>NW_022987821.1:3418440-3745940 GCF_902827165.1 Trematomus bernacchii | reverse complement strand
CACTGTAAGGTACCAGAGCCACAAGGAGACTATATTCCTCTACAATAATGGATGGGACAAAGCCGGCCATGGAGTCCAACGCGGAGGAGACTCAGGAGGAGACACAGGAGAGCAAAGGTAGGCGCGAGCACCCGCTGACATTTGCGCGTTTTTCTCCATTTCTCTTTGGAGACATTTGCGTCTGCGCCAGCCTGAGCGGTTTAACCTACTTGCAATGGCTTCTCGTTTGAGACAATAGCGATGTTTTTTTTCTCTTCCTTTTTTAGCATTTCACCTATTTCTAGTTCAATCTGAACGCATACGAATGATTAGTCCCACAAAAGAAGCGTACATTTGACGTTTTCTGCGTTATCTGGCCCCTTTACACAGAGGGGGATTTGGAGATGGTGGAGAATGGGTGGGCGGGTTTGTGCACGGGCTGGTTTTATGGTGCATATATTAATGCCAATTTGCTTTAACACTCACGAGCTTATTTCTGCCTAATGAGCGGCTGATGGAGGGTTAGTGGAGGCGGCGCGCTGCGTGTGCACGGCTGCATTGTTTCAGGTGTGGAGCAGCAGCAGCCTCGATTATTATCTCCCCCCCCACCCCCTTTATCCCTTCAACCCCCCAACAGTGTCCGATCCGTCATCTGATTAGTCGACGTTGCTGCAATATATGAAGCCTCTGTGTGTTGTAGGAGCAGCGGTGTGTTGATGCATGGAGGCTGCAAGGTGCACCATTGATGCTTGTGTCCATCGGTCACAACCCCTCAGACATGTTAATGGGGGGTGCACACATTCAATCCTGGCATGCAACAAGCCCATTACCATCATCTAATGGCACACGTGCATGCTCATTAAACCAATATGAATGGGTGCAATCTAAATAAATTCAGCAATAAATGTGTTTTTGACCAAATCCAGTCATAAATTAGTCGACTGTGTCCAAACAAACTGTTGCTGCCTCTCTGCTGAAGGTGTGTGTTGGAGAAATGTAGGTGTGTGTGTGTGCACTGGTGGACTCACGCCCATACAGAGTGGATTTGTCTTATAGTAAAAATATCACACCCTTCTGTTTAGGGACAGCAGTGATGATAGTGGAGCCACTTTTACAGTTTTTTCAATGGGTATCTTGAATGTACAGATGACAGTTGTATCTAAATCACCAGGATAGCATCATTGTTGATGATTGGAGGTCAGTTTGCTTTTTATGTACACATCAGTGCAGAGGGTTGCAGCTGATCTCGCCTGATGCCCTGCTGGCTGTCAGAGAGCTGAAACCAAGTCAGAGTGCATGCATCGGCCTGAGGGCTGTACACAAACTCACCTCTCAGTAACAGCCAGTGTTTCCCCGGCTTTACTCACTTATGTGTGCAGATGTGTTCAAGTGAAGGTAATGCATTGGAAAAGACACATATTTGAAGTGACTTGGCTTCAGCAAATGTTACGAAATGGCATGGAAATACACCATGTTAAGTTAGATATTCAGAATTATCTCCAGCATTACCAAATGACACTATGTTGGAAGAAAAATTGGTCAAATTGAAGTTTTTGGGAAGCAAATATTAGGATTTTTGGCTCCAGCATGATAAAAAAGAAGTATTTTAGTATAAAATTAAGAAAATGTGCTCCAGCATTACATAATGTTACTACTAGGGAAGATATTGAAATGTTTTTAGCACTAGGAGTAAAAACTGACGTGGAAGTTTGCTAATTTGGATGCAAATATTCAGATTTCTACCTCGATGTTATTTTTTTGTGACTTTTAAATGTCAGCACTCACACCATTTTCTGTAAAAGGTCATAAATATTTTTGTCGTTCCTGCAGCACTCCTTGGACTCTGTAATATTGCTGGGTCACAGTTTGAGTAAGACGTAAGGCTCAGGAGAGCGGGGGTCCGGGATGCTTTTAAAAATACATTACATCATCGTCTCCTGAGGCATCGTCACAGCGAGGGCCTTCATCATGCTACTTTAATTGAGAGAGTGGGCAAGTTTGTTTAAAGACCCTGAGGACGGTTGAACAGGAGGAGGGCCATATTTAAAATGAGCAATTAACCCTCTGAATTCCTTAATCACCATTTTATGTTGTTCTTCTTCTGTGGTGCTCCAGGTGTGGTGTTGCGCAACCGAGTGCACCCCCCCCCCCCCCCACACCACCGGACAGAAATAGACCGGATTGGAGGATGGCCTATTTATCGGTGTAATCATTTGTGTGTGTCTTTGACTTCTGGAATGTGACCATAAGCTTACAGCATCTGTTTAGAAGCTGAAGACTTACAGTGGAGGCAAGAAGGCGAGAGTCATGTAAGGAGCTTGAGCTGCCTCCTCTTCCTCACTATGTTTGGGATTACAGAACTCCCAGATGCATGACGTGACAATGAACCGATGTGTGTGAAAATATCCAACAGGGAATCATCTTAGATTTTCTGCAGCATCTCAACGTTAAGGCAAGCCTCAGATGTGCCCAAACATATTGGCACCAACATTTCTGTATCAGTGTGTATCCTGATACAACGGTTATTTAGAAAGTTATTCCACTTTTTTTGTGCATTTTCAACAAAACATGACAAATCCTGCACGTTATATGCACGAAATCCTTTCAAAATAAAACCCCGTCACTACAGGAAACTACTTTCTGTATAGATGCCGTCATTCTAATAAAGGAGCTAGGGTTAGACTTCCAAACCTCGAAAGAATAACCTCACAACCTTGCCAAAATGCATGCCATATGTCTTAAAAGAGCCAAAATGAATGAAAAATAAAACACTACAAATATCCTTAGTGAGGCTAAACAGTTATAGTGGGTCTCTTTTACCTGCATACGTATGATTTGATTCCACATCTGGCTGACCTCTGTTCACCTCATGTGTTAGCATCAGGTGTTGCGTTCACAGTCTTGCTGTTGTTGATTAGCTGCCTACATTACGGTAAACAGCTCTTGATTGCAACCCTATTGTGTCTCGGTGCATGAGCGGAGAGTAATTACTAACAGGAAAGTGAACACAGGCAGGGTTTATGCTCTAATCCTGCTGCTGTTTGTGGGTATGGGTTGATCTTTTTTGCCTGATTGCGCCCGATAATAATAATCTGTAATCTGCATGTCTGCGGAGCGACACTTGTGCTCAGGACTCGGATAACGAGACATCAGCGGTGCTGTCCCCTTTGTTGCAAATGATTGTCCTGTTCACACCTTTCTTCTTCCCTGTGTGTGTGTGCGTTGCTCTTGCATAAGGCCCTGCTGGCTCGGTTGGTTATGATGTTCAGATGAGAACCGTAAGAGATTACATCATCGTCTGGATGGGTGCAGGTTTTGATGAATTTTCTGCGTGGAGGGGCAGAGCGGTGCTGCAGCCTCAAAGCACAAAGAGAGACTTCCTGCTAATCAGCCTCTCATCGTTTCTATGGTTTTTATGTAAAATCTGTGACGACCTGAGCAGAGGAGCATATTAAGAGCTAGAGAGGGACTGCAAGATGGTTCCACACTGATTTCAAATCAAGTTAACCTTTAAAGGAATAGTGCATTTATGTAAAATACGAGTATTTGTTCAATGTATAACAACAAATGGCTGTTTCCTTTAATATTGGGTTGGTTTTATTGCTATAACTCACATTCAAAGAGCTGAAACTATACATTTTAATGGATTAGTCCATAGGTAACCAAGCTCCAAATCTGAAAATGATTGCATCTAGATATTTCACATTATTCTTACCTATCTTTTCTGTGATATTCTGCATATATTTTACCTCTCTGGGACTCTACAAATCCTTAAAATGAACCAATCCAAAAGCGAATAAGCCAGACCCAAAAGGCGGTAACCACTGAATAAGTACATTGACACAAAGTAAATAAAAGATTCTCTGGTTCCACCTCCTAAAATGTGAATATGTGCTAGTTTTCCCAAAAATATAATCAAATATCTTTGGCTTTTGACGGTTGTTTGACAAACTAAAGGTGTCAAGTCTGTCTCTGGGAAATTGTAATGGTTATTGTTCAATATTGTCTGACATTTTATCAAACTAAATCACCAGACTTTACTCCAATGAGTGAGAGAGACCTGGCCTATCCTCCAGGAAGATACAAGGGTCATTTAAACTGTGATCCAGCTGAGTCCAGGAGGAGGGCTGAATCCAAATGCCATCCTCTGTTTGATCCTGACATTTAGTTTGTGTTGCTCATAAATATTGGACAGGCCACCTTCCCTGCTGTTCTGACCTTACAACACAACTTGTTTAAGATTACACAAAACATGATATCTTTCATGGATCATTGCTGTGATAAATAGTCCCTTTCACACCTGTATTTGCACAACATTCCAAGTGTACAGTAAATATTAGAAGGTGGCCAGACCTGAAGTGAAGCAAATCACCGCTGTCACACACAAATCCTCAAATGCTTCTCACTGATGTATTTGTCTGAATATTCAACTTTTGAAAGCCTTATAAGTTTGGACGTACCCCCCACCAGAGTGTTTACCTGGATGCTATTTGCCAAACTGCGTGTCGATCCAGGACAAACATGTGTAACGCTGACTGTAATAGAAGCTGATTTGGACAAACTCTCATTGTGCCTTTCTCTCACACACACCCACACACACTCTAGTGTGTACTCTCGCTGTTTTGGGCATCCTACTTGTCTTTGTTACACATAACCACCTCTCACTTAGGCTCTCTACAGTTTTTCAATGAGAATATCAAGAAGAAGAAATCTCCCACACACAATGCTTGTACAATCTCCCTTTTTCCTCCTTCTTGCTCTTCTCTTCCTGTCTTGTCCAGCTACTCCTGGTTATCTCCCACACACACACACACACACACACACACACACACACACACACACACACACACTCACGCCCATTCTCCTCTGGCCCCGGAGGTGTGTGAGGTTGCAGGAGCATGTGAAAGCCGTCACACAGGGAGAGGCTCATGTGTTCCTCATTTGAAGCCATTTGCCCAAAGCCTGCTGTCAGCCTCCATCTGGATATGAATGTGTGTGTGTGTGTGTTTGTTTACGTGTCAGCGACCCGGAGTGGTTTAGGGGAATGTCTGTGTGTCGGTGCTTTGCCTGCACTAAAGGAACAGCTCTATTTTAGTGCTCTGTGCACATATGTGGGCGAGACCTCGTAGTACGCTGTTTATATTCAGCCCTCTGAGTCCCTACAGTGAGACCACATTTATATTTCAATGCACTTTTTCCACTTGAATATTCATAAACCAAGCTGTATTTAGAATGGCTGTGGTCTTCTGTCAGGTTCTTTCTGCATGAATCTTGACAGAGTTCGGGGAAAATCCCTTAAAACTACCAATAAATCATAACATTTTGATTTCATAACATTGTTTTCTGACAATTTCGGTGTGAATTATGGCAATTTTCTCATAGTCTCATGCAATTTGACCATTAAAACCAGTATAGGCGTCAACTTCCTTACGTGATGACAGGAAGTGCTCAAATGTGTGCCTCAGGTTTTGGACTCATTCCTGCGCCACATTTCTATCATCTGATAGACTAAATGATTAATGGTAAAAGATACTAAAAATAACCGTGAAGCCCTCGAAGGAAGCAACAGATTACAGTTTGACACCCGCCATGTTTTCCTCCATGTGTGAACCTCTACAGTCTATGGTCTGAACCCGGTCTGCAGTGGGTGTATGAATAGCAGCAAGTGTCAGGATGGCGCAGCATGCCATGTTCCTGAGAGATGCCAACCTCCTCCCTCCATCACCCACTGACGCCCAATCTGCTCCTCTCCTCCACGGCCCATAATGAGCGTGATGCCGATCAAGCACCAGTCATGGTTAGCCATGGATATGTGACAAGGCCTGTATGAAGTACACAGAAAGTGTATCTGTGTTGCTGTAAATGAGACTCTGAGAAATACAGTGTAAATACTAAGTTATGTAAGTCAAGTATTAGCATCATAAAATCAATTAAGTAGCAAAAGTAGAAGTTCTCGTTATGCAGAACGGCCCATTCAGGAGACGTTATTAGCTACATTTCACCTCTGCTCTTTAGTAACATATATCGGAGAGTACATGCTTAGTTAGGCTCTGGTGCCACACACACTCAAACACACACATTGTTCTTGTGCATCCCCGGAGGCGGCTGGAAAGTAATTCTCCACTATCACATCGGGGGGAGGGGGGGGAGGTGGAGAGGCCAGAAGAGGGCCACGGACTTCTTTGACATCTCAGGGAAAGTGACATTAGCCAAGTGTGTTGCGTAACCGCTGAGCCATTCAGTCCGACGGCACGCCACTCCTGTCCACAGGGGCCATTTCACATTTAGGTGGAACAAAACTCAAAGTAATGGCTCCGCTGAGTCGGCACGCTGCAGCTGAGGACAGGTGAACCCGCTCTAATGTTCACAAGATCAGAGATGACAGTTTCACACTGTGAAGGTGTTCAGTGGAGATCTGCCATCTCTGCTTTAGTCCACTGTCTCTGCACACTACAGCCAGGCACTTCTAAATACACCTGGTTAATCATCTGCTGTTAATGTTCTTTCCTCAATCTACCACCAAAGGAAATAAGTACAGCTTTGTTGCATCATACGTAAAGGAAAAAAACATACAGTACAAATCAGGGCCTGCACACTCATTAAAGATGTGTAAAGGCACTTTAGTTGCAGCGTTAGTCAAACACCAAGAGACAACTTAACTCACACAGCGTAGATGAATATTTAATGTAGCATAGCTTTATGTGAAGTTACCCTTCCTCTGCTGTGCTTTAATGTGATTTGTGTTGTTGTCCTGCATCCAGCTGTCAGAGGCTGAGCCCATATTGGCCACAGAAATGGAGAAACCAACATCCAGAAGATCAGCAGGATAACAGTATTGATCACGCAGCAGCAGAGCGGGGATTGAGAGTCCATCATGCTCAATTACGCCCGGCCAGATGCTGACCTTGTGGCCTCGTAATGCTGGCATACACAGCCAAGAGTTTCTCTCAAACAGAAGATTAGGGTCACTTGTGTACCGTGGGAACAAAATGAAACATTGGTGGCTGCTGCAATCATCCTGTTACCTGGAAAATATTGTGTTCTCTTGATCAAAGCTGAAAACATTTCCCGATGGCAATGTGTTGGTTATCAGATGAGACAGGAAACAATTTGCATCTCCTGAATGCCAGCCAGCTTTTTGAACATGCTGTATACAGGCTGCAAAAGATGATGTCAGATATCCAGTAGAGCAATCTCTGCTTTTTCATCTATTCAACTCTAAATGAGACCATCATTCCCTAATTTCCCATCATGGTATATTGAATAAGATTTAAAACTAGAGATTGAGACCAATAACTCGTCAGGAAAATGTTTACTTTGGGAATAAATAAAGTGCGAAATAATGTCATTTTCTCATCAATCTGACAGTTCTTTGCAGCCAATCCCGGATTTAGAATCTTGGACAAAGCAAGCATAAACCTTTAAACTGACCAAGTAGCTTATAATGAAAGATCTTCACCATTCTGAGTCTTCAGATACTTGAGAAACTACTTTGTTGTCAAAAAAACAACAAAAGTAAGACCCAAGGTAGGATTACTTTTTGAGGAAACATAGATTTGTTTTTTACTCTTTGAGGATGAATTTCTTTTTGAATTTTTTATAGCTGAAGTGGAAAGACAGAAATCTGCCAAGCTGAAGTTATGAGGTTTTAGGTTCCTGTGTGTCTGTGTGTGTGTGTGTGTCTGTGTGCGTGTGCGTGTGCGTGTGCGTGTGCGTGTGCGTGTGCGTGTGCGTGTGTGTGTGTGTGTGTGTGTGTGTGCTGCCATCAAACAGATGGGGCTTCTTTTTCATCTCGACCAGAGGAGACGCAGCCGTCCATCTCCCTCCGTTCTCTTTCTTTACTTTCTCACACCTTCCCCTTTTTCTTTTCTGCCCATCTCTCTTTGTCTCTGACATCCTCCTCAACTCTAGTGGGAATCTACCCATAATGCACCACGAGGAAATTGCCCCATAATGAATACAGCACTTTTAAATTGGAGTAGAGCCGCAGGCGGGGAGCAGACCGGCCGCTGAAATATTCACAAAGCTTTATTAACGCTGTTATTCCTGGCAGACGCACTGTGCGCACTAACAGTTGGCGATAATCATGCAGTGCCACTGGGTTGTACAGTTAATAATCTCCTCTCAGTTTGTATTTCAATCTGATTTATAGTCGTCGCAGCATGAAAATCAATGTTACTGGACAAATAAAGCACATCAATTCAGATTCAGATCATTGTTTTCAATGCAAACGCTTCTAGTTCAGACCTAATAGGACCATATTAGTGTGGAAGACCACGTGCATTTTAGGGATTATGTCACTGTTCAACGTGTGGGTGTCATGTGATTGACAGGAAGCAGACTTAATTACAAAGGACGTCAGCAGCCGAGACGTCTCGAACAATGACTGCTCTGAACATGTCTCTTGTCTATTCAGAAGATATGAATGTAATGAAAAAAGACACAAAAAAAGAAAATGAAGGTTTTGTTCTGACTGAATGTTCTGCTGCTGTGGAAGATGGCTTTTTGGAAGTGCTATTTTGTGAGTTAAACAAGGAATCCTGAGGCCGAGGGAACATCTCAAACACAGACATTTAAAGTTGGTGCAGAAATCATAAAATAAGGCAATATTCTTTCCTCCACCCCTCTCGTTCATGTCAAACAATACACTATGTTTGACCCACTTTTCCCAGAAACCCGACCAGCATACTGTAGCACCTCATCCTCACTTGCTTCCACACCCTGTGCTGTTAGTTTATGTCACCGTTTAGCACTAATCTTTTTCATTGAGGTTACATCACTCTTCATCGGTGTGTGTGTGTGTGTGTGTGTGAAGCGAAGGACGACGCTACCGCTGAACTGGGTCGTGTGGGTAACACGTTGCTATAGCAACTGCTATTTGCCTGCCCTGGGGCCAAGCACTGCTTTTCATCGCTTACACTTTCTCTCTCTCTGTTCATCCTCGATTCATCCTCTGCCGCTTTCTTCACCTCCTTCCCTTTGTTCCTCCGCTCGCTCTTCATCGATCTCTTCCTTCCTCTCCTTTCACACTCCTATTGCTTTCACTACCACTCGTTGCTTCTCTCTCTAAGAGCCAGCCTCTATCTGTCCAACTCTGCTAATTGAAATCCTAATTAAAGCACGGGGACACTTCCTAGTTTTGAGGTGACAACAGCATTTTGGATATAGGCGATCCAGCCGCGGTGCTCCCAGGAACCTGTGTGTCGTCCTTGGTCTGGGATTGTTGAGATGATATATGATGCAGCAGGAGCGTTACATATTGTCTCAGCGATTAACTCCAGCTGGCTCACTGTAAGCACTGCGTGGGCATGCAGCCATCTTTCATAGAAGGAGCAGCGATACGAGAGGCACTGAGATGCACTGAGATGCAGCGAGGTATAAAACGGGAGCGATGGGCCGGCCTCTGTGTGTCACCTAAATTCTCTAATGAATAGCCCATTGATTTCCATTAGGGCCGGCTGGAGCTGACCACTCCGGCCTGTCTGCTTCCCATTAGCGCACTTTAAAACTGAGGCTGACAAACGGTCACACAGCCCTCAGGCGGACCGGATGAGAGCCCCGCTCAGTGTTTAAAAGAAACCTGGGAGTTCAAACAGGAAGCTGCATGGGGAACAGCAGGAGCTTTAAATACCAGTCATGCTCTTTTAAACTCCAAAGTATTCTCTTAAAACAAATGCAATGAGGTAAAGCCCATGGATATCAAGATAGCAGGCAGGTCACTCCTGATTTGCATTTGAAAGAGCAGGATTATATCTCACGTTCATGTCTTATTCTCTTCTCCAAATGAAAATACTTGTTGTTTTTGAGCGCTGCAGCTTCTCAACAGCCTCCCGGTCCTCATAGTACCAGTGAGTCCATTGCAATCCCCCCGAGACCTGGCCTCTTTCTGGGCTCAGATTTCTTTTTACAGCCATCCAGCCTTATCAGCTCCACCTCTCCATCAGCCCGCTTTCTTCATTAACATTAATAGGATTTGGATCTATTATGCAACTGTTTGGTTACGCAACGCGCGGTCTTCACCGGCAGCGCACAGGAGCATCTTAAATTCACAGCTTTTCATTCACTCAGACACGGAGCGAGGGGCGTTCTCAATATGTGTGGGCACGTTATCCCAAACAGAGGTCAGATACAAGCCTCGGCTCTTATCGGAAAAAACTTTAAGACTGATAAAGGTGGTACATCTTAAAATCTACTGACTGTCATGGTTAATAATCCCATTTTTTGGAAGCATATTAAAAAGTCCTTAATATAGTCACATATTACTGTAAATCTTTATCTGTACTGAAGGGTTAGTGCACATGAACGCCCCTTTAAGTCTAAGTTTTAGGTTTTTTGTGCATGTAACTGTTCACGTTGAGAAACCTGATCCCAGTAGTGAAGCTATCGATGACTCCTCCTCAGCAGGGAATCAATCAGCTCTTTTAAACCTGTCAATATCAACGTGTAACACGACCGGACCTGAACGCAGCACAGCGGACCTGTCACGTGGTCGCCTGTGAATTCGTAGGCTTCACGGCAAGAAACATTTGGATTCAACAAACTTCTTCTGAACATTGAACACTAATGATGATGCCTCAGATGTGCCAAATGGAGCAGGTTGTCATGGAAACAGCAAAATGACACACACACACACAAGAGACAGTTCGTTTTGTCTTTGTTTTTTCACGGCAGAATAACTTCCTGCTTTGCTGAAGGAGCTATTTTTAACGGCTGTTATATAAGATGCGGCTCCTGCGCTCAATTCAATGTTTCATCTTCCCTCTTCTTCCCTCTGATGAGAGCAGAAAGACCCGTGTTTCCCGTGCGCTTAATGTGAAAAATAAACAAATAATTCATCACCATCATTCTTTAGAGACTGCTCAAGCACAAGCGATAACTGTCCATCGTTTATCATCATTTAAAAGATGTGAAAACGCATAAAAAGCTCTCAAATACATGCAAGATGTGCAGACCAAGTTTCAAGTTTAAATTGCACCGAAAACCAAAAGTAAATGAAGCCAAACACGAGTCTTATCCTGACTTTCATCTGCAAGAGAAACCTAGTAATCTTCAGTATTTGCTGCTCTAAAATCACCTCACTGATGCCCTAGAAAAGGACTTTAATTTTGAAATAAAACTGAGTTCATGAGATATTCATGCACGTGAAATGTTTCTTCAAAGACAAAAGGGAGATGGGTCTTTTTTTTGTGAGCATGTAGTGCAGCTGACATGTAATATTCAGCGCTCCCAGCTGAGCTCAGTGAACGCACACTAACGGAGGACCATGCTATGATTAGCCGCTCGACGTGCTTACAGGGAGAAGTGTTGTTCACGCTCTCGCTGTACACGCATTCAGCCGAAGATCACTCATGTTTCTGCACATGCGAAAAAAAGCGTTGCAGTGAGTGTCATCACCGAGCCACCGTATGAGACACTGCAGTGTGCCCGGTTTGCTCCTGATGGTTCAAAGCATGCATTTTCACTGTCAAAATCTGACCCATAACTTCAGGAAAGTATTGCATCAGTGGTTTATTCCTCTCTCTCTTTGTAGGATGCTTCGAGTGCTGCATCAAGTGTCTGGGGGGGGTGCCCTACGCCTCTCTGGTGGCCACCATCCTGTGCTTCATAGGCGTGGCTCTGTTCTGCGGGTGCGGCCACGTGGCGCTGGGCGGCACCCTGACCATGCTGGAGAACCACTTCTCCACGGTGACCACGGACCACGCCACCCTCACCACGGTGTAAGCAGGATGAATCATTGATGAGCTCTTGGCACCGTGAAAGGATTCAGTGGCCTTGCAATTGAATATACTGCCAAACTGTTAGCGAATATCTCGACCAAAGATGTTTTTTCTGTGTGTGTTTTTAGAATCCAGATCCTTCAGTACATCATCTACGGGATCGCCTCCTTCTTCTTCGTGTACGCCATCCTCCTGCTGGCTGAGGGCTTTTACACCACCAGCGCCATCAAGAAGGAGCTGCAGAGCGACTTCAAGACCACCGCGTGTGGGCGCTGCATCACCGCCTTCGTATGTACACACACACACACACGCGGGGGCAGCTGCTGCAAATCATCACACCCGCTGACCCAGATACAGATGAAACCCTCTAGATTAGATCACTTTGATGTTATAAGGTCCTGGCTTATAAAAAAGGAACACAAAGCAGACATTTACAAGTTACAAGCCTGAACACTGTAAGAGCTGCTGGGCACAATCACACACTTTATGGACACACTCGTAAAGGAAGACATATGCAAACACACTCACACACACACACACACACTGCCAGCCCTTGAGGGTAACTCTGGCACAGTTTGTCCTTTCTGGCCTTATTACACTAATTGCTGCAGATGTCCAGTAACATTAGCTTAGACACGGACTCTAAATGTCTTAAAGGAATGATATTAACCTCCTTTGAAAACTTGTGGGGGACTCAAAAGGACATGATATTAATCTCTTGTTTTATTTCTCCTCCTCAGTTCATGTTCCTGACCTACATCCTGTTCCTGGCCTTCCTCGCCATTTTCGGATTCACGGCTATTCCCGTTTTCCTCTTCTTCAACATGTGGACTACCTGCTCTGCCATGAGGTCTCCTGAAGCCAACATCACTTCGCCTGAGTCCATCTGTGTGGACGTCAGGCAGTACGGTACGCTGCCCCACATACACTCATTTCTCTTTTCATTTATCTTCTCGTGTGCCACTTAATCTTCAGCTAGTATTTCTCTGGGTACGGCTTGAAACATTTTCAGGTTCATATCAGTATGTAGTGTCTCTACTGTGACATGTGTCCATGCTTTAATGTTCAAAAAGCTCTTGATGTCTCTCATACAGCCTGTGCTGAACCGTTTTCACCCTCTGTCTGAAACCAGAGCTCCAAAAAGCACAAGAGGGCCTCTTTAAAGGGAATTTAAAGAGCTGTTTATCAGAATTCAAAGTTGGATTTTTCCCTCGTGGCCGTCCAATTATGTTTTTCTGTATTCTAATAAACCCCAGTGTCCTGCAGAGTGGTGTGAGTGCAGCCTCTCCTTTAACCGCTCTGTGTCTGCACAGCTGAGCTCATGGAGGCTCCTCCTCTGATCACAGGTCATTGGGATCAGCTGTGCAATCACCATTTCAAACTTGGTTAATAAAACACCAATTTAACTGAAAGAAAATATGTTTTAAGGCTCAATATCACACTTAAGAAGTTACTTCACTTATTCAGCTTTCATTTTTGCAAATAAAAGGTTTATGGGAAATGTGGTGTTTCATCTAAAAAGTAAATAGTATTACATTTACTTTAACAAGTGCGTCATTTCAATCACTTTTTGATTACTGAAGTGGTACACAGGCTTTATATTTTCAAGCAAAAAAGGGAAGCAAGATATAGAAGTAAAACACATATAAAATATAAAATAAAATGCATATTTATATGAAACATGTTGCAAATGAGCACGAAAAAGGGACCAGGTATCTTAGTGTTAAACATCACGATGCATGTTTTTCAAACTTGGCCCAAAAAAAGCACAAAAGTTGTTGAAGATGTTTCTTCATTTGCACGTGTTTTTATATTTGCATCGTCTGTGAAAGTGAAGCACCTTTCTCCGAATGTTAGTGTATTGGTCCGTTGCCGGCCACCGTCGTTTTGATATATTTGTTCCATCTTACAATCAGTAATATTTCATTAGTTCTTGCACATGACATCCACACACATGTAGCTCTACCTGCAAAATATAGAAAATAATCCAAAAGGCTTTACCTTGCTCTCCGCCCTTTCACTTAACATATGTATCCCTCTGCTTGAAAAGTCATCCACTATATAGGAAAAGGTCAACAAATACATTTAGATTATTGAGAGGCTGATTGGATCTCTATGAAAATCCACATTGCTGCAGTATTGCGGCACAGTAGCGCTCTACAATGATTGCATATCTGTGTGAGGGCCTAATGTAGGGGGTGTGACCCACATTTGAAGGACAGCTGGCCCGCTCGCAAAGTAGGATGAGGATCACATATGCTGCTGCCGCCCTGCTACTACACTTTATAAAATATTAACCCCAATTACTGCTAAATTATTATCCAAGCTTTTATCTATTTATAATGATGCTGAAAAGGCGAAAAAGTAAAAAAGAGACACACTAGCTGGTTTTGAAAAACTGTAAAAAAGCGACCCATATTTTTCTTGTGGGATCGGCTCAGCGCTTTTCCTTAATCTTTATCCGATTGTTAATGCAGTCTCGGGGGAGGAGAAAGCTTCTTGACGTTTGATCTCCCTCATCCTGCAGGTATTATTCCCTGGAACGCCACTCCGGGAAAAGCTTGTGGGGCCACACTGGGAGACATCTGTAACACCAGCGAGGTGAGAGGACTACCCTTCCCTTCTTTTATTTCCCTTCAACTCCTCTCTCTAACTCTCTGTCTCCCCCCCCCCCCCCCCACAGTTCTACCTCTCCTACCACCTCTACATCGTCGCGTTCGCCGGCGCCGGAGCCACCGTCATCGCACTGGTAAGATCACTGATAATGTGCTGCTCCGCTCACACGTTCTGTCAGCATGTCCTCCTGAAGGGGTGACATCTGAGCCTGCGTGAGCGAGAGGAGACGGGGTCAGCGTGTTTTCACTCCGCTGTGGAGGCGGACCGCTTTGTTTTACGTCCAGGGAAATGGAGATGCTAAAAAAAGCAATAAGCAGATGTTGAGGTGGATCATCTGAACGCCCCCTCCGCACTGTGATGTGCTCCAGCTTACAGGATAGGAAGATAGGAATTTGGGCAAACAAAATGTCTAAAGTACAACTCTGAAATGTCCGAATTGCCCAATGAGAATCGAGTATTCAACTAAGCCATGTAATACAATCTAAGTCACCCTACGTTGACGTCATACCATGTTGCTAACCGAGTGGTGCGGTGATTTGTGTAGTGTGTTATTGGGACACTACAATACTACTTGACCTTGTTTTAAGTGCTTGTGTTTCCTCTCCAGATCCACTACCTGATGATTTTGGGCGCTAACTGGGCCTACCTGAAGAGCGCCGTGTCCACGCACGACTACCAGGACATCAAGACCAAGGACGACCAGGACCTGGAGGCGGAGGCGCGCTCCAAGGAGGGCCAGAACTCCTCCTCCTACTCATAAGGAGGAGAGCTCCTCACCGCGTCCTCTCCACACCTCCACACCCCCACCCCGCGACACCCGACCCCTCCCTCTGTTAAAACAAACCACCTCGGCCATGTTTGATAGTCCCCCGAGCCCCTCCTGGTCCCCCACCCTCCTCCCTTCCCATCGAAGGGAGCAGGGTGGAGGGTGAGGAGCGGCAGCTGGAGGCAGATGCTTCAGAACGGGAGAGCTCGCCCGCCGGGTGCTCGCTCAGGTCTGGAGCGTCCGTTCAGAAGCGTCTCCCCCCCGAGCGTTAGGGCGGCGGCTCGTGAACGTGGCCCCGGCTGTGATGGCCTCGCGCTAGGAGCCAAAAAAACAGCTCCGTATTAAAAAAAAACATTGTTCACTGTCGTCAGGCAGCGACCAACTTCCTCGTTTTTGGTGTTTTATATGCATATATATATGAATATATTGTGCGAATGTGTACGAATGTTGTTGTTTTTTTTAATACTCTCTGAGAAGTATGCCAGGTACTCTTTTCTTCTTCTTTATGTTTTCGCGGCCACTGTTTTTCTTTCTTCTCCATTTTAGACTTTTTATTGCTAATGCTCGATACGTTGTTGCACTATTATTACGAAACAAAAAAATAAGGAAGGACCCTTAACAACCCCCCTCTGTCTCATAGAAACATCTAATGTGGTATCTCAAGGATTACCGAGCATTTACATGACAAAAGCTTATTTTTCTGCCATGGTTATTATCCTTTATTTAGACCAGAGGTGGAGCAACTTCTTATTTGAGGGAACTTTTGCGTATTTTCTTGCCAAGGGTTGGATGGTATCGTCTTACTCTCTGCAAGAAAGTCAATTAAAGTCTTAAGCTACACTTATCACCAGCGGCAACAAATCAAAGATACATGGTATTTTAACACAAAACAGACACACACCTCAGGTATCAAACCAAATCTGATTTTAGCCACTTTTGTTCTTTTGACGCTAAACGTAATCTACCGGATTGGTACGCTGTCCTGTGACAATTATAACTTTTTTTTGCAAATTTCTCCTTTTGAATGAAATCCACCTGTAAATAGCTAAACCCTTAAAAAATGTACACTTTCCTTAAAATAAGAAGAACAGTGTTTCGCCATGCTCTTCTATTCTTTTTTCCACAGATATATGTAAATGTACCCTTTGAGATATGTGTTTAGCACTCAAATACTAGTTCTGCATTTGATATAAATACTAATTGTTACGTGGTGAGAGGGATGCAGTGCAGTTAAGATATGACACGATGGATTGAGGTGCTTGTGACGTACACATTTTAAAATGTAAAGAAAAAATAAATATGGAAGGTTTTTAATGTTTTCTCAGTTTTTAGGCAGCTGGGTTATTAATCTTGTGATTCAGTAATTTTATGGATTTATTTGTGGGTTTTTTTTTTTCTCCAATGGGCAGCCAAACGACTTTTTTGAAAGTGTTTACACTCTGAAATAAATCAAGTCAGGAATTTTCATACATTGATTTTATAATCAGATATTGTTTGAATATCATGAACTATATTCTATACCGAACACTGGTTAGTCAATCCTCAAAGAGGCCCTATTATGCTTTCTGGGGTTTCCCTTCCCTCTAGTGTGTTATATAGGTGCATGTCAATGGTCTGCAAAGGCTAAAATCCCTGTGTTCCCTCCAGAGGGAGTTTCTCTCCCACACACTCCCCCCCACCCTGCCTGAAACGCCTCCTTTGTTTACTTCCATAACATAGTGACATCACTGTGTAACACTCGTGCTTCTATTGGCTCGCACTCAAACACACTGTATGTAATAGGTTAAGGGGCGGGACATCTCTAAGGGGTAACTAAGTTACCAGTTAACCAATCAGAGCAGACTGGGCTCTGGTTTCAGACAGAGGGTGAAAAGAGCAGGCAGTATGAGAAAAATAAAGAGCTTTTTGAACATGAAAGCATGGAGACATGTCCCAGTAGAGACAAAAATGATAATATGAACCTGAAGATGAGCATAACAGGGCCCCTTTAAAAAACACTGAAGAAAATTTGATGAGATGAAGCATGTCAGTATCGTCCATGTGTGCAGCTGTCTATTCTGTATAAAAAAGGACTATATTGCCATGTGTGTTTTGTTTGATAAATATACGTGCTTTGCCACCAGGTTGATGTAAAGGCAAACTTCAATTTCCTATAAGACGATGCGTGTCAGGGTGTTGTCGTTTCCTCGTTATTTGCATGAAGGAGACATGACTGTGTCTTTGCAGTTTTTCAGGTGATGTGTAGTCAAATGTTCTGACAACTATGGTAGGCGGTGTTTGCCCTCCCCCTCCTCCTCCTCCTCCTCTTCCTCCTCCTACACCCCCTACCCTTTCCACCCACTCTTTTCTAAAGAAAACTCCATTGTATTTGATGGTATTGTAGTCCCTGTAGGTGTTTCATTATGGTTTGATTTTTTAAGTTGGAAATAGTTCTATGACTCCTATATAGTGATGATTTTTGTAACCTTCTCTAGTAAAACCGATATTTTTTATTATCGTGACACCGTTTGTCTCCTGTCTCGTTCTTGTGTTCGGGTCTTTAAAATTATTAGATTTTTAACTTCATGTTTATGGTAACAAACTTATATTTAAGGCATTAAAAACATGGCTCTTAATGGTCTTGTATAGAGACAAATAATGGACTTTTAGAAACGTTAATACTTGACGTCTTCAAATTGCCTTTTTCTCATAAAGTTACTTTTTAGCTTCTCAAATATGTAGATTTCCTGCTGTTCCTATATTTATACCATATCAATCACTGAATATCTGTTGGTTTTAGACAAAATAATACATTTTCTTGGACTATGAGAAATGTTCACAGCCTTTTATTTGACTATTTCCTGACATTTTATATACCAGACCATTAAAACAATTGTTAGTTGCAACCCTATTTATGTAGAAATAGAGCATTGTAATCTCATCAATTAATTTCTCAAATGTTTTCTGTTAAAAGTATCTAAAGCACATTTTTCTACAATATAAAATAATGACAAATCATTTTTATAAAAATAAAACTCCTACCTGTATTTTTAGGTTGGAAGCATGTCTTGGCTGTTATCAAGAAGTAACAGGTGAAGCTAATTGACATGATTGCCTCCTGTGTAGAGACACGCGCGCGCACACACAGGTGATTTCACTTGATGCCTGATTAGACCTCTGTGAATGCAGACAGTATCTGCCTTATTTGCCTAGCAATTCTGTAGGAAACAAAATAATTAAATATATAACTTAGTGAGCCCACATTATTCCCAGAAAAAGCTCTACCTAACTCCAACCTGATTAATATATGAATATTTTATGGTTTAAAGCACATTAAATCCATTTGAGATGGAGCTTACCAATGTTACTGTGGAACCACACGGGCGCCCTCTTGTGGACAAAAGAGGGAACTACGCTCATTAAACGTGAATAACACACATACATTTTATCCAGTTTTATTGATGGGGACTGCTTTATCACCAGTGTAGAAAATACTGGGAGTCATATACCATACAGAAAGTATTTAATGAGAAATGTTAAGGCCACAGAGTAATTAGAGTTTCATGTTGTGCTCCACTTTTATAGTTAGAGGAGGGGTAGTGATTAATAGATACTTAAATACAGGAACTAATCAACTCTTCCTTCGAGAAACACTAAGTTAAATCATGGCATCACTGGGTTTTTATATCAACACACAATATCCTCCAATTAGAACAGAAAGTAATCTTTTTATCTGGAACAAATTATGCTATAAAATGTAGTGCCAGAAAGAGTGGTTTCTACCTGTAATTTGATAGACCACATACAATTTGAGGTACCTTTATATCAGCTGTATGTCAAGAGGAAAAGATAATAAGAATGCTATTTCTATCCATGTTAATACTGTAAAGAAAACTGATTTAAACATTGTAAATGTTGTTTTTTCTAATGGTAATTTGCTTGTAAAAAGGACGAGAAAATCATGTTTTGATTGTTATGGAGTAATCAGTATTAAATCACTTTATTTTAAACGTTATCTGCATCTAGAAACAGATAATAATCTGAGGACTGATGAGGACAAAACCGTCTTTTACTTTTGGCAGTTTGTTTTGAGATGACATAGCTTAGCTTTTCAACTAAAGTCACAATAACGCTCGAAAGGCCTTTAGACTATCAGGTTTGCCCACACACTGCATCTTTTTAAGGTTCATTGGTGACAAATAAATCAATACAACTCAGAAATATCAGTCTAATAACTGTCCATTCACGCTTTGTATAAATTCAAAAGCACATTCCCCACAGAGTTCTGGATCAGAGTTCGGAGTGTTGTGTCTCGTGTGTGGTAAAACGATGAATATTGGCACAAAATGTTCAGTTATTGCTTCTAAAAACTGAGCAGACCCCAGTTCCTCTTTCTCCAGAGTCTCACACCACGGGGGTGACCTGCTGGGGGTCCGCTCAGCAGCAGGTGGACTCGGGGGGGCTCTTCCTCTGCAGGTCCACCGTGTTGCTGTGGATGAGGTGATCCGCTCTGTCGTCCATCGCCAGGACGCGACGCACCGCCTCCTCGAACACCGACGCCACATTGGTAGAATCCTTGGCGCTGGTCTCAAAGTACGGGTGTCCTCCGTTCTCCCGACACCACTGCCGGGCGTCCTCCCCCGACACCTGCCGCTCGGGCACGTCCAGCTTGTTGCCCAGCACCACGAAGGGGAAGTTGTCGGGGTCCTTGACGTCGGCGTAGTACGTGAACTCCTTCTTCCAGTTGCTCAGGTTGCTGAAGCTCTGGCCGTCGTCCACGCTGAAGGTGAGCAGGCAGCAGTCGGAGCCGCGGTAGAACGGCGTGCGGAGGCTGCGGAAACGCTCCTGGCCCGCCGTGTCCCAGATCTGCAGCGTGACCAGGTGGCCGTCCACCTCCAGCTCCTTGTTCAGGAACTCCACGCCGATGGTGTGGAAGAGGTGCGAGTCGAACTTGTTGGTGACGTAGCGGTTCATGAGGGACGACTTTCCCACGCCACCGTCGCCCAGCAGGATGACCTTCAGGAGGGCCGACTTGGCCGACTTGGCCGACTTGGCCGTCATGGCTCGGAGAGTTTAGGAGTTTTGAGACACCAATGATAGAGGAAGCACCTGAGGAGCACAAAGAAATTAACTCAATTTAGAAGCAAAACAACAGACAGTAGCTGTGTTTGTACAGATGTAGTGCATAATACCAATGCTTAGTGCAGTATGTACTGTAGGGCTGCAGTACGCTGGGTGAAATATCAACAGGAAATCTTCTATATTTTTCTGATTTCAAGCCTGTTCTGGATTGATTAGATAGAGGTGAAAATATCAGTATTTCTGTGTGCTATAAAAAAAAAGGTGGCATTGTAAATCATGGCATGAAATGAATAGGCCTTGTCCGTACTTGTCACAGTAAATAAAAAAACTATCTAAGATAACTAATGTCTTTTTGTCAATTACAGAATAAGTACCCATGCAGTTTCAAACCACTGTTGGCATTAGTCAAACCCTTCCTGTCAGGTTTCCCTTCAGGAAGACTTTATTGTGTTTTACCTTTGGCTTGAGATAAAGTTGAGATAAAAACATCAGCTTTCACTTGATCAGCCTGAGAGGGAGTCTAACTTTCTGTGACCCCCCACTCTGACTGTGATTCAAGTCAGTTAACTAATCCTATTAAAAGCAGCCGCAGCCCAGAGATTACACTACGCAACTAATGAACTTCCTACGCCGTGTGTTTTGCATGAAATCATGCGTGCTGTACATCACATGGACGCTGATCACAGGATCAGGAAGTGAGGGGTCCAAAAGTGATTCAACAACAGAAAAGAAAAAGAAAAGATTAAAACTCACCAGTATATCAGATCTGAATTTCTTCAGCAATCTGTAAAACAGAGAGAGAGGACTTAACAAAGGGGCAAAAGAGGTAAAGGCAAAAAGAATATATACATATGAAATCCAACTCTGCAAATCACCACTCAAGGAGTTCACCTACAGGCTCAGTTTAGATGACTAATAATCCGAGGATTTAGCATCAATTTAATCTGACACCACACATTTATGCATGCTTAACATACCAGCTTAAGCTAAATAGCAATCATTCCTCCCACATACCAAAACAAATCTGAGAAGAAGAAGTCTGAGCAGGAGGAACAACACCTCATACATCACTGTCTGTCACCGTATCAGCAAGTGTGTGTGGGTGAGTTTACCTTCCTGTTACATGTACTTTTGAAATAAATTGTACTTCTAAGAACACTTTCTACTTGTCATTGGCCTACATGTACACACTTCTAGCTACTTTAATAGATATAGATATAGATTTTATAGATAGATAATTGATATAAGAAGTATCTGAATAACAAATAACTTTCATAATAATGGTGTTTGTGTTGTGACTAACTGCTTTTAAAGGAATACTCCACCAAAAATCTATTTATTTTATACAAAATACACCACATGTGTCTCTTATTAGATTATAGGGCCATTTTTATTTCTTAAAGCTCAAGTAGATTTATCGTAATGCATTGTTTTATTCGACTAACAGTCCAAAATCGAAGGATATTCAGTTAGCTACCATAGAAGAGAAAGAAAAGTGTAAAACCCTCACATTTAAGAGATTATGACAAGGTGACATTTGGCAGCTTTCTTGAGATATAACTACATTTGATGTAATTTATAAAGCCTATACAACAAAAGCAATCCCTTCTACAACTGTCACAACATATTACATGAGTGTGCATGCAGTCTGCAGGTAATTAGGACGAATCGGCCAAATCCCTTGCTGGTTAGGCTGCTCTGCAGAGATGAAAGACATGAATGAACTGTCACATGAGCTGGTAGTAAATAGTAAGCATGTTCAGCCCGAGGTGCAAAACTAAATGATGTCTTTGTTCTGAAATCTTTAAACACAGACTGCATTACTGTCTTTGTCATTCATTCTGGAGAAACACAAACATTTATTAAGAAGCAGAAATGCCATTAAAGCAGGAATGAATGGAAACAGTCACACACACACACACAGGAGTCATGTGCTGCATTCAGGGGAATGCTGGAAGGCCTATTTCCATTACAATCATGAATACTTCCTTAAAACAACCACACACATGATTACATTTAAACATATTGAATGTCCATTAATGTTAAGGAGACACTATTCTAAATTAGCATGGTAAAGCTTTGCCATATAAGAGTGAGCCTATAACATATTTAATATCAATTAACAAGATTTATCAAACTAACAGGGGTTATAGCAGTGGAAAAATCATTTTACAGTAGGATGTAACTTTGCAAACTTACTGTGACAAGTACATAGGATGTTTATACTTTTCAAAATAATGTTAAACTGTTGTTTAATGACTTTACAGCGCCATAATTGCTGTTTTTAGCTATCTTACTCTCATAGCTTCATCAAGACTATGTTGTTCTCTACTAAATGTAGTTAGCTTAACCGTGACTCAAGTTACTGACGCACAGATTTGGTTCAAAACAAGAGCTTGTATCACTCCTAAACCTGCATACACTTTTATGCACATGGTTAATTATTTTAAGCTGCTTTCTTGTGTTGCATCCCCGCTAACATGTAGATACAATTGTTGAAAGAAGCAAAGCAAAAAAAGGTATGTCCGATAATGGAAGCCTTACCATAACGTGTAGCTGTCCGATAATGGGTGAGCTAACAGTTGCGACTTTACTGACCGATAAAAACGACGGAAAGAACAGATTTCTGACACTTAAATGTAAAGTTTTACCATCTTAATAACTGTACCTGTCGCTGTCCAGTTAAATCCCATCCACCATCCCGCCAGGGTGCTGCTGTCCGCCGGTGACATGGCGCTCCGGTGTCCCCGCTGCTCTCTGGCCCCGCAGCCGCTGGTGACGCTCACATGACCGGGGAGAGTCACGCCTCCTCATCATGTGGATGTCCGTGAATGCACCATTTATTGTCCCCTTTACACTGAAACTAACAGCTGTTCTGGAAGTTTTTAATAATCAAACCTGTAAACTGTGGCAAAAATATATGTGGAGATTTTTTTAAAAGGTAACAATTCAGTCTATGAGAACTACTATTTTTGTAATTAACCACATTATAATTTCTACATTCATAATTGTACATTTGCTTAAATTATACATCAAATTCGTGTTTCAAAAAATACATTGACCTATATAAGGACACTTACTTAAAAAAGCAATCAAAAATGTTTATTTATTTTTATTCCATGTAATAATCATATTTGTTATGCTCTTATTTGTCTTTATATATGTTTACCTATGTATCTGTTTAATTTCCAATATTTTAATAAAATAAAAACAATGTTTTGTTGTATTTTTTATATTTGTTTTAGGTGAGCTGATAATACCTGGAAATATAACTGTGCATTGCAATATAATTTATGCAGTTTTTAAGCCTCTTACTGATGGTTAAGATCACCCAAAGGAGCCCAACACTTCCTACCTTTGTCTGCAGTGTGTGTTGTCTGTTTGTATCTGTGTGTATGTGCGAGAGACAGATCTGACGGGAGGGAATCTGTCACTTAACACTTAAAAGATAGTGAGCATCTGAGAAGCCACAGTGCTGAGATACCGAACAACAACTGGCAAGATAATACAGCCGCATGAGAACCGTGAGAATTAGGGGTTTATCTTCGGACATGCCTAATTTAGCTTTTAAAAGCCAACTTCAGATACAACAAAAGTCTGTTTTTAGCCAGGATATGCAGATCTACCTTACTTTCAGCTAAGAAACTGCCATTTTTACTTTAAAAAAAGTGATATTTATGAAAGCATTCAGACTGTTTTGTACGATGACGTGTAAATTAGTCATTGTGCCACATCATGAAGTGAAGGATCATGGGATATGGGGGAAGGGAGGCGGATTACTGACTCACATGCTCAAGTTTTTCTAAGATCACATGTCTCATCCAGTGCAGCTCCAATGAATGGGATATTATAGGAAGCGAGCGGCGTGAATGTCATTACTTACACTAGGAGCAGCTGAGTACCTTAACATCAGAAAACGACACATTAGTGAGGTCAGAGGTCTTACCAAAGTGGCTTTACGTCATTCCCCTGACGTGAGAAAGAGGATTCAGGAAAAGCATTTAAATGAGTTACTGTAAGTAGATTAAGTGCAGGAGGCAGGAAATGATTTAGCGGGAGGAAGATGATGAAGCAACTTATTTAAAAGCTGTGGTTTTACTCTGCAGCTGCATTAGGCAATGTTTAGGCTTTTCATAATGGAGTAACTGGCACATGAAATAAAGAACGCATCTTTAAAAAAGTCTTATTTAAATCTCAAGTATGTGCTCAAACATGCAAAAATGCTCTGTCCTTTGTTTGTGTGCATTCAGAGGCAGACCCAGCCGCTGTGGTACCACTGCTGCCCACAGCCGCTGCAGGTCACAAAGGTCATGGAGTCGTCGTCGGGGCTGCTCTGCCTCACCCACGCCGGCAGGAACAGGGCCCCCCGGGACACCTGGGTCACCCTACAGTCCGACCCCCCACAGTTTTTGCACCTTATCTTCTGCGTCTGTGTCCCTTCGACTCCCTGAGGAAGCTGCCTCTCACTCACCCCCCTCCACGAGTACTCCTCCCTCAGCTGCCGGAGCTCCGCGCCCGCCATCTCCTCAGCAGACATCCGGGAAAACACCTCCGGGGACAGTGCGCCGCTCAGGAGGCCCTGACACAGATGCTTGTGTTTGGGATTCCTCAGGTTGGCCACCCTGCTCCTCACACAGGCTTTGTATTTCACCTGGCTGGATGTGTGGAGCTCATGGACGTGCTTTTCTATATCTGCAGCCAGATCTGTAGCCTTGTGTTGATCAGGAGGTTCAGGGCAGAGGGCGGAAAGAAGGAGCTGGACACATTTAGATCTCACAGATGAGAAACTACAGGAAGCTTCTACCTCAAAGTGGGAATCCTCTTGCTTGGAAACGGCTCCATCTCCAGCCTCATGTGGAGGAGAAACCCTACGAGAGGCCTCCTTGCTTTTCACTCCATGTGCTCCTTTGCTGTACTGTCTCTTCCACTTAGACAACAAGCCTTTAGCGGTCTGCTTCACGCTGTCATCAGAGCAGCTTCTCAGGAGCCTGTAGAGCACTTTCACAATGTCTGTGGTCTCCAGCTGCTCCGCTGTGACCTGAGACTTACCGAGGTCACCGAGCAGGGTCAGGATGGTCCCATAGCTCCTGTCTGCGAGGGATCTCTCTATCTGCACAGCACAGTGGATTATTTCTTTGGCATCCATGGTGGCTGCAAGGAAACAGACAAGAACATTCGGGGGGCTACTTGTGCCTGTGGTCGTACAATTTTGACTTTTAGTGATGGATTTACTGGTGAATGCACATGTGAAATAAAGGATACATCCCAAAAATGTCTAATTTAATATGTCAAGTATGCATTTAAACCTGCAGGAATGCTCTGTCCTTTCTCCTGTTTTAATGGTAAAGAAAATACGTTTTTTGGTGTGGAAGAAACATTTCTTTAACTCTTATTTAGCAAATAAACAAAACATCGATATCAAGTTCTGCACCTTGTAACACAAGCTCTTGCATTATGCATCAGTCAACAAAGTAAAATGTTCCTTTTTGAGTTGGTTTACCTGAAATCCTTCATGGTTTGCAGCTCCTTCACATGAGCAGTTCCTCAACTGGAAACGTCAACACGGGAGCCGCCATGTTGGATTTGTCTTCAAAACAGGAAGTGCACAATTTAACCACTAGATGGTCCTGCAGCCTCACACAATTCACTCATTAAGGCTCAGTTTGTTTTTGATGTCTTAAGAAATTGAAGATAAGCATGAATAACACTTTATTTTCTTGTATTTGATTCCATCTAGATATGGGGAGTGTCATCTTGAATCCTATAATCCTCCCTTCAGTGTTGTGTTTAATCTGTTTTTGTGTCACAATAAAAGGCATGTTGTGGTGAATTTCCGCAAACAAAGACCACATGTAATCCATTTAATTTCTTATCCTATAAAACAAAACAAAAAAAGACCAAATGCATATATATACTCTAATGACACTTGAATTAAATAAATCTATCTTTATAGGAATCATCCCTCTGGCTGTATGCGTACATAAATCACATTTAAACCAGCGCCAAATCTGAGTTTTAATATCAAAATAACCTATTAATTCTCATTTAAAAGTACTACCATTAATTATATATGCTTTTGTCACACAGAAATAGCTGCATGACATATAAATAGCTGAGCGGGGGGACATTATGTAACCTGTGTATGACATCAGCATTTTAATCCCATATTATAAATGTGCTTTAAGATTGATTCAGCCGGGGCCGATAGAGGTGGAGGTCCCGAGGGAACATTTCTCTCCCACACACACTCCCCCCCTGCCTGAACCTCCTCTATTGGACTCCTTTGTTTGCTTCCAGACCATAGTGACATCACTATGAAACACCCACGCTTCTATTGGCTAGCGCTCCAACACATTGTACATGATAGGCTAGGGGGCGAGACATCTCTTAGCGGTTGATCAATCACAACAGAGCTGGCCAGCTAACCAATCAGAGCAGACTGAGCTCTGGTTTCAGACAGAGGGTGAAAAGAGGTGCTGCAGCACAGGCAGTATGAGAACAATAAAGAGCTTTTTGAACATTAAAGCATGTCACAGTAGGCAGTAAAGACAAATATGAACCTGCAAATTAGCAGAATATAGTAAAAGTAAGAAAGTATCAGCATCTTATCGTGGTCATATTGGTGTTTACATTAATTACATCATATACTAACCCATAGTAACATGTATACGTTGATTTATATTGTGTATTCATCTGTAAAGTAACAAAATATGTAACGTAAATATGGTGGAGTAAGTAGCATAATGTGGAAAGTACCTTAATTTGATGTAGCGTACTCGAGTACTGGTTGCTCATATGTGTTTGTGTGTGTGTGTGTGTGTGTGTGTGTGTGTGTGTGTGTGTGTGTGTGTGTGTGTGTACGTGTGTGTGTCTGTTGAGATGGGTGGGGTCAAGCCTGGCTCTCAATAAAAAGACCATCCTCCTCCAGGAGTCGACACCTTGCCCCATGCTTCTCGTCTCTCCTTACACACATGACTGGAATTCCTGAAAACACACACAAGGCTCCAGGGATCTTATCAACAAAGTCATTTTACTGCAGCCTGTTGTACTAGTACTCGTGTATGAGAGTGGAATTTTACCAGCATGCTGCTCACATTCACATCATTCATAGATAGGTGGCGCTCTCTCTCAGCATTTTGATGAAGAAGAGGAGTCATCACATCCTGCTTCTGTTGTCTCCGCCTCTAGAGAAGACCACGCCACACTTGATGGCTTGTATGCATGAGCACACACTCAAACACACACATGTACACACACACACACACACACACACACACACACACACACACACACACACACACACACACACACACACACACACACACACACACACACACACACACTGGGCTGCTTGAGAAATTCTAAGGAGGGGCTTTTCTTGTTAAAGTGATCAGTTTCTTCATGGGCAGACATTCATGACAACATCGTAAGACCCCCGTCACAACATGAAAACACACACTGCAAAAAGTGTGTGTTCTTTTGTCTGAAAGTGTGTGTGAGCATAAAAGAATATAATGTGTTCAGGAAATCATGAATCAGCTGAGTTTTGTGCAATATTAAAAACACATATTATCAGCGAGGGTAGAAAAGGGGAAGCTTGTGTTTATTTTTTTTCTGAGATGCATGAAGCCTGACTTATTTTTGGGAAAGTAGAAACATTTCCCATCATACAAAATGTTATTTACCCTTTCTGTTTATGTGGTCAGGGAACAAAGACTTTAAAAAAAACACCTAAAATTACACATTTTATGACAACTGTTATCCCAAAAATAAAGTTAAATTTAAATAGACTGCATTATATTAAATGTTTGCCTTTTCTTGAACAATCCCTATAGGTTGACTTTAGGGTCGCTAGTTGGTGGATTTCTGTTCTCATGAGGTAAAATCAACCTCTTTTGTGTCTGTGCTTAATGCTCTTGACAGGGTGTGTGCGTGCGAGTGTGTGTGTGTGTGTGAGTGTGTGTGTGTGTGTGACAGGGGGTTGCCTTGCTGCCCCCTTACCCATCACACCCCGCCACACACACACTCCCATCATGACCTTGAGGGTGATAACAGATGACTGGAGTGCTCTTTCTCTTTGTGTTTCCTCTCTGTGTGTTTCTGCCACAGGATTCATTCTGCTCTCACTGATCTGATCTGTGTCACATTCTCAGCTCGTACTTATTATTAACAGTCGTGCAGCGCCTCAGGCAGGAAATGATTCTCCCCAAACATGCAACCACATAAACTAGCGAGTGTTATGTCATCATAATATTGTCCTTTTGCAACAGAACTCTAGAAACAATAAGAACTGATATCGGCGTGTGTGTGGTTTGCCCTGCAGGGGAGTCATAGCACAATCACAAGACACACAAACACACAAGTCTATGTCACTTCTTTGTAAGAAACTGGATCCTTGTGATGTGATGCAACCCATTTCCTGGTAATAGTTCAAAGGAAGGTTGCAACAAACTGTAAGCTTATTTCCAAACAACACTTAAAGCAGTGATCTGAATTAAAGTTGCTTTCAAGGACGTACATGCTAATCCTCTGTGGTCGCAGCCATATGTTCCCCAGAGTGAATAATCCACATTGATTCACCACATTTGTTTTCCCATGGAACCCCCCCCTCTCCAACACACACCAACATGCTCGGCCTTATGGGAAATCCGCCACCACCATCCCAGGGTTTCAAATAACCACATCCTCCTGGGATGCTCACAGTTGCGCAGCGTCACTGGACTAGCGTGTGTAATGTGATCACAGTGGAGGGGCACGGCACCGAATGTGCACAGGTGTGAGGGGCTTCCTCAGGTTCAGCTGTGGGGGAAATCCCTGTGTAAATAATGTGAGTTATCATGTGTGTGAGGGTGGAAAATAAGCTTCCTTATCATTAAATACTGTTTATATGCAATTGTATTATATTGTGCAGTATGTTGTCTTCTAGCATTTCAAGCTAATTATTGTCTAATGCACATTATTACCAAATTAGTAGGTGAATAAAGTAGCCTAATGGGCATATATTAAATATATTGTTGTGTAATGGTATGTTTGTCCTGTACGTGGTTTCCTAATGAGTTGTGATTAAATTAGAAGGCCGTAAAACTAGCTTTACAATACATGGCGAGTTTGATTTGTGCATACTTGTCGCTATATATAAAAATATATATTTATTGTAGTCATCTTCTGCAAAAATGTAGCATACAAAGTAATAAAAAAGATAGACTACACTGCTAGAATCCCACATAACTCCACTCCTACCTCCTAAAGAGCTATAAGCACACAGATAAATATCTACTTTCATGACGAGGTCAGGTGATATAAGTGCATTAAGATACGAGCTGAAGTGGCTTCTGTCTCGAAGGGCGGTGCCCTGTGTGTAAATCACCGCTGTCTAACGGGCTTCTGTCTAATGTGACTTCTTCACTACCACATCTCCTCTCTCTGAGATATGAAGCATCTGAGAGGGATTTATGAACAAACCCCGCTGTGGAAACCTTCAGAATATAAATGGGTATAAACCTGGAAAGATTGTAGAGTATGTAAGTGATACAGAAGTGAAGATTTCTACACATGCAACAAGACATATTGAACACCTAAATATGTTTTTTTAAGTTTTAACCCTAAGTCTGAAAGAAGATATGACCAGTGCAGGAAGGACACAATGTACTTGTTCCTATAAGAGAGAGGGCAGCATGTACTGTCCTTTTTACATTTTTAGCCTGATACTCCCCCCTCTCCCCCTCACTTTGCAGGTAATTTCCGTTGTGTGATTGAGTCTGAATTCCAGATATCCCACAGTTAAGATGGGCCTGCAGCGAGTGTGTTCAGGATCCTTCTCTACCTCTGGTCCTCTTTCACCTTTGTCTTTTACCCTTTTCCATGTATCTCCATCTTTCTATTCCTCCTTCATATCCTGCTCTTTCTCTCCCCTCTTCTTGCTTCCCCTGCAGATTTAACAAACACATTCCTCCCCCTCCCTCCGGCATCCTCCATTTCTCCTCTCGGCGCCTGTCCTCTACTTTCAGACGTCTGATGGATGCACGATTAGGAGCTCCAGAAACCGCAGATAAACCGAATTAAACCAGGAATAGAAGGTGGAAGAAAAGTGTGGGATGACCTGGAAATGCATCTACAGTATGAATGTTTGTTATTGTGCGCGCTCGAAAGCTCTCACAGATTCCAGTTTGGTCATGTGGCGAGGATATAGGATAACCACCTCCTCTCTCTTTCTCACTCTCAAGTAATCAATAAACACACACACACACACACACTGTACACAAACATGGTTAGTTGGAGGCATGAGAGGAGAAAGCTGTGAACAGACTAGGTGATAAGAGGGTGCAATCACACTTACAGTCCAGACACAAATACTGTGAAATCTGCATTCATCCGATTTAAGTGGCAACACAAATCAGGTTTAAAGCAGCTGCAGCTACAACTTGGTTTGCTATGTACAGAAGCTAATGCTATAGCTAATAGGTGATTTGCAACTGAATCAAAGACGCAATAAGTAGGATCTTTCCACAAAAATATAGGGTCTCGTACAAAGATAGTCCCTCTCTTTACTTAAGGAGTCTGTATCTGCAAATACCCTGCAGCCCAGGATTCTTCTGGGCGTCAAACATGATCAAAATGTAGCAACTAGGTGTTAGCATGCATCTCAGAGGCAATGCAAAGCGAAAGAGAATCTTGTCCTTTTACCGTCTGCAAGCACCGTAACGTCTGATGAGCCAGAGAGGAAGGTTGTTCAGTGTCTAAGTCCCTGTGACTGATAATGTTTTTTCAAGACAGAAAATACTGTAGTGGAGAAGAGCATACTTTTCTTTAATTAAAGGAGTTAAGGCTGCAGTGCAGAGGTCAAGCAAACCTTTCCAAACACGCTCGGCATGAACACACACCCTCACATCACACAGGTTTGATGTTTCTCCTCCAGGTCTGCAAATAGTTCACCTCTGAACTGCTGAACATGAGGAGTCTGCGACAGACGGAGGTGGAGGTCACTTAAATCTCTATCGACGGGATGAAAGCAGCTGTCACACAGATATCGGGGTGATGGTACACACATGTACACACATTCTCTTTAAGAGGGGACATCTGAAGACAGGTCAGGCTCTTTCCATTAGCCTTGGCTTTGAAGTGCAGGCCTTTGTTTCTGGGTTGATGTGAGGTAAACCACATCGCTGCGTCTCACTTCCGCCCTTTGAGCTGCTGCGCTCACACCAAAAGGGGAACTTTAAAGTGAAAAACACAATGTGCTTGTTCACAGCTTAGAGGAAGTATCACTAACAGGAAGAGTGTCTAGCATCGAGGCTTACTTCAAGTCAAACATTTACTTTTAGGGCTGAAATGGTGCAAATTACTAAAAAAGAACAATTTGCTGCTTTTATTTTGAAATTCACTTGAAATAAGATTTATTCAAATTGATTTGCCTTGAAAGAAAAAGTGGTAAAAAGTTTGACCAAATGTGCAGAAAATATGGATTGAGGCTCAAATGTGCTTTTATAGCAACAAAACATGGTTTATTTTAAAACCGTCCTCAATTCTCTTGCGCCAAAGCACCAAAGCAAGGACTCATTTATCACCTCTTTAAAAGCCAGCGGTTACATCAGGGGTTGATAAATAGTAAGTTGCCATTTTAGGCCATTTCGTTTTTGGTCTGAACACACCACAAGAGGTTTAATCTGAGGCACTCTGATAATGACAGAAAGTGAAACACAGCAGCTGTGGCCAGGCGAGTAAAAGGGGAAATGTTTCTCCATGCTAGAGCAAAGGTTACATAACAGTGAACATATGAAAGAAAAAGGCAGGATAAAGAAAGAGAGGAATGAGGAAGGACAGAGAGAGAGGGGGGAGATGATGTCATGCATTTCATAGTAAAGTAGGGGATAAAAGTCAGCGGGGCATCACACCTTTTTTTTCTGTCTTTCCCTCATTCTTTCAGTCGATGATCACTGAGCGACAGCTATGACGCAGAGCTCACATTTGAGCAGATGTGGCCTTATTTGGCAAGCCAGGGGAGAAAAAAGGAAGGAAGGAGGCGAGGGCCAAAATTCCACATCAGGTTTGTATCAAACCAAGACTGATGTGGAGTCAGCAGCGGCAGCCTTTTATCCCCTCTCGTCCTCTACCAAAGCTCAATAGCAATCTCTGGCCTCTGATGGCTTGATGCAGGCAATGTGACTCAAGATCTGCAGAACACACACATCTCCTCGCAGCACATGAGGAGGTTCCTTTGTCCAGCCGTGTGGCGACCTCAGAGCACAAACTGTTCATTTTGACACATAAAGACACATTGAGCCGCTCGCATCTGACAAAACAACCAACAGGAAACAGAACAGACACTTCCTTGTCTGCTCTGCGCTCACAAATAGCCGCCCCCGTTGCTATCAAGCCCGGGTCACACTTCCTGTCTTTCTGCTGCTTGAATTCTCGCAAGGGATTCTGGGTAAGGACCACTCTGCACACCTCTGTAGGCAGCAGGAAGTCAGAGATCCCACTTCCTCCTTGGCGAGGGTGAATGCAGAAGTGGAGATGGTTTAGGTCGCTCTCAGTTCTCTATCTGAATGTCGGTGTCTTCTTCCTCTCTGTTATCATTCAAAGAGAAAGGGCTATTCTACTCGGTAATACATCCATTTGGATTTTTTAATCAAGGTTAATTTCCATTAAACATTGGGATTTTAGCCTTTGCAGACCATTTACATGCACACACAAACACACTACAGAAAAGGGATACCCCGCAAAAAGCATAATAGGGCCCCTTTAACATGAATAACCCAATTCTTTTGTGAGCCAAAGGAGTCAAAAGAACACATTTTGTAATGTGGGTCACACAGAAAAAAATTATAAAACATCTGCGGCCGTTTTGGGGTTTTGGTGTCAACTGCCTGCAGAACTGTCTTTCTACATTCAAAATGCAGAAATGTTGAGAAGTGCTGTGAAATAGGAAGTATTTCACCTGTTGTGAAAAGACAAAGAGGGTGCTATAATTCAGATATCTTCTGTAACTGTAAGGTCCTGCTTTAGTTTTATTTCTTTATAAAATAATATAATACAATAAGTATTATTATTTGGATCGAGTCACAGTGATGAGCCAAACGCCTAAAATAAATTAGTTCAATTAATCTGCCAAAAAAGAGAATAAAAACTGACTCTATCTACAAAAATCGATGTGTCGCTACAGTCAGTATTTATTATCTTTCAATATAAGCGTAGGGTGTCTGCAACCAACTGTGCAAAAAGGTACAATTAACAGATATTGCACAATATTATCTCATATGTAGTATTGACAAAATGGCACAATTTCATATTGAATATATCACGATTATCATCAACATGATCTTTTAGAACTCAAATATAAAATACAAGACAGACCCAAAGTGTGCATAATGCAATATATTAAAATCAATTATAGATTTATATATTTTCCTTTTAAAAAAGCTGTTAAAGGTGACTGCTGTCCTCGCCTTAATACTCAAACCATTCCTCCCACATTCCTTAAAACAATGGCTGCTCTCTGGACCAAAAACAACATATTTTCAGCTCAGGGACATGAAGGTTTTTTTTAGATCCTCTTGATGTGGTAACTGTGTGTCCTTGTGATGGAGGTTATGTGAGTGGTTTCAGTGAAACAGAGGCGAGGACTGCCCACATTCCTCAAGGCTGACCTCATGCTTGGAAACCATTATACCTGCCCTCCAAAAACCAAAAAGAGGGGGAAGAAATCCAAAAACCAGCTGACAATGAGATGGATGATGTGACGCAACACATACTTTCACTAATTATGGCTTCTTATTGCTTTTTCTAACCCACTATTTCACAATAAAAGGATGAATAAAGTGATTTCCCCGTTCTGCAAACACTGAGGAAGGTAAATATTTAACAGCCCTCTGAGTTGCTGGGAGCTATGTGCAGAGGAAACATTATTTATTCTCGCTTTCTTCCTCCTCTCTCTCCCCTGAAAGATGCTATTACTGTTATCACAGCTTGGATTAACAGATATAAAGGCGCCAGATCGGGAAATTCCTGCACAGAAAATGGGAGCGTGCTCTTTTGTGTCCAAATATGGCTGCATGTGGGCAATTGGCAGGAAGCTGAAAATGAGGTAAGAGCGACACGTGTTTGTGCTCCATGTGGAGAAGGGGAAACGCTGTTTTGTGGTTTGAAAACAAGAGAGAAGACCCCTGACCTCAGGTGGAGTCTCAAAGCTGCCTCACTACAAACAGTGAATACACTCGATGCACCTGCCTCACACACATTTTCTGGAAGTCTCATACATATTAATTTCCTTCCTTTTACTTTAACTGCCACAGTCAATTCATCACCCAAAATGTGCGCACACACACACGCACACACACACACACACACACACACACACACACACACACACACACACACACACACACACACACACACACAGGGCCAACAACAAAGGCTGCTAATGAGCAGGAGAGCCCACAGATCAGTGGAACAGCACGACAGCCCTCGCAGCAGGGGGGCCTTCTTATTGGTCGCCAACAACGGTGCCCCCCCCCAATCAGACAATAGCTCGTCTGGCTTTTCCCGCCATGGATGTGTTAATACTGTACAGTGAAAGTAAAAAATTATAACTGCAGAAAGGAGCTGTGAAGAGGGAAAGGCTAACTTTCTCTTCAGTTGACCAATCTGTTAAAGGGGCCATATTCTGCTTATTGGGTTTTCCCTTTCCTGTAGTGTGTTATAAACAGTTGGGAAGCCTTATCAATCCAGGGCACAAAGCGGGAGTGACTCCACATCTCAAGATAAAATGTGGCACATTACCTACTTCCTGATGTGGTTTCAAGGCTGTATCCAAATTGACTCCATCACCACAATAAACTGTTTTGCGACTACTTTTATGCACAGTTTTGAGATTTGAAAGGATGTATCTCTGGTGTGTATCTGATGCTGAATAATAAATAATAAATGCACAATAAATAAAGGTGTTACTTTCCAAATATATATTCTGGGCATCATACTGCACATGCTCAGTTTCTCACACAGCCAACAGAACACATTCATAACATCCCAAACTTGCAGAGGTGTCTACGTCACTTTGAATGCAATGTGTGTGTTTGTGTGTGTGTGTGTGTGACGACATAAATGCAACAGAAGCAGTTAGCAGTGATTCCCATCTGCGGCTCGGGCTAATGTCTGAGGAATGCACAGCAGGACACGTTGGCTCGGGGTGGAGGAATGTTTGCAATTATGGCCGGTGTGTGTGTGTGTGTGTGTGTGTGTGTGTGTGTGTGTGTGTGTGTGTGTGTGTGTGTGTGTGTGTGTGTGTGTGTGTGTGTGTGTGTGTGTGTGTGGACAAAGGGAGAGAGGAGAAAATGTCTTAAGGGACAATGGCAGTCTCGTTCAAGTTCACTGCAAAAATAAATTGATGGGAGTCTGTGTGTGTGTGTGTGTGTGTGTGTGTGTGTGTGTGTGTGTGTGTGTGTGTGTGTGTGTGTGTGTGTGTGTGTTCTCCCTCATGCAAACCACTCCTCCACAATTTGTCTGCCTCCACTGCCAGATGGATGCAGGGATTACATAACACCAGGTCTGATTGGCTACTTCGAAGCATTACACAGTAGTCTGCAGTGCACAGATGTATCCCGGTGGATTGTGGGTAATATTGGAAAGTTGCATTAAGGCCAGACTGTCTGTAAATCCGTCAGTCAGCAGCACTATTGATATGAATTCAATAAGCAAAGAGAAAAACAAGGAGATTAATGATAGATAGTGACAGTTAGAGATGGAGCTGAGAGGAGATTATAATATTGCATAAGAGCAAGGATGTTAAAATAAATAGAGGAGACAGTGATAGGCTAGTTTCATGGGCAGGCAACTCCAATTCCAGATTATTTGAATTGAAATACACTTAAAAACACTACAATTTAAACAAAATCTACAATAATATTGCTATTTTTGTGCTTATTTTACAGATTATAATTAGCATTTCTGCTAACCCTACCACGTTTACAAATGTTTTAAACACGTGTGTTCATTAACATTTTCTGTCCCTATCATATTAAAAAATTAAAATAATATATAGAGTTTTACCTGACATGTTGTACCATGCGAGTCACACCCAATGTTTACACTCTAGGAATTTATTTAGAAAGACACAGAAAACAACAAACCCTTTGCACATGTTTGTCCCCTATCTAACCCTGCACACACACACACACACACACACACACACACACACACACACACACACACACACACACACACACACACACACACACACACACACACACACACACACACACACACACACACACACACACACACACACACACACACACACACACACACACACACACACACACACACACACACACCGGTGAAACACAAGCTGAGAGCGAGTCCAAACACTCTCTCCCTGGGTTTCAAGCAAATCAGCGGATCAGCTCGTTTGAATCGCAGCCATCGATTTTCTCGCGCCATCTGTTCACTTTGGGCCCCGGCGAGCATTTCCATGGCAACGCAGTGTTGATAAATGGAGGAGAGTCTTATTTTAGTCTGCAATCTGTTCATGTGGTGGAGTTAATACTCCGCTGCTTCCCTTATATGTTTATTAACATGACTGCGGCTGATATTATGACCTACAGATGAGCTGTAATCCTGGATCAGCATTTTCATAACAGAGGGGAATTTGATGTTGTTGGGAATGTATTTCTTTCAGGAGTTTGTTTGCAGCATGAAACTCACCATAATATGATCTCAAGAATTTCCCTACCTACTCAGTTTTTTACCCAGCAGTGATTCTGTTTAAACACAAACCTTAATCAGGGTGTTATTAAAGATTTAAAGGAAGTTTACACAGTGATTTTGACACGACCCCAGGCCCAGCAAACTAAACCTGACGTCCCAACAGCTGCTCTGCCTTTGTCTGCGAGGAGATCCTGTTTCTTCTGACCTTTAAATTCTCGCGTTTTAACCACGAGGTTTCAATTCCTCCGTGCTTCCTCCACTCCCACTCATGTATAGCTGCTTTATTTTACAGATTACAACATTCAGTCAAATGCATTAGTGCTTTTAAAGTGCCACAATGAAGATATTTGCAAGGTGTTAAATCACCACCACAATACAGCACACACTGTACCATCCACATGCCATTTTAACTGATGACTATAACATAATAAATAGTGAGCTTTAGTGATGCTTGTTAACTTAGAGGGCAATATTATGTCCACTTCAGCGCTGACAACAGCACAAAAGTTGGATTGATGGTATAACCCGAGGTACCACAAATACCGTCTATCTGAGTGTGTATCTCTCTGTCTGTCAAGAGTGACGTAAGATCCAGCCTGAGAACTCACACACACACGCTAAATGGGTTCGTCAGGACCTGCACATCTCTCTCATCTGGCAACACTATCAGCATCTTGTCAGAGTGGATTAGTGTGTCTGTGTTTTCTCTGACAGTCTGGTGGGTGCTGGGGATTTGTAGGTCAACATGCACAAGGTATGACCTGACAAAATTCAGAATCCTGCTGATTCTGAGTTTTCTTTGCTAAACAGTCACTTTACATGCAAACTTCCAACATTATGCTCTTAGGCTAACAGTTAAGGTCTTCTAACCACAGAAGCATCCTAAGCTCTTGCTGCTGTCAGGAGCAAACATCAGCATGTCCGCTCTATTGAAAGTAATGAAAAGTAATCTGTGGCCCTGCAGAGCTTCACGACATGCAGCCTCTCTGTAGCTAGGAGCACCAGTCGTCCTATTTATTGGCACCGAGTCCAGACTTGCAATCCGACTAAACCATATCACCCCTCTGGCAACCGTCCTCTCCCGCTGCCGAGCCCTGATATGACAGAGATGTGCAGAAGACAGAATCCATTAAGCGGGCCTGTTCTCGTCACTGTGCAAATTGATTAGCTTCTGATAGCTTTGTGTTGTCTACTGTCTGCAGGGCGCAGGAATGTGAGAGGCTGCCAGGCGCTAACATTAGCCTATTGTTTCTATATCAGATGCTGAGGAGCTGATAGAGACTGCACTGTGGGGTTCGACTCGACCGCTATCTAATCTCATCACTTAGCTTGGTGAAATCTGTTAAAATGGCCGTATAGACATTTTACTGCCTAAACCTCTGTTTTAACTGTTGAGTTTAAAAATGCTTTTCTGTTAATCTCCACTTTAGGTCACAATGTCAACACACTTAGCAAGCTGTTTATCATTGTTCCCACAAGCCTCCAAAGGCAGTACATACACCGTGGGTGCACTACGTCATCTTCCATGCTAAGCTACACTGATAAAAACCACTTTGTTACCACTTAACATAACATGGAAGGGAATCACTGAAGCAGCCTAACGCAACAACTATAGTTTGGCAACAGGCTCAGGTAAAAAAAAATAGTGGTTATGAAACAAATCATTCCCTTGGGGCTATATTGGGTTGCTAAATGTCTTATTTTATAAAGAATAACTCCCAATGAATCATGAGCTTTCTATCAGTCTCCTTAGTATCCTAATTGTCGGGCACACATAGCCAAAGCAGAGGCTCGGTCACACCAGCATAGTGACATTTTGCAGCATGTAGTTTAAGTGTTTCCACCTTACTAGAAATTAGCAATTTACATTCCTAGCTACAGTAGTTGGCTGTATGCAGATATTCTACAAATGCAGCACCAATCTTTTAGCAGCTTTCTCTGCTTTTAGGAGGGATTGTTTGAGATGACAATCGGTCAACCAGACCTCACACAGCCATAACACAACACACATCACCCCTCACATACACTGTCAACAGTCTGTATGAGCTTCCAAGCTCCTATGGCTACGAGTACTCTTGTGTTTTGGGAAGATTTGTTATGAAAAGAGAGAGATCGAGGGTGGGCCTATTTCTGGGAAATAACCCCACTCTGACCTCCGAGGAGGAGGAGACGGTGGGGGAGGGTGGATGAAGAGGATTCTTGGGATCGTGGCAGCCCTCTCTTTTTCTACCCAACTTTCTCTCTCTGTTTCTCCCGGTAATCCTCTGCTGTTCTGTCTCAAATTTCTCATCGGAGCTGTGGGCCAGAAGAAGGTCATAACAAGCCACAGCGAGAAGCAATACTCCCTGTTAATCAAATAAAAACAAGAGGGGTTTGAGGAGCTCAGTTGGCTCAGGCTGGTGAATATTTGGCTGCAGGAGTTTTAATTTCACAGCATTTTAGGCTTAATTGAGCTGCTTTTATTATAGCAAATAATCACAATTTAGAATGCCTACAAAATGAAAATGAAGGACTTATTATCCAACCATCATCCAACTAGTTTAGTTTTTCCTGGATGCTCGGGGTGTTCAAGTTCACAGCTGACATTCCCGCCTCTCCCACACCAGTGACTCCCGCCTACATCCACCGCTGTCATCGGAATGCTAATCTGTTGTGCAACACACGGGACGAGACCTCAGTTTTTGTCGTGCTAAACCAAACATTTACATACTTGTGAGAGCAATGTCAGAAGATGAGGACTGTATCTAGGTTTTTCACGTTTTCTCTGATGCGGTATACCAGTTTTTGATTATTGGACGTTGCCTTTATTGACACAAATCAGCTGTTTCTGGATAGGCGAGACAAGCTGCTGTCTTGGCGTTGCACCACTTGGTCTGAAAATACTGCCAGTAGTTTTTGTAATCCTGCTGACAAACAGACAAACTGGCAGACAAACCGATCCGAAAGCGTACCCTCGTTGACGGAGGTAATTAAGACGTATTCAAACTATCTTCCTGCTGTCAAAACATTACAATAATTTCCCTGGAAATGTGTCTTAATACCACCACGCTGAGACAATCCAGACGGTGCCAAAGCGTGCCCGCGGAGGCTCTCCAACAAAGCCGTTACTCCGCACTCATAACACATGACGCCATTATTGTTGTGTCCGCCTTGGCGAGGTGCCTAAGATGGAGCGCAGGGAGTATTTTAGGGGCACGGGGGACAATAGGTCTATGGGTGGCGTTTGGAACGCTGCCCACGGTGCCAGTTGCCAGAGCAGGTCATGTGCCAGATCTGCAGACAAAGAGGGTGAGTCGGTGCTCATCTGGGCGGGAGTCCAGACCAAGTTGGATTGGGTCGGTGGAGGTGGGGGGCGCGAGGGAATGTAGGCACACGTCTGACTAAAGCTTTTATGTTAGGAGGGGGCCTCAACGGACAAAAAGACACAGGGACCGGCTGTTTCCCCTGCAAAGACGGAGGGACACTCAGGCATCTGGTATTCTATTCACCCAGCAACGGCTCAAACTGAGCATTTTAGGGGAATTACAGCAGTCCCATTTCCTGATTTACAGTGCAAGAATCACTAGCACGGTTCCTCATTGCTCATCTCTTATTGGTTGTTCTTCTGCAGTCGTGTGTAACCTCTTCACATTTTGTCCCTTCGGCTTGTTTTCATGGGAACTAAATACCACCATAAACAAACAATCTTCCCAGAGACCTCGATAATTCATTAATGGAGCCCTCAGCTTCACCTTTGATACTCCGATGGAGGAAACTTGGCAGAAAGGCGCGCAGCTGAGCCAAAGACTAGCACCTAAAAACAGGAAGTGCAATCAGCTCCTTTGACTTCCTCGTGCAGCGACAACAGCATCACTCCAGCAGGTTTTATTTTAGAGGAAAAAACCTGCATTGTAAATTATTTACACAAAACTCCTAAAAATACAACCAAAAGGCATCAATTCCTTCTTGTGCTGCAAAAACATGAATCTGCTGACTCATGTACACACATTATAATCTCCAGAGATTAAAAACCTGATAATACTCACTGGCTGTATCCTTATAATTGAGATTACTATACACTCGGAATGAATCAGGTGTTATCGTTATTGATTAGGTGTGACTCGCCGTATCAGCGAGTCACCGTCTGGGAAGTCTGTTACTGTAGCTTTTGATTGTCTCCAGAGACCGTTATTGAGTCATCTCTTTTGAGATTTGACGAATCAACATCAATGATTGATCAGAGGTTTTCAAATGGGCACGTAGGATTGTGTGAGCTTTAATCCCCTCTGGTTGACACAATATGCATTTATTTCTTAGCAGCAACACATTATTTCAGTCACGTATCCATGGCGAACCTGCATATGTTACCATGGAGACGGTATAAAGATTCCCAGTTTAGCCACATAATGACAATCAAGTAACCACAATAAACTCTACACTATTATTAAATAGCAGAGACATTTAAAGTGTGAAACTCTTTTTGTAATCAGACCAACTAATTCTGCAATGGAACCACTGAAAGCAGCCATAACAGTACATACTGAGACAGTAGGAGAGGAAGTGAAGTGCAGCCAGACTTCCCTTTTTGGACAGAGCTAGCACACAAAGGCCTTATTCAAAATGTGTTTTGAAAGGCATGCTGGGACACTCAGGAGGTCGAGGAAGCCGAGCAGATTTTGGCGGCAATCCGGGCTCATTCCTCCATGTGGGGTAAAAACCCCGAAGAATCCTGAAGTCGACTTTATGAAGAATTGATTTGCAATATTGCGGGTGTTGGGTTCAACTCGTGACCTTTGGCTGCAAATACAAATCTGACCACCATCCAGAAAGAAATGGACTCCAAGTCAATTTTGCAAACCACTGCGATGATAAGGAATCTCGTAGTCAGTTGATCCATGTTGGGAAATTAATTTGCCTCCAACCACAGCAGGGTTAAAAGTCAAGCTCAGCAATGCTGGATATTTGAAGAGATTCAACAACGAGTCATTTCTTAGTTCCTTCATTCATTGGAGGATGACAATGGGTAATGCCTAACATCCCTTTTCATTGGAATAACATTTGTGTTTTGCGTTCTCAGAGAGAGTATTCACTTCCTTTAAACAAAACAACATGAGGTCCAGAATTCCTCGCATGCCTGAAGAGAATGGTAACTTGAGTTTTTGTGTCGACGTCCTTGACTTTGCTGGGTTGTTGACGGAAAAGGCAGCAGCATACCTCAACAAAATACACACCATGAGGTTTTTCTTCAAAAGAAATTCCTTTATGGACATCCAGTGATAAAATGAGCCAAGAGATCAATGACATCATTATGTTTCTGTGCACACACACCCCGAGCGTCCTGATCTCAGATGTTTGAGCTTCAATAAATCTCAGGATGAAGCCAAACTTTCCGCTTACAAAGGGAAAATCAGCTCTCCGGCATTCATGAGCTTGGGTCTGTGGGTGTGAATGCAGGTGTGTGTTTATGTGTGTGTGCCGTATAATCACTCTGAGCAGACCACACATCAGCTTTTATTTCCCCTGCATACAAAGCTGGGTGTTCATAATGGATTCAGCTCAGATGCACCACATTTAAATCGATCTTTGAACATAAATATGTTAATAAGATCTTGTGCTTGGTATAGGTAAGTTGTGACAAGAAATTAATTAACATGTTAGGGGTAAGTACACTCATTTGTGCCGCATTTTTATAAAAAATGGTGGAAGGCTTAAGCATGGGCCATAAAATAACCCATTATATTTTGAAGGGTATATGAGTTGAGGTGCAGACACACAAATTATTTAGAACTTTCATTATCATTTCAAGTGATGGCAAAACAACTATCATCATGTTTAAATGCTCTGGGAAATAAACTACCACACGGGAGATGGGATCATCCGAGGAGCATGTGAATGCACCATTGGTAGAAGTCATGCTTTCCAAGAGCCATTCTATTTTTTTATGAATTCCAGATAGCCAAACAACCAAATATCTAGATTTTGGGGAGACTAATGCTCCGTGCATTGGTCCAAACCTCTTGCACGATGGCAGGGGTCCAGCTTCCTCGTTGTAACTGTTTCTTTGCCGTTGTTGATACAGTGTTGGGCTGGCCCACTGTGACTCACCGCCATGCCAGCAGGCGTTATCGCCACTGCACTGACCTTGCCAACAGGAAATAAAAAATAAACACCATGTCAAACATCCATGAGGTTAAGTAGATATTGGGTGTGGTGTCCAGAGAGCTGTGTTTCTGTTACTACTACATGTAACTGTATTAATTTGAGTTCACTCAACATGACTCATGACGTCATGAGAGCCTATGGGGGATCGCATCCTGTGCGCATTTCAGATCCCAGTAAGATGTTGCACAATAAAGCCTTGGCTTTGAGCAACATCGTTTGAGCAACTCTGCAAGTCTCATGTCTCCGTATGATGTAACACCATCAGGAGGCTTTACTGAATGACATGAGGAGCAGCTTGATAGCTATCTCGAGCTGCATGAGCCTGCCATTTAGCCCCGGGTCGATAAAACAAAGATAATAAGCTGATAGATGGCAGATAGAACATGTTACATGCTTCGTGTTACTTAACAACAACCCCTCCTTTGGGCCATGTGGAGAGAAACAGAGAGGTAGTGTCAGTGCGGCTCCACCATCATGATACACACTAACCTTCACTCAGAGACACCATTCATTATGGCTGCAAACAACCTCTCTTAATTACAGCACGACTGAAGTGAAACTATAAACTTCAAACTATCTTTTTGGGCTTTTGAGTAAAGTGTTATGACTTGAACTTCTCTACACTGCGATATTGCTCCTTCTACTGAAGTTTAAGACCTGAGTACCTTTTCCACCTCTGGAGCCAGGACAGTGTGCAGAGCCCGGGAGCCTTTCCAAAATTCTGAATCATCAATCAGCCTTTGTGAAACACTGTGATTTAAAGAAGGTGTCCTCGGGCCTTTCCCCTGCATATGCATGACTGAAGCATCAAAAAGATATCAAAAATGATTCATAGAAACTGCAAGCTGAGGCACAAAGGATGAAGCTGACGTGGATATCTATCTTCCATCTTTTAAATTAGGTATCAGTAACATCTACTCTTGATCTGTGTTTCAGTCACAGGTGAGGGTCTTCGCTCTCATTAATAAAACTCCCATAAAACAAATCATGACTCGGCTTGTTATTAGCAAGAGGGCCATCGTTAAGCTGCTCTCTGCTGGGACTGCCAGGTGCTCATCATCAGCACTCCTCCAGAGGGGAACCTGCCTCGGAGAGTCTCTGGGCGACACACAATCCCTCCAGGTTACATAAAGCAGAAATATTTTGCCGAGGTGACTCCAAAATATTATTTGAAATGTTCCTAATGAAGGATTTCTGGTGCTTTTAAAGCATCAACGTGTGATCAGGGGGTTCATCCATTTTTAAGAAAGGCATTCCTGGCTTATATGTATCTCTACATTTGGAAATCTTCCAGTTGTTGACAAAATAAAAACTCTGAACTCTGTTAGACATTTTCTACATGGTGTTTTTTGTGAAAGAGAAACCAAAAGTGCCAGGTGTCTGCAGCAGTCCTCTCGGAGGAGATGCAGAGTGTGCCTGCTGCGGGGGGGGGGCTTCTCATCTGACGAAATGTCAAGCCTGTCGCTCTGTGTAACCCCTCAGGAGGGCAGCCACCGAGAGCCTCTCTGCACCGAGGTGACTCACGCACATGCATCTGCTCATGTGTGGTCATGCATGCACGGCTGCAGGAGCAACACTCAGAGAGTTCAGCAGCACCTCATCAAGTCACAATGAGTCGACCTGACACACTCTGCTGGACTGCATTGATTCTGCTCTTTGACTAATCCATTAACAGTATGGACCACCATTTAGACGGCATTGATCTGAACCCATCTGGGGCCGGCTAATCGAGCCCGTCTGTGATCATCAGCCCGGCTACAGACAGGCTGCTGCAGGGCCACGCCCGCTCTCTGCCCCTCTGAGTATTAATGCATCCGTTTGATGGTGCAATGAACTGTCAACTGACTTTTACCAATCCACAGGATCTGATGAAATTATGCAACATTTAAACCTGCTGTTTCTGTGCTTCCTGCAGAGGCTCCTGCTTTCTGACTCTTGTTTGTTTTGCTCTCTTTTGCTTCAGAGCACTTTGTGTCTTTGTTTCAGAAAAGTGCTCTTAGAAGTTGAGTTCCTGCTTCCCTGCTAACTCCGGACGCAGAGCAGCACTTATCAGTAAACACATTGCAAGAAGACACGACTGCTACAACCTTTTGAGGCCTGTGGAGTTGCATAAAAGCATACTTAATTGTTTTTGCCTGATAAGAAAGTCCCCCTATAGATCTCTCCTCTGCCTAGGTTAAGATTTAGTTTCATGCATCAGACGGTGTCCCCGGGCGCTTTGATAGCTGTATACACTCTGAAGTCACATCCTGTGAGCTTACGCACACACACGCTGCCCACACTGCTGCTCATTCCTCATGTGTGTGTCATTGCCATGTGTCAATAAAGAGGTGAGCTTTTGCACAGAGGGGGAACAAATGGTGCATATCTGCGGCTAATTTTAATCTGACAGCTGAGAGAGCCATCGCTCGACAATGACACCACAGATCATCTATAGAAAGCTGACAGGAAACCACAAGAATGACACAAACATGTATTTCCTGTTAAGGCCTGTGTGGGAGCACATTAAAGCTAATGGTCAGGTGTTAGCGCGTGGCATGTCCCTGTTTGGTACCAATGCTATATGCGGCTCCTGGGTGGGTAGTTGCCATGGAAATGGACAGCAGTGTTTGTCTCCAGCGAGAGAAAGGAAGATAATTGACAAACCTGCAGATAATATATAGCACAGATAACAGAGGGACACTTGGTGAATGAGCTCGGCTGCTTATGTACTTCCTGTCCAACAATGAAGCTGCAAAAAGAGTCTGCACGCATGCTGGTGGTCCTGTGAGGAGTGATGGCTTTAAGATAAGTGTTATGATGCCGATGCAGGCTTCGAATAGCAACATTTTATTACACAAGGCCCCTATTTCTGATGGGCTTTAACAAAGAAAGGAATTTCCTTGACCAATAGTCTGTGTCTCGGTTAAACCAATTATTTTAACCAAAACCAACCCTGCCTGAAACGCCTCCATTGGACTCCATTGTCAGACATTTCTATGGCCAATATCCCCTACACTTGACCAGTCAAGCTAAAACAATGTAGATTGATAAAAAGCACTACAATATTTTTGGTGTGAGCTGTCCCTTTAACCCAAACTGCAACAGCCTGCTCATGGAGCTTCAACAATGGCATCGGTAATGAATCAATCCCCTGGTTAATCAGTTAACCAGCTCCACAAACAGATGGGCGAATATGACTTCATACCAACATATGAACATCATGTGCTAATCTCCTAAATATCCCCCACCAGGAGGAACAGCCCCCTCGAGGATATCTTGCATCCCAACGCCCATCCCCAGGAAGTGACTCAGCAGCAGCAGCTGTTGCTATGGGTAACCAGGCAGTGGACAGTGACTCCACCTTAAATCCTCCGTCACTTTCCCCTCTCCGCGGTGCAGCAGTGGAGCCATGCAGCATGCAGAGGGACGTGTTAATCCCATCTCCTCGGCCCACTGACCTCCACACGTTCCCTCCTCCTCCACGCAGATTAATGCCTTATTAAGAGCCACTGACTTAACACCAATCCACTTACACCCACACGGAGCGGACTGTCACCCCACCTGAAATCGATCTGTCCATCGGCATGCAAAGAAACAGCTGAGCAACCTCGATAAACACAAACAATACAGTAATCTGACATGCTAACAAAAATGTCGACTCATGTCCCACGTGATACTCCTAGCAACTAGCTATAAATGCTACACCCATGCTGACTAATTCAAAGTGTGTAGGGAAGCGGAGAGGACGGGGGTTCCTCCTTTAAAGGTCACTAACTTTATTGAACACAAGCCAGTTCGCATTAAATAAATGCATGCTGTTTACAGGAAATGTCAGCCATGTCATGCTAATTAAGGCTTATAGACGGTGGCTAATTTAGGAGGTAAGTCAATCTCTAGAGACTGTCCTCTGGGGTCAGGGCCTTCTGTCCCATAATCCCACCACTGTATCATACCATATAACAGATGCACGAGCAAGGTTCTTTCTAACATAAGGTGCAATAAGTTGTCTTTACTGCTTTGTTGGTCCAGGAAGAGTCTACTTCCTGGATTGCATTAATCTTTAAAGTGAGCAGCCTCTTTGAGAAAAGACCTTCGTGACAGGTGCTCGAACCAAAGAGCTTTCATTTCCCCTCACTGATACAAAATTCATCTCCTGTGCTGGTAAATCCCTGCAGGGCTTGAGACATGTAAGCCTCATAATGCTGCACAGCCTCATCCCTTAAGTAATGCTGGAGGATTGTTTGGCAACTGAAGAGTGTGTAAACGAGCAGTCTGATCTACGATAATGCTAGCAAACTGCACCTCTAGAAATGTGAGCATTTTGGTAAAGAGTGTGTAGAAAAAGTAGCACAAATCTTTTAGTAACAAAATCTTTTTTATTACAACATTTCACGTTTTTGTGGCAGAGTAACATGACCGCTGGAAACTTTGGACAACGATTGTTGAAAGCAAACAAATTGAATCAATTGCTCTTTTCCTCATTTCAGACGAGACAGATTTGAAGCTATCCCGAATCCCTCTGACAAACAAGGCGTTAAAATGTAACCCCAAATCAGGTCCATTTGAGAGCATCTCCCAGATCTAGATGGAATCTGTTACATGTCTATCCTTGTGTACATACAAAAGAACAACAACAAAAATACAGAACATTTTGGGGGGGGGGATTTATATTTTGGCCAGCGTACAAACAAAGTTGTGCATTTCCCGAAACAATTAAAAACTTAAAAAGCTTGACGCCACGGCTCGGGGCGCAAAAGCAGCCATACAGGAAGTAGGGTGTTGAGGGGGCGATGGAGCTTCCTGGGACCCAGGCCACGCCCCGTCCCCGAGGCCTCCGGCCGCTGCACCTCGGTGTTATCAGGTGTTAAAGAAAGGACGTGCATCCCCTCCTCTGCCCCACATCCTCCTCATCGTCAGGGGGAAATGAAGGTGGCGTACGAGCGTCGAGGGGACGGGGCCCGAACCCCCCACAGGCTGTGCAGCGTGGTTATCGTTTCATAATTTCGGTTACAAAGTTATACATCTAAAAAGAAGGGACTGAAAACAAGGCAATGCGGGAGGAGGAGGAAGGGGTGTACAGTGCATGATGGGAAGGAGGGGCTTCACGACTTCACGTCTTTCTTCTCCTGTTCGATGACTGTGGAGGGGAGGAGGGAGAATGTGTTAGATTTGTCAAAAATAAACATAAACAGACAGTAAAAAAGTGATGTAATGCTCCTACGTACTGTCTTGTGTAGGCAGGACATTCTTCTCCTGCGTCTCAGTCTTTTTTAGCTTCGCTTTGTCGAATTTCTCCACTTCTGAAATGTCGGGTTTGTCAGCCATTGTTGCAGGTAGTCTGTGAAATCAGAACAAAGCACATGTTAATATCTACACATATGTATCTGCAATGTTATTTGGACATGTGCTTCTCCCAGACTTTCTGTTTAGGGCGTTGCCTAAATCTCAGTGGTCAAAAAAAAAAATCATTTGTTCAGTTTAAGTACATGCGCAACCCCGGACTACTTTTCTCTCTAATGTGCGTCCGCCTCCTTTTGTTCGCCTGCGGCTCTGCACAGCGTGATTTGCCTGCCAACCTCCCCGTTATCCAACACACACAGCCTGGGATGTTGCACACAGGGGAAGGGCTGATCCAGACAATGAAGCCAGTGCAAAAAAAAAAGGGGCATTTACATAACAACAGGAGTCCACATGCTGCGCTGACCGAGAAAGAAATATGGTGTGAAAAGAAGCTCTTACGCGTAGAAAATCGCTAATAGGATGAAAATGATGTCATCCAAAAATATTATTTGGTTTTATGAGTCCTCTCAGGGGATTTCCACATCCGCAAAATCACTTGTCACGTACTTTCTCCTCCTTGGGGTGCAATCTGGAGGAACCACCGCCCTGATCGCCTTCATGCAAGCCTCAAAATCCAAGTTCAACTCCACAATTTCAAAAATATTCCCAAATTACGCACCGTGGCTAAATATACGCGCCTAACACATCATTTTATAACGGACCCCGAACATAAAAGGCAACAAAGGAAATCCACTGTGGATGTGTAAGACAAAGACACAGCACACATGCGTGCCCTGTTGTCACATTACACTCTGTTATGAGCTGTTAAACACACAAAAACACGCTGGGTTATTATCCTATATTTCTTTATATAAGGCTCATCATCTTCCTCGCAGCACTTCCTCACTCTCGCTGCAGGCAGTAACAGTTCAGACAATAGGAGGTATTTGTTGAATGGGTCTTACCGGAGGGTCTCTGTATGTTGGATGCTCTCTGGTCGGTGCGCTGCAGCAGTAGTGGCGCGTCTTTGCGCAAGCATCAAATATAGTCAGAAATATGCTAATGACATCTGACATCACCGCTGCCGGCCTCCGGGCCCCCTGCTGGAGAGACGGGGCCCTGCATGCTCATGTGTCTGATAAAACACTGAAACACCCTGAAGGAGCCACATATTGTGGTAAATAGATGTGTTTTTTTGCGAATTTATCCACTCCATTTATCATATTATCACTGATTTATGTCAACATGGCACCCCTTCACTTTATTTTACTATCAATATAATGTGTCTCAGGTCAAATGTGCCATTTTTTCAGCTACATTTGGTGTGAAAATAACTTTAAAAGCACATTATTTCTATGTATTACTTGTATCTGTTGCAGCTGCTGACTGCAGATTAATGTAGAACGGGCGCCCTCTGGTGGCGGTTTAGTTTAATGCTTATTCCATGCATCTGTCCCTTAAATAAAAACATTTATATTTGTACGTCAGTTAACGCTTGATTCAATTTCAATCATTATTAGGGTAAGTATTACGATTATTTACTAAGTTATAAACTATTTTGATAAGGTCAAATTCCTGCATTTACCTCTTTAACACTGTAGTTATATCATTTATCATCGTTTTAATGCAGATAATTTAACAGGAAAACATGTAAATTAACAGGAAATGGTAAAACCATGGAAGAGTAAATATTGTATAACAGTTAAGTACCTGCAATTGTATTTAAGTACAGTACTAAATGTACTTATTTCACTCACTGCAATCCATCAAAACAAACTATTTTAACATCTTTGTTTGGGATAATAGTATGTTGAACCTCAACTAGCTATTTAAAAAGGAACTACTATTGTCCATCATATTTCTAGGAAAACTTACCAGAGTGGGATGTGAATGAGTTGCCTTATGGGTAGTGTAGTCTGCACACTCTTCGAGATGCCTACAGACTAATAGTCAGGATATATCAGCTTTTATTTAACAAATAAACAAATTAGTCTTTAGAGGTGTAATGCTATCTTGCTGTAGTGTCCCATTAAATGTATTGAAAAAGCAGAGCAACACGAACATCTGTAGCCATTGTCAAAGCTTTATTGTCAAGAAACAGCTCAAAGTGTTACATTTATAATAAAAAAAAATATTATCACGTTTTTTTTCACCAAACCTTAATCCGCCTGCAGGCAAACAGTGAAACCTGCTTTAAGGAACACAAGTGACCCGTTACAGCTGTGATGACATATCGCACCATTTTAATAATAAATCATGGCTGAAATCTTTAACAATATAAGGGCTCAATTAGTTTTCGTGACCTTTTTAAACATGGGTTTAACACCCAGGGACACCTCGTAATTTTGAACAGACACGTCAGTTTTTAAGCAAGTTTATCAAAGGGAAAGAGGTGTCATAAAGAGAGCTTATTATGGGAGAAATTATACTGCAAAGGTAAGAGTTGCATGAGCACATTCATGAAAGAAAAACTAAAGTGAGCAAATTAAGTTTTTATTTTAACTCCTGTCAGATCTCCACTTGTGCAGCTTTTAATCTGTGGTCCAATGATAGCAATAAGCATAAAGTATTACAGGTATTAAGCATTGTCTAGTAAAGGGTTAGGCTTTATCATTTAATACATTTAGCAGCTGTTAAGCAAACACTTGGGGGGGGAAAGGTGCATATTTATTTCACATTGTGAAGCAGAAAGAGCCAGAATGCGTCTGAATCATCGTGGAATGCTTCGTTGAAGTGGGTTCAACATGAGGTACAGATTATACAGACAGCCTTTGGTTAAAGTGAAGGCCACGCCTCGCTGATGGAGGGTAGCAGGAATAAAGAAAATAAGATGCTCATAAATACAAACTTGGTCTCCTGTGTGGGCGTGACCTTTAAACAGTCACATGGGGTCGGCCAAAAATAACCATCAGCCTTTTTTCCGGAGGATATGTGGCAGAGAAGTGCCCGCTGAGAGGTGTGGGAGGGGGGGGGTTCTATAATGGTACGTGGCTGAAGAGGTAGGACACGGACTCGCCGTTGTGGGTTCTCCTGATCGCCTCCGCCAGGATCATGGAGATGTCGATGACCTGGGGGAAACAAGGTGCACGAATGAGTCCTAAAACCAAGAAATGACTCGGCATTTTACCACTTCCTGTTTCCCTCGCCTGGAAGTCAATGGTTTTCTGATTCGATTTTAGTTGTTAGTCTGAAATAAAGTGTGGTGTTAACTCAATCTGAAGTGATTTTTTTTCCACGAGACAAAGACGTCATTGAAGCACCCCACTGCTGTATTAAGAAAATGGCGGTTGCTAAGAAGTGTCTGAATGACTTTAAGTCGTGTGGCCATGATGTAGATCCTTTATAGCATAACGTGTGAGTATCATTAATGTGTGTGAGAGAGGAGTACCTGTATTTTGGGGCACGCCTTCATCTTCTCCTCCTGGGGGATGGTGTTGGTCACCACCACGGCCTCGAACGGGGCGCTGTTGATGCGAGAGATGGCGGGACCGGAGAAGATGCCGTGTGTGAGGATGGCATAGACCTTCGTTGCGCCGGCATCGATCAGCCTGGCGGAGGAAATGGATGGAAATGTTTAGTAAATAATAGAATTATTATACTATAATTTTGTGTACAATATGCCAGGAACAGACGGATTCAAAGTCTTTAAATGTCACTAACTTGTCGGCGGCGTGGCAGATGGTGCCGCAGGTGTCGGCCATGTCGTCCACCAGGATGGCGACGCGGTCCTTGACGTCTCCCACCAGCACCATGCGGTCCACCTCGTTGGCCTTCTTCCTCTCTTTGTGGATCAGAGCGAAGTCCACGTTCAGACGGTCGGCGATGGACGTCACGCTGCGTGGAGACAAAGGGGGAAACAGACATTAGACACAGACTACACTTTGGATTTCCCTTATGGAGGATAAGACTGCAGCCATCATTTCAAACATTATAAAAAATATAATCATTTAAAATCGCTCATCATGTTCCTGAGTTCTCACCGTTTCGCTCCTCCGGCGTCTGGAGACACGATGATGCCGTTTTTCCACTCAGGGATATTTTCTCTGATCCACTGCAGCACAGCGGGCTCCGCGTACAGATTGTCTACAGCGATGTCGAAGAAGCCCTTTAAAAAAAAGACGCAAAGGTTACAAAACCAAATGGACTCAAGTTCAGAAATATGGAACATTATAAATGGGAATACAGAAAAATACATGGCACAATTCAATTTAAAAGCACATTACATCATGTGTACAGTCCCTTTATTTCCTTATTAACCCTGATCCCTGTCTGTAATTCATATTAAAACAGAAGGTATTTTTCTATCTTTAAACAACAAAATGTGTGAGATAATTGTGCCTTCGCCTAAGAGTGAGTATTAGTACTAGTAACTAGTTAACTAGTCTTTAATCTCTTATCTCCCCGTTTAGACCCAGGAATAGATGACATGTCTCTGTACTGACCTGGATCTGAGAGGCGTGCAGGTCCATGGTGATGATGTGGTCGGCGCCGGCCACCGACAGCATGTTAGCCACCAGCTTCGCCGATATGGGAGCTCGACTCTGGGACAAGCATCAAGACACTTGAGGTGAGTAAGTGAGAAGAAGATGTCGGGAATTTAAAATATTGGAAGCTTTCCCTTTTTCCCTGAATGCAAATCCCCTGTGAAAATGTTTTTATGGAGGTTTCAAAATGTATTTTATCTCCTAAACACTATTTTGACTGATATTGCAACTGCGAAATATTTTTTTTTTTAACATTCTTATATTATGCTAATCTTCAGGTTAATATCTGTATTTTGTACCTCTACTTTGACATGTCTTCACGCTTTAATGTTCAAAAAGCTATTTATTTTTCTCATATTGCAGCACCTCTTTTCACCCTCTGTCTGAAACCAGAGCCCAGTCTGCTCCGATTGGTTAGCTGGCCTGCTCTGTTGTGATGTAGCTTATCACGCACAATGTGTTGGAGCTCCAGCCAACAGAAGTGCGAATGTTACACAGTGACGTCACTATGTTGCAGAACACAGGTATTTTAGCCTTTGCAGAACATTTACATGAATGTAAACGTTAAAAAGCAGAGTTCAGTGACAAGAAATTTAAAAAAAAAGTACTTTAAAGAATATGGTAATGAGAGGGAAATGAAGTGTCACACTGATGTGCAGGCCGACACGTAGCCTCTCTCTTGTTGCTTCATGTGGACTTGCATTGCTGTTGTAGTTACATCAACAACTGAAGCAACAGCAGATAATGATTTACAGGATAAGCAGGTTTTCCTGTAGCTCTTTTTGCGCCTGCTGGAACATCCGATGTGTCAATCTCAAGTGTTCTAGGAGTAGAGATCGACTCAAACTGTATCGCTGCAGTGCCTGCGTGTACATGAAAGTATTCCCAACACTTAATGTGACATGTCAACCTGCAGGTGCTAGAGGGGGATTTCTCACATCACATTTAAGGTGCAGTCAGTGACTTGTGTTGTAATGTAAAAAGAATTCTGCACATAACAAAACATTGATAGTTGAGGTTGGATATAATAATATTTTATATTACATTTATTTTGACACAGAAAGCTTCACTTGTGCACTAATATGAGGAGAAGAAGAGGTGACTTTCTTATGCCCACAAGGGGGATTTCAGGGAGTTATAGGTGGTAAATGGTAATGCTTATAAATGCTAAAATAGTGGAAGGAAATCATGTTTTGTTTTTTTTGACCCAATCAAAAGGTCAACATTTTAAAATGTTTGTGTTATCGATGATATTCAGATATTATAAGAGGCGTGGCATGTGTACCTTGTCTTTCTTGTCCTGCCGGGCGTAGGGGAAGCAGGGGATGACGGCGGTGACGCGGGACGAGGAGGCGATCTTGCAGGCGTTGATCATGATCAGCAGCTCCATGAGGTTGTCGTTGATCTCGCCGCAGCCGCTCTGCACGATGTACACGTCCTCTCCGCGCACGCTCTCCCCGATCTCCACACTGTCGCAGCGACACACAGAGAGAAACGAGTCAAAAACAGAACATTTTCACTAATCCCGTACAGATTAAAAGGTCATTCAGTTTTTAATGAAGCTCTAATGATGGATTTATGAGCGGTGAGTTATGTGTGACTGAGCTGCTTCGAGTGTTAGGACAAGTTAGGGCCGAGTCCCTCTGCTCATGTGAGGAGAAAAAAGGAGGTAAAGCACACACACTACCTGCAGCAGACAGTGAGCAGAGAAAACATTGTGAAACATTCCTGTGTGAGGGCCCTCAGTCATGTGATCAGTGGACAGACGTAAAGGCTGCAGTCACAAGGCCTGCGGTTTTTCTTTTTAAGGGAGGCCAGCACTCAGCCTGTAAAGGTGTTGAATCACTGAGAATAAAAGCTCACACCCAGTGTTTGAATGTGTATTATGGTGTATTTTAAAGGGTCTGAACAAACATTTTATTGCTGTAACCAAAAGCCAACTGAAGGCAAAAATGTGGCTAATTAGGAGATCATTTGGACAAACCAATTTAAGATAACTTATCAATCATTTTATTTAAATGTTAAAAGGGCAATTTTTGATATCCACAATCTCTGTTAAAAAACAAAACAAGGTTTTCTGTGATTCTATTCTAGAGATGTAAGAAAATGTAAACATTAAAAGTTCAAACTACATGTTGAGTCGTTCAGGATGGACAGCCAAAACCTTCAGCAAAACATTTCCTGCTACAGCAGCTAAAATTAACTAAAGGTAGCACAACAGAGACACACAAAAAGTGACGTTTTCCATACAAAGAGGCAGAAAACGTCAGCCACATCTGGGACGTATGTTCTTTTATTTAGTTATACTCTCCATCTTGAATCTACTGTATTTATCATTTTAGTGTTTTTGTATCTTTAAATAACATTTTTGTTTTATACAATACATCTGGATGCCTGCCCTGGAGCCAAAGGGCAACAACCTCATTGTTTGGACATTTCTCTCTGTGCAAACAAACAAAAAGTCTTTCCCAGGAATATGCTCCCTCTGCGAGTCACCTGGCAAAAACCTGTATCTGAGCTGTGAGAAGAGCGGGTATTAGCATACCGTTCTCACCTCCCTGTTAGTCTGTGAGGATGGGAACATAATCTTTGTTTTGGACGTTGTGTCGCCCAAACAGCTGTGTTCCCTAGAGCGAGGATAATCAGAGTTTTGCCTGGATTTTAGAGCTGTGGGTGGAAACATCGCCAGCAGAGAGGCTCTTAGGAGGGATAAAGGGGTCGAGACACCTTTACAAGCCCTGTTTATCTAAAGAAACAATGTGGAAATTAAAAATAACAAAACAACAACTGCCGTTTGTTGGATGCTTTTATCCCGAGTGCATTACAATACTGTAAGTGCATCAATAAGCAGGAATTTAATCCAACTCTGCTCACTGAAGATCACAAAACACTAATGGTGTGCATCATTCCCTAGTACTGAATCAATGACATTAAAGGGCACATATGAGAGGGTCACAAAGCTACAAATAGATTAAGATAAATGCTGGGTTTAAAGCTGCATCGCATAAACAGTGTTATGGTGTGTCAGATTAACAAAGTGGAGCAGCATGATGCTAGTATGTCATCCTGTAGAAGGGCTCAAACATGACAACATGACCTGAACTGACTGTTCAAGGCCAGGCAGCAGTAAAAGTAATAAAAGTAATTTGCTAACTAATATTAAACGAGGCTAGCTGGCAGCTGCGAGCGTGCAGCCAGTAATTTATCTAATGGTTAGCTTGGCTGCTTTGGAAATGAGCCCAAATTAAGTGCATGTGATTTCCCTTACAGGACAGACAGTAATGAGAGCTTCATACACATATCTTTATTCTTACTTTGCTTAGTTTAGATACAATATTGTACATTGAAAACTCATTTGTAAACCATTGTTATGGTTGGAATTGTTTATTTAACCAGTCATTAGCATATAAAAACAATTAGCCACGTATGTAGTTAGGCTACTAGCATAAATACATGTTAAATAACAGAAAGCTAACTTCTTTGAGGCCGAAATTGGACAGCAGTAGTGCATACATAACACTGTTACATAAGGTTAACCACTGCCTGTATCCATTTGTTATAACCTCAACAGGTCTGAAGGCTAACGTCTTGGCTAGCTAACAGTATCCATTTAGTGTGGAGAAGGCATTAAGGTGTCACGTCACATTTTGTACACCCGGATTAATCAGTTCTTACTTTAAAACTAGCAGGTTTAAAGCTCACATGTAACATGTTACAGGGGAAATAAAACATTCAGCTGCCTTTTCCAGTTGTTTTCACATAGTTTAGACTGGAAAAAGGGCTTGAGGGGAAACTGCAGCACATGTACAAATGTTGGCCCATAAGCACCCATCACACGGGACTCACACGCAACGTTAGCGTAGTTAGCATGATGCGCAATGAACGAAATGCACCGTTACGCAATTTCACTACTGTGGCGCTGGAAGTCTTATGACTTTTAACGCAAACAAAAGGCAGATATAGTAATTGAAATCTCATTAAATATATATTATCATTACTGAAGATAGCAGAGCTGTCCGATAAAGGAAACAAGAGGTTAGCTTGCTATTAGCCTGGTGTGTTTACATGTGGCTAGCCAGTCACGTGTGGATCCCGCTGAATAGTAAACTATTGTTAGCTTCAAGCTAACTTACCCACATGTGATAGGAGAAACATGGAGAGCTTGTCCGCGATACCAAAACGCATCTCATGCTAAAGTCAAAATTCAAGACATTTAAGTGTCGTTTTTAAGTTTAAAAACTACTCACCATGTCTCCTGGTTGCTAAATTTTTTCGTGATCACTTTCCCCAGCTCCAGTCCCAGCCGATCAGCCACTTTCTGGGACAGGTCGTGGTGGGAGCTCCCGCTAAAAAGCACGATGTTAGGCATGTCCAAAATACTGCTACAGTTTGCTTGAGAAAGGAAAGAAAGGAGGATGAAAAAGACGACAGGTCGCCCCTCTAAAGGGTAATGAAAACGGGGAATTTGGCGTGCTAATGTTGCAGCTTTTGCATTGCGCTGATGCGGCTCTGGGACAGTGGGCAGAGAGGAAATATCAGGTCAGCATTTGCATGGTGAAGGAAGTGCCTTCCCCTCATTGGACAGTGCAGCAGTCAATGACACACCTATTACTCCGCTGCATTGTTTACTTAACACACTGGCCTATTTCTGAGATAAACAAAGAATATTAACTATTTAAAATCCTGTTCTATGTGGTAAATGTGCTCAAGAGTAGGTGTATTATTATTATTATTATTATTATTATTATTATTATTATTTATTAAATACAGTTGTATCTGTTTTAATAGTATACGTTTAAGTTGGTAAAACTAAATATATAAAAAATCATGTTAAAGTTTGTGAATTAATTTCATTTTTCACCTGTTATTCATTACAAGGAAAACATATATATTTATCAACGTCTTTTGATATTTTGTTCTATTTCTTATTTAATTAATAATTAAATTAAAGGTTTTTAATTATATTATTAATGTTGTTCTTTTTTTATTCATTAAAATAATTTATTTTAATTTATTATTTAATTGGAGAAGTTTTCCACTGCTTGCATGTGGTTTATATCTATTTTTTAGATATTAAACAAAATAAACCAAAAATAAAAGTAATTCTCTTTTTCCGGCTTCATTAAGGACACATATTTCCTATTCTTCTATGAATTTAGAGTTATTATTTGAGGTTTTGACTGTTGGTAAAGAAAAAACCTTTTCAATTTGGGCCTTTAGAAATAATTGTAATTACTAAATCGAGACATTTTTGTCAGGATGAAGTCACCTGACGAATGCTGCTTGAACTCTTGTGATTTTGGATCTTGTAACCTCTAATTGTAATTAGATTTTCCTCTGAGATAAAAGTCAGCTGAGACTTGACGCTCCTCGTGTGTCTTCTTCTTTCAGTGGAGACACACTTTCCTCCATCATTGCTGTCATGTGCTGGGCCGCTCATTTACTTTTTCCACGTACTGTACAGCACATGACAGATACGGTTTGTATTGTAGGAGACAAGGATTGTTTCTCAGATGAGATATGGGTGAAGCAGCTCAGGAATTCAACTAGCAGCACATTTTAGTGTTTACACTTCCATTGTGCAAACATGGACTTTGAATAATCATTGAAGTGAAGGAGCTGAAAAGTGGCGGTCTGATAATGGGATCAGCTAGATGAACAGTTAGGAAAAAGCAAAAACATTTGCATTTATGTAAAAAAAAAGAAACACATGTTGTATTTTTTCAGAAATATATTTTATAGATGTCAGAGATGAAATGTCCAAAGCGTAGGTCCCAAAGAAAGATAACATTTTTCATCAATAGAGACAAACAACAAACAAAAAATAACGTTTTTTATCCATTTACATGTAAACCAAGAGTTGCTCTGGAGCCACAGTGGTTAAATATATCGAACTGGCCGAGGTGTGTGACAATCAAACAGATGCCCTTTTTTCCAAACCCAATTCTTTAAAGGTGAGGAGGTTTGGCAGAGCTCTCTTTAACACAGTCCGTAAGTGCTGAGTCATGTTAAAATCACTTATTGGAAACCATATTCAATAAGAACAATATCAAATGTGTCTCATTTGGACAAAGTCTTGCCCACCAGAGAGGAAGAAGACCGTCCTGCCTGGTGCCGTCGGGAGGGTTTTATTTCTCAAAAAGTCCTCCAGTGTTTCTTCTTCTATTGTGCAAATACATTTCTGTTACATAGACAAGCAGGCATGCTGACTCACAAACCATGCAAAGAGTTAAAGTTGGCGCGAGCAGACAGCAAAAAAACGAGTAAAAAGTTTCTACAAAATAAAAAAAAGCCAAATTAAACACAAGTGGAATGTTTTGTCAGATATGATTTTACAGGTTTTAAAATGATATCAACGTTAAATAGGGAAGGGGAACCGTGGTGCACTCCGGGGCGGCCATTTTTGGAGGATATAGTCCTGTCCCTAAGCCTATCACGTTCAATGTGTTGAGCTCTAGCCAATAGGAGCGCGAGGGTTCCATATAGCTGCATTCCCTCCAAAGATGGACGACTTGCCATTTATGACCTCACAGTCCCATTCCCTATAAACAATCTGATGTAAGAAATAAGATGACATAACTTAATTTGAAGCAGGAAAATGGAAGGAGACACCATCAGTGCAACACATGCTCAGGAAGAGATTTCGACCATCCAAAATGAGATAAAACTCCACTTTTTTTAAACATCTGTGCCCCCTAATTTCCTTTTCCCGCCGTTAAAAAAACAGCGAGCTACATAAAACGGCCTCTAAATGTGTGTGTGTTGTCACAGTTAAATGGTAAGTGCATAATCGCACATGCACAAGAGGAAAATGTATAATTTAGGCAACAAAGTGTTTAAATGTTTTTACTCTGAAAGTCAATGTCAGTGCCGCGTAATGAGGGCGAACAGTGCAGTCGATGACAAGTTAAATATGGAGTAATATCATACACCACACTGTTTGCCGCTCACAATATCATAGCTGTCATTAGTTAGAGTACATTTATAAATTTTCCATATACAAATCTCCTATAAACAGTACATGTTATAAATACACAATTGATGAAAATGCAGAGAGAGCCGTAGTAAGAAAGAAATAAAGAAAGAAAGGAAGTTTAGCTCCTAAATTTCGATAAATACAAGAAAGAAAGAATAGTACTACGTGTGTGAACGGCAGCCCTATAACTATCCAGAAAACGGATAAAAACACAAAATCTATGGATGAAAAAAAAGTTATAAAAATAATCTTATACGATAAAAAATAAAAAGTGGACACGCTTACCAAACATTGATATTGTGGAAAATCATACATGTAGATACAAACAGGCAGTACTCGATGACTGCCTCTCAAAATATATTCAATTTACATGATTCATGTTTCGCTCACTTTAGCAACACAGGTAGTCGCCACAAGAAATGTGACGTGTGATTAAATCAGTAAACTGTACCAGGAGCCTTTGTTCTCAAAGGGCCAGTACGAGAAATGTTTGAAGTGAAAGGACTACTGTAAATGCAAACTCATGCTTTGGCTTTTCTTGCTTGGCTTTCTCTTTTGGATAACATTCAGAAATCTTGCGAAGAAATGTCCGGTCTGTCCGCTCAGATGCATGCTTTCTGTGTGTACGAAGCAATGCCTTCAGTTAAAGGGAAGCTACATCAAAGGCTGAACCTTTTTTTATTTTTCATTTCCAATTTTCGTGTTTGCACCGTTTTGTTTCTCTACTGAAGCTGGCAACTACCTTAACAAAGCGCTTTTTTTCCTTTTTTACAGAAAAATAGATCCATCCAAAAGTAAAGTCTTCAAGAGAGGCTGTGAGAGACGTTTAAAGTCGTCACGTTCGTAGTAAACATGCTGAAAGATTGTTTTCGTCTTCCCTCCCACCGATTTCCTCGGCGAGATTATTTTTTTTGTCACTTAAGGCAATCTTTTCCTGAACAATCCTGAAATCCCTCACCAAGGCACTCCTCTCACTCCACAGTCTCCTCATCAAATCTGCGTGAGGGCCACAGTGAACGCATTGTGTAAAATATGATGCCCCCTTTTTGTTTTGCAGGGGAAAATATTTTGAGAAAAAGAGAAAAGGACCTCCCGAGCTGCGTGGAACAGATGTCTGCTATCCCTGGTGTCCCTGGTGTCAGCTGTGTGAAGCACCGTGTTCCTGCAGTCCTCTCTGACCGGACCCCCCCCCCCCCTCGTTAGCTCACTCCGCTAACGTGGGGGTGTGAAGACTGACAGAAAAAAAATGAGTGTCTCTGCCGCCCTGAGCAGCGCTGTTATGTTTAATTTTTTTCTCCCAATTCAGTCCTCCGTCTCCTGATTGGCTCCCTACTCTGAGGCTGAGCCCGCCCCCTCTCCCCCCCCGGTTAGGCCGAGGGGCCGCCAATCAAGGTGACCGACGTGGTGAGTGGGGTTAGGGGGGGCTAAATGAAGGGGTCCGTCGAGACTCTTCTCCGGAGAGGTCAATGGTAGCAGTGTGACTCCCTCATGGTTCCCCTGGTTACAGCGGCTCCTCCTCCTCCATCGGCTCCTCCTCCGGCCTGGGGGACAAACACACGCAAACACACAATTATTAAACCTCCGCCTGCTATTAATACACTGCAGTATTAAGTAGGTGACTATACTGAGAGTTCCAAAAGGCTGATAACTATAAGGATGCTTCTGTGCAGGGTGGAGCTGCTCTACCTCTGGTCCATGGCGGTGGTGTTGGCCACCGACAGCGAGGCCATGGCGCTGACGGCCTCCGCCTCCTCCGAGTCTCCGCGCTTCGCCTCCAGCAGGGAGAGTCCCAGCAGCGGGGAGAAGTGCTGCACCGAGCGCCAGTACTTACCTGATGGAGGTTAAGTGCATTATTAGAAACATAATGTATATATATTTATATATGTGTGTTATGGAGGGTTCACTCACTGTGAGTCTCTATAACTTTCTCCAGAGAGCGAACAGCGTTGGGGTTGGGTCTCTGCTCCAGGACGGCCTTCGGCAGCGGGTCCAGCTGCACGGGACAGAAACACACAGATAAATATAAACACACTGCAAGAGGCTGCGTTCACATGACCCGATTCCTTAACCCCATATGATATATGATTTAATTTGGTATAGTTTCATTTCAAATTCCTCATATGTGCTTCTACATATGTTGCTTTTTGTAATTCCATTGCTCAAAATTGCTGTTGTAGTCCACACACGTTTGCATTCAGTAAAGTTGAATTATGTAGATTGAGATATAAATACTCAAATATAGCAGTAGTAAAAAAATGGAGGACTCTCTGTCTGCACTGTCCTACTTTGATCAAACACATTCATTAGGATTTGGATGAGCATGTTGTCAGGGCGACCTCCTCACCTCCTGGCTGAGCAGCGCAGCCACGCAGGCCTCCGAGGCGTCGCAGATGGCGGTCAGGTCGTGGCCCCCCTCCAGAGCCAGGACCACGCGGCCCCCAGCGAGGGTCATCAGCTGCCGGGTCAGGTAGCCAAAGCCTGGAGGAGGACAGGTTACAGGAAGTGTGAGCACGCATACAAATCTCCTCGGTAACTAAACTTTTCCAGCATGAAACTCTTTGTTTGTGTGGTTCACTGCTGCAGCGTGAAATAAGGACACAATTCACAGAAAATGTTGTGTGAATTTACCAAAAATACAACAGGAACATTTACTGGAAATTCACTGATATTTTTCCATAAATCTTGTGTAAAATTACATAGCATCCAACCGAAAAGGTTCCAGAGAAATTAAAACGAAAATTGTACAGAAATGAACCCATAAAATGCCAAGGCAAGTCTATTATTTAAATATTTGATAAATATATATTTGAGATATCTTGAACTCACATTTAGACGTCAGTACGTAGCCTCCGAGAGGAGGAGGGTGTCCTTCCACTGCATCAAAGCCTGAAGACACCAGCACGATGTCCGGGGCAAACTCGTTGGCTATGGGCATCACCACAGACCTGACGGAGGAGGGAGAAGATGATTCAGAACAACAGACAAGATTTAAATGCAAAGGATTTGTCACTATTTTCCAATCACAGTTTTTCTCATTTTCTTTGTCTCAATTCTTGATTGAGAAGTACTTTCTTTACAATAATAAGGTACATTTTGTACTGTCTGATTTTGTTTCTGGTACCTGAAGGCAGCCAAATACTCCACGTCTCCCATGGGAGGTTCGATGCCTCCAGTGAACGCAACGTTGACGTTAAACCCAACGCCGGGTCCACTGCCCACCTGCAGGGAGACAAAGAGAAAAAACGAATTTAAAAACAAATATTTCATCTGTTAGTTTGCCTCAAGCTTTATACTAAAAGTGTTTTAATAAGAAATATATGCACACTGAATCCTGGGCAAACTGCTTCCCACAATGCATTGGGACTGTTACTGCACACTCACCTCGTCAGGTGCCCCACTTCCAGGGAAGAAGTTGCCGTCGTCATAGCGATGAATGGACAGGTAAAGCACGTTGGGGTCGTCGTAGAACGCTTGCTGGGTTCCGTTGCCGTGGTGAACGTCCTGCGGTTAGATAACACACACACACAATATGGTCAATGTGATATTACAACACAAGGACAAATATTAAGGGAAAACAGATATTTACAATATGTTCAAGACCCTTTAATGGGGCCCTCTTTGAGCAGATTTTCAATTGATGGAACACTTTACTGTGTTAAAAAACAGAACAGGAGACTGACCCAGTCCACGATGAGGATCTTGTTGACGTTGAGTCTCTGCTGCAGCAGTTTGGCTGCGATGGCCACAGAGTTGAAGTAGCAGAAACCCCTGAAACAAAGAAAATCGTCTATTTCGGTAGGAAATGAAGCAGTTTGGACTTTATGTGCAGATTAACTCAATGGTTTATGTCATTTGTGCTCCAGAATAGCCTGTTCCTGTGCTTTATGTATGCATATGAAGTGTGTGTACTTACATGGGAGTGCTCTCCTCTGCGTGGTGTCCAGGAGGGCGGACCACAGCAAAACCGTTCTGCAGACACAGAGGAAGGTGTTAGACATCACAACTCAGTGTTTCCTCTTTTAAAGTAATGGTGAACCACAACACCATCTATTAAACTCTGCTAGAATTATTTAAAACGTCCAACAAAACGTATCAAGGTAATTTTTTCTCAAACTTTCAAGCACTTTCAATCCTCATAATGTCCTCAAGAAGTGACCAGAGGAGTGTGAGGGTGTTTACCTTCAGCTCTCCAGTGGCCACTTTGAACACCAGCTCCACCACAGAGCCCACAGCGAGCCGGGCGGCGCTCGACGAGTGGACCTCGTTCCAGATGGTGTCGCTGTCCACCTGCAAACACAAGCACCGAGTTATTCTCACACAAAAAATAAGAATACTAAAATCTACATGTTCTTATATTACTATATTGCATTTTAGAAAACCGTTTTATTTCCCCTATGAATGAAACTCACCCCGACCCCTCCACAAGGCAACCGTACGAACATGGGAGTGATTGAACCTGGTGAAATAAATGTGAAATTAGCGACAGGTAGCTATTAGATATTAGCATCTTAGTAAATCCTGTGTGTGCGTGTGCGTGTGCGTGTGCGTGTGCATGTATGTATGTATGTATGTATGTATGTATGTATGTGTGTGTGTGTGTGTGTGCGCGCGCTTACAATCTAGTTTCTGTCGGAGAGGGTTGGTTCCATACAGCAGGACGTGGGCTTCAGAGTGAACCGTCTGCAGCTCCTCCAGAGTGGCCTTCCTCCCACGGATACACTGCACACACACACACACACACGTTATCATACAGGTTTACTACGTTATGAAATGTTCACTGTGGAGTGTTTTCCTCCGGTTACACACCTCACACTGCGATCTGAGTCCGGTCTCCTGCAGACGGGACCAGATGCTCTGGATGCGTCCGGCGTGCTCCGGATGACTGTTGGTGTTTCCACACATGCACTGGTGCTTCTGCATCAGGGAGTCGTACACTAGGCCTGGAAACACACACACACACACACACACACACAGAGCGATACAGTTATTTACAATTTATGATATTATTACAGAGCTGAGTGTCACAGAAGCAGAACATTCTTCCTGTTTGATTTCAGCTCTCACATTGTTTCTGATGCATTAATATGTTACTGAGACGTTGCCACATTATATATGCAGTTTGGAACAGAGTGGGAGTAAAGTAGGCCAAACTGTTTTAAAAATATCTTGGACTCTGTTGCAGGAACACACTCTGCAGCCCTGAATGACACTGTGAGGCAGGAACAAATGCTGTTTTTTAAATCTTTTGTGTCATTTCTCGGATGGAAAGGTTTCATTTCAGTCCCCTCTGCTTTAGAAGGAAGTGAATCTTAGGTGACAGGAGCAAATAAACACCCAAAAAGTGCTTTTGTTCCGTATTCGAAAATGGGGTGAAAATGCTGGTGATGCGTACCTGTGGTGTAGCGTGGTTTGACGGGGGGGTCCGATGCCGCGACGCTGATGGGGAAAGAGGAGGCGGAGGCCGGCGAAGACTGAGCCCTGGAGAGGGGGCGGTGTCCTGGGAAGGAGATGGAGAGGCCGGCAGCCTCCATGGAGGCCTGGTAGTTCCTCAGCTGGTGGATCCGCTGCTGCTCCAATAACAGGGCCTGCTGCTCACAGACACACACATACACACACACAGGGACACATAAATAAAGGAGAGGAATGCTGCAGCTGTAGTTTAGTAAAAAGCTTGAATGCCTGTGTCCATAGAGCGCCTTTTTTCTGACAGCTTTTTTTGTTTCTATGACAAGGATATCTTGACAACCGCTGATGTACGACAGACTAGCTTAATCCTCTTGGTTTTTATCATCGGTTTGTGCAATCTTACACAGTTTGACAGGGTTTTTTCACTATCAGCACCCACAGAAAGATGTGAATGAACTTCACAGCTCAGTCTGACAGCAGTGTAGTGAGGGAGGACGATGATAAATGTCACAAACTCAATATACAGTACTGTATATTGCAAGTGCAAGTTATGGCCAAAAGATGGCAGCCAAAACACAGCTTTGTTTCCCTCAGCATTAAATCCCAGACATCAGCATAAAGCCCTAAAAACATGAATGTGTGTTTCTCTTCACCTCTCCTGTATCCTCACCTGTCCGAAGAGCAGCTCCTGCTCCACCTGCCTCTCCCGGTGCTGCAGCAGCGCCTCCTCCTGCAGCTCCTGGGGGTCGGGCGGCTCCTGCTTCACGGTGACGCCCGGCAGCAGCGCTCCTCCGTCCTGGTGCTCTCTCAGCTCCTCCTCCGTCTCCTCCGGGTGGCTCTGGTGCTGCCGGCCCACGGGCGACTCGCTGGGCTTCGTCATCATCTGAAAACATAAGGAAAACCGCAGGATGTGACAAATCCTCTCCAACGTGTGAGGCTGCGTTCACACACACACACACACACACACACACACACACACACACACACACACACACACACACACACACACACACGGGCACGCTCTCCTTTCAAATTCCTGGCAGATCATTCCTTTCTTCCTTTAACAAGCTTATTTTGGATTACTCCGTCAGATTATTGTGTCTCGCTCGTTTCAAGCCGCTCCGCTCTAATTGGAGTGGCCGCTCTGCCGTCTGTACTCCGGGGCAAAAACGTGTCTGGTGGAAACAGAGGCATTCCTCGCTCCCTGCTGCGCTGCTGTCATTTACTTTGTCTTTCATCGACTCGTTCTGGGGCCTGCTGTTCTCAGAGTGGTGATTCAGATTCCTATTCATTCAGTTTCACAGGCGGCCGGGCACACAGTGTGTGAGTGTTAACGATGTGAGAGGGAGCAGCCAGAAAAGTGTTTCTAGCTGCAGCTACAGGTGTGTGTGTGTGTGTCTGTGTCTGTGTCTGTGTCTGTGTCTGTGTCTGTGTGTGTGTGTGTGTGTGACCTCGCTGCCCTCCTCTGCTATATTCCCTTACAGTGCACATTGGGGCAATCATCACTAATACTAACACCATTACTCACATCGGACAATTAAGAATACACTATTTTACAGAGTTGAAGAGTTGAATTCACTTCATTTTTCATTTTCTTATTGTGTTCTGAACTCATCCCTCCTTGAGGCTGTTATTGAGATGTTTGTTTAAAAGGCTGACACTGAAAGCCTCATATGGAGGGAGTAGGAAGGAGGAGGAAGAGGAGGAGGAGGAGGAGGAGGAGGAGGAGGAGGAGAGGTAATCCCTTGTTTCATCCACCCACCTCTCCTCCAGCGAGTACTCTGCTCACTTCCTCCCTGACCATATAAAGAATAGGCTTCCGCTCTGTTGCCATGGCAGCACAAAGTTACCTCGCAGTCCGTGGCAACTGTCTCGGCCACAGTCACAAACAACCTCACACACACACACACACCAACACACTGCTTTACATACCTGCTATAATTCGCCTACCCGCAAACAAATTTACAACAAAGAGACGAAGAAGAAAAAGATAAAGAATAAACTGAAGGACTTCACAGACTTCCTGAAATAACACGGTTACTGCCACACACACACACACACACACACACACACACACACACACACACACACACACACACACACACACACACACACACACACACACACACACACACACACACACACACACACACACACACACACACACACACACACACACACACACACACACACACCACACACACACACACACACACACACACACACACACACACACACACACACACACACACACACACACACACACACACACACACACACACACACACACACACACACACACACACACACACACACACACACACACACACACACACACACACATGTTTTCAATTTGACATCTTAAATTGTCAGTTTCTGTTAATAGGTGTCTCAGTGTTGTGGTGTTAATGCAGCAGCGTTGAATCATGGGAGTTTGACATTGCAGCCGAATTACCCGCAGAGGTCTCCTGCTCTTCAAAACAAATGGTCCCGGTCAGAGTTGGGTGTAACGCGTTACAAAGTAACAAAGTAACGCGTTACTGTAATAATATTACTTTTGTCGGTAACGGAGTAGTGTAACGCGTTACTTTTATAATTCAGTAATCACACTACAGTTACTAACATTGCCCCGACACGCGTTACTTCGTTACTTTTATAAAATCAGTCATAATCACACTGACAGACAAGAGGGGTTTCCGCCGCAGGTTTATATGTACGTAATCTGCGCGACTTGCACGTCCACATTTCCACGTGCAGTGCTGCATAAACATGGCAGAGTCAGCGATAACTTTCGAGGGGTGGAGGTATGCCCATTATTTTGAGTTCGTCCGAAGAATAGACAGGAATGTGACGGTGAGGTGCAAACTGTGTCCAGGCCAGAAGCTGTTATCCACTGCTGTAAACACTACGTCAAACCTCAACAAACACCTGCAAAGAACACATGCTAAGGTGAAGCTAATAGCTAAGGACCGGACCCCCGAACCTAGCGTGAGGATGTTGTGAGTGCGCCGCCGAAGCGGCACAAATTAGAATTTGGAGGACCGGTAACCAAAGCAGAGATGGACAGGCTTGTCGCATCCTTCATAGTAGAGGTAATGTTGCCCATTTGCACAGTGGAATCACCATCGCATCGTTCAGAGATATACTGCGCAAAATACAGATAGCAGGAGACAGAGGACAGCCATGGTCAGAGCTATCTGGATCAGTCTTATGCGACAATGGAAACTGAACTAAAGAGAACATTTGAAACTTTAGCAGTCTGCGTGATCTGCCTGCAGGGAGGGGCGGGCCGGCCCTGCGAGTAAAGTAACGAGTAAAGTAACGAGTAAAGTAACGAGTAAAGTAACGAGTAAAGTAACGAGTTACTTTATGTAGAGAGTAACGAAGTAGTGTAATATATTACTTTTTTTTAAAAGTAATATGTAATATGTAATATATTACTTTTTTTTAGTAACGACCCCATCTCTGGTCCCGGTGATAAAAAGCACTTAATAAAAAATCTGTGTTTCCCAGATGGAGATCAACAGAGAACGGATGCCCCGAAGCGACTGTGAGCAAATTTGCCACTCATGTTTACTCAGCTTGTGTCTGTGATAACTGAAGATCCATACGTCAATGAGGTTTGAACCAGAAGCCGAATTATCCACAGAAGTCCCCTCCTCTCCAAAACAAACATACACAGTGAGTAAAACTGGTGAAAACACGAAATAAATCAGTTTCATGTTAAAAATGACTGTTTTTCAAATCCAGTATGGCGGCCTCTGATGATTGCTTTCAGTTTCAGAAAAATATGGCTTAAGAACTGGCTAAAAAGTCAATTTATGACAATTCCTGGATGATATATGACAGGCAATCAAATAAAAAAGACTTTGATTAAAATGACAGATTTCTCTAGATTTGAAAATCAGTGGAAAGATTTGGAATTATGCACCAGAATAAATCCAATTGGTCTATTCCCTTTAGACATTTTAATGCAGAAATGATACACATTAACATCAATGTGGCGCCGGGGAGAAAGGCAGTACCTTGTTGAGGTGGAGCTGCTGCTGCTGGAACTGCTGCTTGTGCTTCTCCAGGAACTGCTGGTGCTGCTGCTGGACGACCAGCTGCTGCAGGGCGAGGGCCTGAGCGTGGGCCTGAGCGGCGCTCCCCTGAGGGAGGGGGGCCGACTGGGTCCTCCCCAGGGGCCGGTGCTGCCGCTGAAGCTTGGCCATGGACGCTGCCGGCGACATGGAGAGGCCGCTCACACCTTTGGACACAAACAAGACGGAGTTTAGTTACAATAGGAGGAGAAACACAAGACGGCAGAGAGTAAAGAGAGTACGTTTCGGAGACAGAAGATTGAGCATGCTTTGTGCGTCAAGTTTTACGTTCGATTGGGACACAAAGGCAGCTTTCATTTCCTGCACTATGTCCCTACTAGATACTAATGTCACTGTTTCAACATGATGCATCCTTCCAAGTACATTTCCAGTGCTTTATTTGAGGGTAAAACTGGAATACAATCATTATTTAATACACATAGACTTGTCTACAAAGAAGTCATGCTCACATATCATACCAGTGTCTAATAACTGAGCTCCATTTGAATCTTAAGAAGTCATTTTAGTTTTAGTTTAGATAAGGTAGACCTGGTTGTTTAGGAAAGCTATGAAGTATTTAGACTAGGTGTCACAATGATACATGTGTCTGTGTCTGCCAGGGCTATTTTTGTCACTATTTTGGAGAAATGTGACAAGTCCAGACACAATTTTCCAGATGAAAAGCAAAGATAGAAGGCACTGCCCTAAAATGAAAGATAAATATATAATATATGGTGAAGGAAGTGGATGGAGCCTGGGAAAATATTTGAGAACAAACTAAATTGTTTTCAGATTGTTTCAGAAAAAATGGATGCACAGTTAAGAAGAAGTAGAAACAGCTATAAATTATAAAATAAACTATATTTGTGTCTACTTTTTGTCCCAAGAAAAGGACTTGATTAAAAAAAAAAGGAAGCCATTATGACGAATGGATCATGGGGATGGCAAGGATTTTTTTAAATACATGACTTTAACAACTAAATTGATGCATCTGGGCTGTTGAAACCCCCCTCTGCGTGGGCGCTTGTATTTTTGTTTTGTTTTGCTTTTGCGTGGTTACACTCATAGTTGCGTCTGCACTGTGCGTCATCATGGCCATTCAGTGCTAGCGCGGCGCTGCTGAAAATAGCAGCAGTCAATGAATGAGTTGATGGGAAAGGGCTCACAATGCGGCCGTGTCACACTCTGACACGCTGACATATGAAAGGAGCTTATTAGTCTGAACTAGTGAATGGACGTCTGTCAATGTGAGGGGGCACACCGTGTACAGCAGACACACATCACAAATAATACTTTTATACAGAGACGTGTTTTAACCAGATATAGATAGATAGATAGATATTAGAGCTAACATGGCTCACTTTATGACCGTTGATCACTAGCTTTTAGAGATCGGCATCGGCTCGTGTTCGTCTGATTTACTGCCATCGGCACATCAGAAAAAATGTGACGTACGTGTTGGAAGATCCTTTAGTTAAGTAAAAGTACACATACTATCGTCTTAAATTACTTAAAACATAGCATCAAAGTGTACTCAATCTGCACAATGGCCCATTTCAGAATAACATAAAATACAGACGTATCATCAGCTTAATGAACTTAATGTATCAAAAGTAAGAAATACCAAGAAAACATCGATATCGGCTGAGAAATGTGACCCCCCTAAATGTTAGTACCTGTCACCAGGGGGCTCTGTGCGGGGCTCTGCTCCATCAGCACCATGTGTTGCAGCAGAGGACTGTGCGCTCCGTGCCCGCCTGACCCCGCCCCGCCCTCGGACAGGTAGGGCGTCAGGTGACCGCCGGAGAGGAAGGGGGGGCTGAGGGAGAGGGCCGGCTGCAGACTTCCGTCCTGCTGCGCCGAGGTCACCTTCGAGGCGAGACGGAGAGAGAGAGAGAGAGAGTGAGCGTGGAGGTGATTCTAAATAATAAAAAAGTGTACGAGTAATTTCCGTCCTTACGTTGGAGGCGGCGGTGGCCGTGGCAGTGGCGGGGAGCCCCAGGGTGATGTTGGGTAGAGACGGGGAGGTGTAGAGGGACAGCTGGCAAATGGAGCCCCGATCAGCACCGCTGCACAGCCGCTGCACCAGACATGCCTGGGAAGCACATTTAAAACTAAATATGAGAAAAATAAACAGCAGGAGGTGTGCATACATGAGGAAAGAGATCAGTTGCACCCTTATCAAAGGCCACCACCCTAATACAGCATTTTACCACTACTTGTGCCCTGGTAAGGCAATGTCGTTTGTTTTAGATCTGAAAAAAAGGTCGGTTATCCAACATAAAATACCCCACTGGTGAATATAAAAAAGATGGTTGCTTAAAAAGTGTCTAAAAGAGACGACTAAACCTCATGCCGGCCAACATTTCTGCAGGAAGAGGAGAAATGCATCATCATCTGCAAATCTTCAAGAGAGGTAGATCCTATGATATTACTCAATATATTAATTTCTCTTAACATAGGGTGCTTTATTTACTTGAGTTTGGGTGTGTGTGTTACCTCCGAGTTGTTGAGTGACAGAGTGATGCCATTCTCGTTGTGGATGTTGTTGAAGCTGTTATTCGGGGAGCTGGGGCCTGAGCCTGGGGCGCTGCTACACGCAGAGTCTGAAACACATACAAATATATATATATATACAAATACAAACAAATCACTTAGGGCTGTCAACAAATATGCTCAGGATTAACAACACCACATGTGTATTTGTTATCTCCTCCTAAAAGCGTTGTAAACTTTTTGAACCCCCGCGGCTGTGTGTCTCCTCACCTGCCATGTCGAGCGAGCGTTTCTTGGCGGTGGTGATGGGGCTGTCCCGGCGGCGCAGCAACGGGCTGCTCCTCCGCTCGCTCACCTTCTGCTTCAGCCTGGAGCGCAGCTTCAGGTTCGGCTCGGAGGCTGAGAGAGAGAGAGAGAGAGAGAGAGAGATGAGAGAGAGAGAGAGAGAGAGAGAGAGAGAGAGAGAGAGAGAGAGAGAGAGAGAGAGAGAGAGAGAGAGAGAGAGAGAGAGAGAGAGAGAGAGCTGACATCATCATTCATTCATTCATTAACAGTCTGAACTGTCACAGAGAGGGAGGGAAGATTTCACACCCTGCCAGTTTATCATCATGTCATACAGACAGGCTCGAGAGCAAAGGGATTACATAATCAGGATGCAATCAATTCCTACAGTTACATTTCAAAAAGAAGTATTCAGATTACTTGTACATTTTTTTAAATGGGGATTACAAACAGGATTACAATGTTACAAAACATTTGATATAAAAGGAAGACAGGATTTTTGTATTTTGTGTAGGCATTCTTCTTAGATATATATACATATAAACACACATATATTTAAATGTGTTATATATTTTAAATATATATACATATATGTTAGAATATATAATATACAAAGATATAATTATATATAAATGTTATGTTATATATATTGAAATAAATAAAATTCACACACATAAATAAATATTTAAAAAAAAGAAGATTATTATCATGTTATTTAATAAAAAAATAACTAGTAACTATAAGTGTCAACCAAATGTATTGCAATAAAGAGTACGATATTTCCTGAGATGTAGTAGAGTAGAAGTATTTAGTAAAATGGTAACACTCCAGTTTTTTAAAAGTACCTCGATATAATACTAGTTAATACACCACCTTGAACTGAAGTGTGCCATTTCCACAATTTCACCTCCTTCTATCACCTTCTATGATAACTGTGTGGTTTTCTGACTCTGGCCCCCCGTGGAGCCTCTGTCATGTTAAACGGTGCAGCTCTGGACGGATCGATCAGACGCTGCATGAGTTACCTGAGCTGCAGTCTTTAAGCTGCACATCGATCTGTTTCGCTGTTATGAAACCTGTCTGCCTGCTACACGATCCCAATGCCAAATTCTGATCCATTTTCCCAACAACATCGAGGCTCGAAAAGCAATTAGCTCTAATTTGAGAGCCTGATTTCCTGAAGGCCTTTTGGTCTTTTGTCGCTGCTGTCACAGGGCTGTGAATGGAGACAGGAGACGGGAACAGCATGTCACCTTGGCTCCGGACACGGAGGCTAAATCTCTGTTTACTCTGCCCTGCCAATCAGCTCGGGTAATTTCACTATTCATTATCCAATTTTTAATCATCAAAAGGGGAGCTAAATCCAACTGTGGGACATCACTAACCCTGATTAATCTGCCGCTGGATTTTAACTTGTATTCTGAACGTGCAGAAAACTCCTGGTGCAAACTTCCCTGGATTATCATTTAGGGAACCATTCTTCTAATTATTTTCCCATTCACAGTGTCAGATCAAAATAAATGTGCCTCTCCTGTGACATGTTTCCATGCTTTAATGTTCTAAAAGGTCTTTATTTTTCTAAATAACTTATTAGATGATAAATAAGTTGAATATGGAAAATAAATGTAATGGAGTAGCATCAAAATAAAATAATCAAATATAAAATCTAATTTCTTTTTTACTTAATTACCGTAATTGCGTAAATGTACTTGTATGTATGTATGCATAAATGAGTGGCTCCACATACAAATCTCTACCAGTCTTATTTTGAAATGAATTAACTGAAAGTAAGGAAAGTAGGCCTACACGTCATCCATGGTTATAATTGGAGCTCACACAGGACTTTAACGTGTCGTGGTATTTTTGAACCTACTTCAAACAGAATGAGAAGCTTTGTTAGCGGCCGGAGGGAAGCATTAGCACATGCGATCACACATGATATCAATGAACAGATGGTGCATTGTCGTCACGTTAAAATGGGCCTCACCACGGAGGTGAGAGGTCGCATATGTGAGTGACATCCTATATTCAGACGGCCGCATGTTTACTGAAGGCAGACTGTGTGCCGGGTACTGTATGCTGCCTGTCGGGGCTTTTGTCTCCATGCACTGCCTGCCCTAGAAAAGACAGGAACAGCATGCCATGCTCTGCGAGGCCCCCCAAACGTTCCCACCCCTTCCTCAGATATCTGGGGGCACTCATGTGTATGTGAGAATATCTATGTTCCTGTAATTACCGTTCCTGTAATGCTCCCTCCCTCACCATGAAAGCTGACCGTACCAGAGGAGTTAATGAGTTTAAAGGGGGCCAATTATCTGAGGAGGCACCTCCAGTCACGCAACTCTTTCTCCACTCCACGGTATAAATGATGCAACACGTTAATCAGCATTTCTGTTTATAATTTGATCACACAGATTTCAGCCTAACGGTTCATTTTGGCATGAATCTGAACTGTTCTTGTTGTGCTCTGAATCAGAGTCGGATACATAAAATGTAAAAGAGGATGTGAGACAAAAGAGCGCTGTTGCTTCGTATGACCGTTGCTTGGTAGCCCAGGGAGCCAGTCGTGTACTTTATGGCCGTTGGGTGAAATAAAGAGCCTCTAACCTCTCCAGGCTGGCATTACCATAAGTAAACCCACAAAGCACGTCATCGCTGTGGGCAAATATCAGGAGGGCACAGGTCTTCTCCTCTCTTTGCAGGAAAACAGCATCACCAGCCTTACAGAGAAATCATGGAACAAACTAACACTCCAGCGACCGTCCTTTCTTACTCTACACATTACGTTTTCGGTAGTTTATTTGTACAAGATTAAAAAGTCCTGAACAGATGAAGGACAATTAGAGAGTATCACAACTCAAAGCAACACTATAAAACTAATTTAAAAGTCCATATAAAATCAGATGTTGTAATTGCCCTGCCTGTTGTGTTCTTGAAGCTCAAGGTGGTCAATTGGTTTCTCGGGGAATAAAGCAAATTATTATAGGTTATATAGCTGGGCATACAAAACATGAGTGAACTTAACTGAAATTCAAGAAATTGATTCATTCCTAAGGAGGCTTCTGAGTTAACAAACGGCTGTTGCAAATGTGTTTTGCAATTTAAATCAAATTAAGAAAAACACCCAATGATTTAGGACCTCCTTTTGGACCAGGAAATGGTTTAATTTGGCTGAAACTGAAAGGGATTAATTAAAAGTACAAAACATATAAGTTTTTAAAAAGCAATAAATATTTAAAAAAGGATTGGACCTCCAATATTTGAGACCTCTTAAGCAGTGAGTAAACACAGGATGGGTCTGATGGGTTTATTGTGTGTATCATCAGCGAAAAGAAATATTGCGGCTGTGAATTACTTGACCCAGAGGTGTAATGCAGATTGAAAACAATAAAGGGCCGAGGATAGCGCCCTGGGGGACCCCAAAAGTAATTGTTGCACAGCTAGAGAAGAAGAAAAAACCCTCGAGTAGGATCTATCAGAGCCAGTTAGTTTTAATATGCAATCATTAAACTAAATTAAAGGCAGCAGAAAGGTCCAACAACATAAAGTAGTACCACGAAAGAGTGGTAATATAGTAAATCCCCTCTCTCACTCTATTGAACCATTGAACCTCCTACGCTTTTTCTCCAACACTTTCATGCTGGGAGACCCTGACAGCCTAATGTGGATGTGATTAATGGTGCAGAGAAACGTGAGTCTGCATGCGCTGTACATTACAGTTGCAAGTGTGTGTGTGTGTGTGTGTGTGTTATTCCCTCTGAACGTGAGCCTGCACAGGAGCAAATAAGCAGCTCTGCACTGTTAAAAGTTATTATTATCCAGCTTAGCTAATACTCAACGCTGATTGGTCAATTTTGAACATTCTGCGGTCACATCTGTGGGAAAATTCAGAACAATTTAAGGAATTCAACACTAACGGGAACAGCCGAAGACAGGAAGTAATAACTAACAGGAGTGTGTGTAACGTACCGGTCTTTCGCAGTGGGAAGTCGTCCCGGGGGTTGTAGACGCCCAGCACAGGGTGGTTGTAGGTGGAAATACCCGTCTGCGGAGGGGAGCTCTGATCCAGAGAGCTGTGTTGGGTTTTCCTAAAAAACAAAGCACATTAGAGTCACTACAGATGAGTAGCACAAATTGATGATACATAACAGCAATCTCTTTGTATTAAGTTTTCAGTAAATATGTAATACTTTTCCAGAACAGATATATTGCCTTAGACCAGACTACTTAATGGACAGGAGACCATTTAAGTAATCAGAGCAAATTAACTTCACGGCTGTCAAAGCTCCGTATGATTAATGCTCCATCCCTCTGCAGTGCTGCAGACATGTGCTGCCATCTGCTCGCTGACTGCAGAATAAGGTGCTGTTTGTGGGCAAAGTTAAGCCGAGGTTGGCTTCGGACCAGATGCATGTGCCTGACAAGCGGATGTACACACACTCCTCTTCCAAAACTGAGGGGGCAGATGAGTCCAATGAGCGGATAGAGAAAGGCAAATATAGAAAGAGAAGTTTGTATCACTGGTGGGCGTTTCATTGGGTTATACATGAAGATTGTGTAACGGTATTCTAGTTCTGTATCTGCATTTTATTGTAATATTTAATTTAAGGATCAGTCAATCCTTAAATTAAATACATAGTTTAATCCCAGGTCAAATGTACGTTGTATGGTCTTGAACATACTGTCTTCAGTGATTGGACTAGTATGTTAAATGTCTGTTTCCTTGTTTCTTTTCTTAGAAGACAGACAATATTTGCCCTGATGTTGCAAATGGAGCTGCTGCGCTACAAGAAACATTTCAGACCTGATCTGGCAATAAAATATTATTGTATCTTCCATTTGAATACTGCTACGGTAGAAAATAATAACTCAAATATAAATAGGTTTGCATAACCGTGTTTCCAGTCAGTGAATGCAAAGCAAAGGGGAAGTGTGCACACCTGCAAGGAACTCCAGAGAGGCTACAATAAACACTCGAGGCCGAGCGTTCAGCGTAAGAGCCCCTATCATCAGCTGCTAATATCCTGCTCTCGTGTATGTGAGTGTGTGTTCCCGTCTCTGTTTTGTCAGGTGAGGAAGAAGCTCGCTGATAGATTAAGACACAATCCAATACATTATTCAGATGCAGTCGGAGGGATAGCATCCAAACCTATAATGATCTGCAGTTAGCTTCCTGTTAGCTTACAGTACAAGGAGTGAAATCAAGTCCGTGGTTACATAAGTGAAGAATTTGTCCTCACCGGTACCAGTACGGAGCGTCGTTGTGCAGGCCTCCCTGGTTGAGGCTCCGCTGGGCGAGGGCCTTCTTCTTGTTCAGGACAAACTCCTGCAGCCTCATCTTTACCTCCGTGCTCGCCACTGCACCTAAAGGAGCACGAAGAGATTAGAATACACTTAAACTGGCAAAAAAAAGCATGCAAAATGTTTTAAATCTTGCGCTTGATTCCTGTCTCACACACACACACACACACCCACTGGATGTGTAACCACTCTCCATACAGTGTGTAAACTGCTCTCAAGGACTGGCTCTCAATGAACTGTTGAGAGAGCTGCAGCAGCCGGCAGCCGTAATAACTCGGCTCAAACTGCACCAAGGCCACCGGCTAATACAGCTCTCCAAGTAAAATGGAAACACACTCACGCAAACACACTCACTTTTTAACTCCTGCAAGTATATACCCATATATTCTATATTTCCGCTTTATCGTGGCAGTTTCTACTGGAGGTATGAACCAATGAACTCACTCTCCTGCCCCCGCTCCTTGTTCTTCAGCAGCAGCAGCTTCTGCTCGCGCTGCTGCTTCTCCAGCTCCTGCTCCAGACGGTGGTTCTCCATCTTCCTCTGGTGCTCCAGCAGCTCCTGCTGGTGCTTCAACGCCAGGAGCTCCTGCTGCTGCTGCAGGGACGAACAACAGAGTGATGTCAGTGAAAAAACGTACAGACATTTATTCAAAGTTTGTCTAAATATCAGGAGACGCTTCTAAATCTGCAAGATGAGATCATAAAGATAACTTCCTGGTGATTTGGTGAATTTACAGTAATAATTTTTTTGCTGGATTTTCTGTAAAATGTTCTCGGTAAATATTTTTGTTAGATTTTCAGTACATTTACACTTAAGTTCTGATCAATTATTGTCATAAATATTGTTAGTTTGAGTACCTTTTAAAACCCTGGAACAATAAAACATTATTATTATTAATTTATTTGAGTACATTTAAAGCACTCCATGAATAAATAGTATTATTTTTATTATTATTACTTTTTTTAAGTATTATTTTTTATTATTAGTATTATGCTTATTTACCAAATCATTTATTTTGAAATCATCACTTTCTCCTCTCCAAAGATCTACTTACATTCTGCGCCTGGTAGGTTGCCATCTGCAATAATTAAACAGATTTTTAAGGCAATAAAATAAAAACATTTGCAATGCTATAAACCTCAGGCCACACACTTAAGCTTTCAAACAAACAAACTATTAAACTGAGGCTTTAGAAAGACACATAATGCAATCTGCTCACTTCCTCATCACACAGAAAATAAAGAGTAGAGCATCTGTTAAAGGCTTTACATGTAAACAAATCTGCAGTGCTCAGTGTTTCAAACTGAAGGAATAACTCTGGCTAGGGTTTGGCGTTTTGTCTGAAACAAATAAGGTCCAAAAGAAAATAAATGTGGACCACGAGACCAAGGACTCACAGTGGATAAGAGCGTCAAATCAATTCTACAGATGCCACTGAAAGCTTGTTTATCTTCTTTAAAGCCATTTCAATTGAACATTTCTTTAACTTGAGGCTTCAAATGACTGTTTAACGTCTCTGTCATATAAAATAAATAGGCTACACACTGCACTTCTCGCACATAATTGTTCATTTCGTCACCTTAAACTATGACTAAATGTTTGTCAATGCCCTTTAGGCGCATTACAAAGACCCAAACATTGCCATTAGGAGAAATGAGCTGCAGCTTCAGAAACAATGCAAATAAAAACATGCAAATGAAGAAACAATTTCAGTAACTTGACGAAACGTGTGCACAAAGCGCTACACAAATGAAACGCTGGAAGAAGCTTAAAACACAACGGAAATCAGGGGACACTAACAAGTGACGCACACAGCCGGGACTTGAGCGCTTGTTACCTGCTTCCTTTCTTCCTGCCTTCCTTATTTTATTGCTTCTTTCTTCCACCTTTTCTATCTTTTTGTTCCCCTTTGCTTTTCCTTTCTGGTATCCTCCTTTATTGGTCTCCTTCGTTCCTCTCCTTCTCCTCTAATTTCTTTCTTAGTTTTGAGTAATTAAGGGCTTTAGTATCTTCTATGTGACGCACAGTTAGAGCAGGCTCAATCAGCCCCATTCAGCCCCTCTGCACACACACACACACACACACACACTCTCTGACGTACGGGCATCCTCTCAAATGTCAGCAAACACACAGACACTCATGCCCAGTTTCAGGGGCAGCCACACACAGAGGTGTAAAGTAGTGAATGTTCTCAAGTACTGTACTTGAGAAGGAGACAGATATGTACTTTTTTTTCTCGCTAGCTCACCTCACCTTCAGCAAATAATTTATTCACACACTCGTGTCAAACATTTGATTTGCCCTCACGTAAACAAACAGAAGAGCATGTCTGAGAGTGTGTTAACTGTGTTTAAAAAAAGTCACAGATTGATTACATGCAGTGAAAGTAAACTGATCAAATATTGCCATTAGGCGTGACCGTATTCCTTTTGGTAGATATTTCAGATTACAGTCTTAGAAAGGCAAGGTAAAGGAGAGGAATTTAGATCATTACAGTCAAACTAAAGTAATCCTGCACATTGAAATCTAATCTCCTGCGCCCGTAATCCATTTTTAGACTTTTATTATAAGTACTGAAAAAATAAGTAGTTCAGCTGGATATTAAAATTGATATTACAGCAGTCATATTCTACAAAGGAGCAAACAGTCGGATAATTGTATGACATTTCCCCACAGGAGCTGGGTTGCTCTCAGGGGTCCTGAAGTATTAGAGCTGATCCACATTCACTTTTATATTTCCAGCTCACTACAATACAAGCTTCATCTTTATCGTTATATGACATGTACGGCAGGACGTCCCTTTTAGATCTGCGTTGATTTTAACTATATATTTGAATCACATTAAACATTTTAGTAAGTGCCTGAATTTATTGATTTACATTTAGAAAGTTAGGCAACAGCAGGGCTGGTGCATTAGGATTTAGATTTGTAATGCAACTCAAACGTCCGTTTTTCCCATATTGCTCTGGATCTGAACACTTCATATATTCCTTTCAGTTGAAGAAAATGAAGCCATAGTGCCTCCTTATTCTCTGCTGCCTCTTCACTCAGAGCGAAGTGGTTTAAAGCTGACGGAGCTGCTCTTTGTTGGTGAGTTAATGAACAATCCTGTGGCAGTCTAAATCAAGAGCTGCTTTGTTAAGGCGACTTTTAAATCTAACGGTTTGGGCTGCAAGCCTGCTGCTGTGATTTTGGATTGTTGTCCCTTAGAAGAGTAAAATAAAAACCTTATCATTTCGTGCAGCTATAATTGTACTTGTTTATAGTCATTGTTGCTCTACCTTTATGTGCTCCTGCAGCTGGACCTCGTGCTGGCGGGACAGCTGCTCGTGCTGCCGCTGGAACTCTGCGATGAGGATCTGCCTCTGGATCTGCTGCTTCTGCTTCAGCGTCAGGAGCTCCTGCTGCAGCTGCTGCTCCCGCAGCGAGGAGCCGGGGCCCGACTGCTGCTGGCCGGGCGGAGAGAGCGACGACAACTGCTGCTGCTGCTGGTGGTGGTGGTCCACACGCAGGTCCATGGGGATGGCTGCTGGGGGGAGACGCAGGGGCAGCGCAGAGTTGATGTCCACTGTGGAGAGACACGGATTCAATCAAACACTACATCTATGTTCTCACGTTAACATCTATGCAGGAATGAGTCCTAAAACCTGGGAATTCGTTTTTTTAGCACTTCTTTTTCCCTCAACTTGAAGTCAATGGTTTTTTTAATGTGATTTTGGTTGTTAGTCTGAGTCTCCTTGGTGATGTACTTACTTACTGCAAGAAGAGACATTGTTTAGCTGAATAGGATTAAATGAATGCTCTCCAAATGCTATTCAATATAAAAAGATACCTGCAGCAAAATCTGGCATCAAGCTTCAAAGGGCTTCAGAAGTGAGTCAAAGCTTTTCATTAGGCTAATAAGTTCTCTTATTTCTGCAACTCTAGTGAAGAAAATGAGTTATATAGCATATATGGAGAATCCATTTAAAGAGGCCCTATTATGCTATTGGGCACCACATACAAATGAACACACTTACTTGAACACACACAGTGACATCAGAGTGATACATTTAATTAGCAGATCATAAAACACCCTTATGTGCAGCATGATAGAAGCCTGTAATTGAGGAGTATTGATTGCTACTCGACCTGCCATCCCAGACAAATATCTTTTGTTTATACCTAAAGTAATCAATCTGTACCTCACGTCCCAACGGGGGTGACCATCTTCTATTCCTAAAATCGACAATCTTCTTCAATGAATCAATAAAACTTTACGCATTAAAAGTGTTTTCTGTACACACACACACACACCAGCGCTGCAGTTGCACACGGCGACACCTGACAAAGATGGCATTGACCCGGCGAGGTGCAGGCCTCGAGCCGTGTCAGTTACCCACAAATCCCTGCACAGGAAGCCCTCCAATCACGCAGCTTCCTCCCCATTAAATCTGGATAAATAGGAGACGATTGGCTGATTATTTGCCTACATGTTTACAGAGCGCGCAGCCAGAGCCAGAGATACTTGCCCTGGAAATGTGTTTTAATAAAGAGGCAAACACGCCATCAGTGACACACACACACACACACACACACGGCCACTTACAGGAGGAAACACACATTGACTCAAAAGCATATGCCTAGGACCTGATTATTTTTAGGGATGTCACACTCGGACAAAATCACACAAATTGAAGTGCCCTTAAGGAGGCTTTAATGATCATAAATACACTTTACGCCCTAACCCTAACTAAAAAAACAGAAACATCTCTCAGTGTTATTGAGCTGATAGAAACTGAAATGTGTTCGGTGCAGCAGGTGAAACACACCCGTGCAGCTGTTGTCATTAATATGAGAACAGAGCAACAACATGCAACAAGTCCTCAAGGGCCTCCATCATGTGGGGAAGACCACAACAACAACAACGTGTAATCTGCTAACAATGCATCCAAAGAGAAAATTCATCTTGATGTTTCAACCTGTAGTACATTTCTCCGGAGAGAAGAAGAGAGGGGGCTTGTTAGAAGAGACTCTAATCACTATGCAGAGAAAGTTTGCATAAAAGAAAACACAAAAACGTCTTATTCTGAGTCTCATTAAATCCTGCAGTTGTTCTACCTGCACATGCATGAGTCACCCTGCAGTTTGCGTAGTCAATGACTTCAGACTGTTCGACTGGAATCTGGATGCAGCACAGACTCCATATTAAGTCTTAAGGGTTAGTCATTGTCAAAAGTAAACATGCACTGTGTCTAGTGACATCCAGGTGGGGAAAAAAGCCTTTCATTTGATATGTTTTGTTCTTTTATCTTGTCTAATACTAGTTTAAAAACAAGCCAATCATTGCACGTCAGCTGTGTAAAGACAGACATGGGAGCAGAGATGCTGCTGTGACAGGAAAGCGCTGCGGCTCCAATCCCTGCTAATGCAAATCCATAACTCACACACAAACGCGTTCACACACACTCTCCCCCGTACATAATGTTCCACGGATATTGAGTCCCTGACACACACACCCACACACCCACACACACACACACACAGCCCAGCGCACTTATTGATGGTGACGCACGCAGATGCACAAACACACCTCGTGTGGCATCAATGTCACACCGGCGGCGCTAATTGCTAGCCACACAGACGCAGAAAGAGAGAGGTGGGAATCAGTGGTGTTTTTACCCATCAGCGCTCTCCTCCTCCTCCTCCTCCTCCTCCTCCTCCTTATCAATGCACTCCCTCCAGTCTTTCACAGAGGATGACAGCGCACGCCCTGACTCCTCTTGCTCTTCACCTCCGTCACTTTTTGCTCCTCGCTCATCCTCCTCTCCTGCTTAACCTGATGGGCGTCTCTCTCCCCTCTCTCCTCCCTCCCTCTCTCCTCTTTCTCCTCCCCTCGTCCCTCGTTCGCCCAGTGGTGACATCACAGGGCAGTCTCAGGCATGCAAGCTGTTTATTCTGCAGCCCTCTGCTTTTCCAGGAACCAGCGTCACACACACACACACACACAGACACACACACACACCACTCTCTCACCCTCTCTCCTCTCTTTGCTTGCTTCTAAGGCTGAGGAAAACCCTCCTCGTGCATCAAATATCTCTGCCTCCTTCTCTCACTCAGCCGCTATATTCTTTATACCACAAGCATCAAATTCCTGTCCTGACATTTGCCTATATTTCCCGAACAAATAAAACCACAGTATGGTTTCAAGTGAAGCCGAGCAAAAACTCCCCAGATATTTAAATACTAGAGGCTTGAATAAATAAAGTTTGATTTATATAAGGGCTGCAAATAATGATTAATCTCATTGTTGTCTCAGTTCATGGTTGAAATGGTAAAGTGCAAAATGGACATCCTAGTTTCTCAAAGTCCACGGGGGATGTTTTAAAATGTCCACAAAAAAAAGGGACGTATATAATATATAATCAATAGTCGTCTAGATGACTCTTGGTCCAGTTTCAATGCTGGATTTGCCAGAGAATTGATGTTGCATGAATTCTGGGTGTTTGCTCAGCTATTTTCAAAACACACACACCACATAATCTCAAGAACCCTTGAAACACGTTTGGCAGTGTCCGTGAAAACCCATCACGCTAACTTGGCTTCCACTTGAAAAAAGATCAGCTCTGATATCGGCTCATCTTTGTGGACGAGCGGTGACGTCAGACACGTACCTGAGAGAACTGATGTGTGGCGGATAGAAGACAATATGGGGGCTCTCAGAGAGAACCCAAAGACAAAGCTGCCCTCTCTGCAGGAGTCTTACAACACATCTGAGACCTGGATCAACACGAGTTTGACAAGGGTTCAATTTCAGTTTGTCAAACTGAAGTTATTCTCTCTAAAGTTTCCTTTTGAATCTGAGGCAGACACAGAGTCAGGACCTCACACGTCTCTTCCTATTCTCTTCTTTCCTTCGAACACTTTCATCAGTTTGATGTTTGTTGAAAAGAGAATCTCTTCGATAGATGTAGATAAGACGATTTCCGGTATAATCTCTTTGTCAGGGGTTTCCTGTACACACATGTGGCACAGAACAGAAGATTGTCCGTGTCAGACGTGTCAAAACTTACTGGAAATACTCTGTTTGGTTTGGAGTGGCAGCATGACGTGGATGAACGTAGCTAGCTGGTCATTTTTACAAACAACCATTTTCAAATATCATTGTGTCTCGAGTAAGACGTGTTCGTTGCTTTCTTCAATATGCCCTTATTCGCCTTGAACTCACCGGCTTCATTCACAAATATATTTAATTGGACATTATTCAGACATCCTGCAGGAGAGCTTCCAGAGTAATGTCCGGTCCGAATGATTTGGACATTTCTTGCAAACAGTACCTTTCAAGTTGCTTAAGTCATGATTTGAGCATCACATAAATGTTTCTTCCTTCCCCACCAGGGATGCAAACTCATCAGGTATGAAAAAGGTGACAAGGATCCGAGCCCCCCGACCCCACGGAATATCGGCTTTAAAATGAGGAATAACAGAGGATTTTAGCAGTCAGAACAACTAAAGCAGTTAATAATAACAGAAACGCCAAAGAGTCACATCTAATAGAAATATATAAAAGCATTTATTTTAATTGTGTAGCAGTCAGTTTATAATCTTGGCAGCACTGTTGAGCATTTTGAAAATGTATTTTCATGCCTCTGTGCAAGGCTTAGTCTTTCTATCTTTATAGCCACTGGTGTAAAGTAACTTCAGTAAGTTCATAAACTCAAGTACAATTTTGAGATACTTGTACTTTATTTAAGTATTTCAATGTTTTGCTACTTTGTTCTTCTTCTCCACTACAGTTCAGAGGTAAATGGTGTACTTCTACTCCACTACATGTATTTAATAGCTTTAGTTACTTCACAGATGTGGATGAATGATGTGAAATATAATCAAGTGTTAAATCAGACTTTAGTTCCACCTGGAGTAAATTCACAAGCTACCCTGCAGTATACAAAGTCATTCAAACTAGCTGCACCTTTACCAGCTTTGATAACACTTTCATGATCAATCATTATAAAACATATCATATATATTATTCTGAAATGGACCAATCTGCACAATGACTACTTTTACTGTCGCTACTTTAACTATATTTTGATGAGAATACTTTTCTACTTTTACTTGAGGAACATTTTGAATGCAGGACTTTTACTGTAACAGAGTATTCCTACACTCTGGTACTTCTACTTTTACTCAAGTACAAGACCCGAGTACTTCTACTTTTACTCAAGTACAAGACCCGAGTACTTCTACTTTTACTCAAGTACAAGACCCGAGTACTTCTACTTTTACTCAAGTACAATATCTGAGTACTTCTACTTTTACTTAAGTACAAGATCTGAGTACTTCTACTTTTACTCAAGTACAATATCTGAGTACTTCTACTTTTACTCAAGTACAATATCTGAGTACTTCTACTTTTAATCAAGTACAAGATCTGAGTGCTTCTACTTTTACTCAAGTACAAGATCTGAGTACTTCTACTTTTACTCAAGTACAAGATCTATACTTATACCACCTCCGTTTATAGCCTATGAAAAAAACTATTAGAAAACGAAGGCTAAAGCTAACGTTAGCAGATAGTGACAATGTATGCTAGTTAGCTAGCTCGACAACGATAATATTGCGACAGAAACACTTTTCAGTGCACATCACGCTCTGCCGCTCCGACAGGGAGCTCTGCTCTGAACACCTGAACGGCCCGTTCTAACAGCTGTTCACCAGCGGTCCAGTCTGTGCCACAGTAACTCCGGACCGCACAGTTAATATTAACGAACGCACCCGTAGGTAATGTAGCTAATGAAGCTAGACCATCATCGTGGAGCAGCAGAGCCTTATTATACATCCATGAGCAGAGCCGACAGGCAGGAAGACTCGAGCACACAGATCGCGCTGCATTATAATATATACACCATGCGTGTCATGATGGCACATAACAGCTCGCGGCCGCCGATTACTCCGGGTCCCAGACCCCCCCCATACCCCAAAAATATTTTTATTGCAGATCTACATGAATCACACAAACGACCTATTTTGGATTCAAAACGGCGAATTTCGCCGAAAGGTGACAAGTTTGCATCCCTGCCCACCTTCCCTCTCAGCAGGTTCCTCTCTTCCAGCCTCCTCCTCCTCCTCTTTGCCCTATCCTCCGGCCCTGCTGCGTCCTTCTCTGCTCAGTGGCTCCCTCCCACCGTTCTTCCCTCCATCTCCCCGCAACAAATCACAATCTGTTTACAACCCCTCAGGCACACTCCACAACTCTTCTGGCTCCAATTGCACATCTATTTATACCAGACAATGCAGAGAACTGGCGTCTCTGATTTGAGACCCAGAGTATATATCCAAGTCCGACTGCATGAGCTCCACACTCGTTACGATTAATAGATGTCATACTGAGAGCTTTGTCAAAATGAGGCTTATTTTTCCTTTTTTAAGCGTGACAAAGAAGAGGATATTCTGCACGGGGTTTCACGGTGAATTTAGCAGAAGGGTGAGATGAGAGGCAACAAGTAGCACATCTGTTGATGCTGGAAAAATAGCTGCGGTCGTCTTACTGATTGGTCTCTGAGGGTGGGTAGCGTGAACATCCGCCTACGTTACTTTCTCTACTCCTCTCAGCTGCTGTGAATTAGCCTCCATGCAAACTCCTGGAGTTGATCATCCTGGTTATAAAAGCCCCGATTGTGATCACTGTGACCTCTCACAGGATGAGACGGGGCGGGGAGGGACGAGTAGAGGTGCAGGGAGTTCTGTTCTGCCAAAAAGCAAGCAGCGACTTGTCCCGGTCTCAGTGACATCATGACGGTCTGCAGCGCCGCAGCTCAGCAGGAAGGAGACGGTTGAATGTGAGGCAGAGACACAACTCGGAGGCGTGTGAAGGTGAAGGGGCCGGACGTGCAGGGACTTGTTCAGGTCTTTCAGTTTATTTTAAGCATGCTGGGCCTTACTGAGAGGTGAGCCTCACTTTTAAACACTGGCTGCACCATTTCCAATCTTGAAGCAGTGCTGACAGATGAAGATTTAATCAACTATGACCGCGCTACAAAATCAACATTCTAAAGCCTTTTTTTCATGTCTATATATTGTGTTTTAACTAGTATTTGTGCACAGTTGAAGATTAAGATTAGGCGTCACCAGTATTATCAGTTTTATACTATTAACAGGTCTAACATGCATTTAAAAAACAGTTTGCTCTGCTTCTCGCGGCACACAAAGGAAGCCGTATAAGTTCCAGTATATTCATTAAAGAAAGTTGATTCCAAGCTTCATTAAAAACAGCTTAAAAAGTTAAATCACAGTTGGTACAGCCCTGCATGTATCATCATCTGCCACGGAATACAACTGCAGTGATTAATATTCGGTTTAAAATGGCTTTTAAAACATAAAAGTAAAAAGAAAAGGGGACAAGAAGCACATGACTCATTCACTTTCATTAAGAAATTGTACACCGTGGCTTTCACTAGGTTAGCTTGCTAGCTTGAATTTGGAAAAACAAGACTAAACACTTGGATATTTGGTCGTTATTGGAAGAAGGCTCCAAGGTCCGATTTACATCTGAAAACTGCACACTAACAAACTTCTGGCTCTCTGTACTGAAGTCGGCTTTCAGGCAACAATGCAGTTTCTGTGAGGGAGGCTGCAATGGAGGGATGCTACAGTGAAAATGCTTGTAGCCTGGTGCACTCTGCTGTGAGGAAACTAAAACTGTCCGGGTCACACACACATACAGTACACACACAGCGTGGAGGCCCTGGAGCTCTGTATCCAAGACAACAGATTTCCAGAATATCTGATGAAGTCACTCAAGTGAATTTCAATATTTTATCAGCGTTTGCTCGAAGGCACGCGGAACAAACCATGCGAGTTAAGATACTTTGGGTCACAGTGAGGAAAAAGCAACAGGCTGGTGGAGCTCACGAGAAGCACAGGGAGGAAATTATGAATCACTTTTACTATTTCCATTTTCAAAATGATTCTCTGTGGTGAAACATGTAAGCTTCCTCATTATGGAATTAGATGATGCCTCATGCATATATTACCTCAGACTCTCCTTCACATTACCTCATCTCCATCTGTCCCCCTTTTATTTCTGTCCCTCTACATCTCTGCCTCTCCCTCTGCCTCCTCCTGTGATTTGCTGGAGGTAGGGGAAGGTATTGTAAATACAGTACAACACATGACTGTGTCCTTGCAGAAGCAGCCGATTGGGGATTCGGAGAGAGAATATTTTGGGTACACAGAACCTCATATAAAATGTAGCTCTGACTTGTTCTGTTCTGGGATCTCAGCCCTTGCTTCAGGAGCTTGCATCAAACAGCTCACAAATATATGCACAGCTGCTTGTTTTGGTATATTTCTTGGCAGCCATTCCTCCTGAGACATCCGACAACAGTTTTCGCCTACATTTGGGGCGGCAGTGTTTCCATTCAACAAAATGGCACTGCATGAATCAAAACGTGCAGGAGTAAGCATGGACTCCTCAGACTTATAAAACCTGTGAGTGCTGCATTAGAATAGACATTTGAAGTGGGAATATTTCAACAATTAACCGGAAACAATCACATCGGCTACAGTGTGCATGCAAAGTCGCTCAGGATGTGGTTAACAGTGAAATCACGTATCTCCACACACACACACACACACACACACACAGTGTCCAACCTGTTGGGATGTGGTTGAGCGCCGATGTCTTCAGCACCTCCAGCGGCTGCTCCTTTCCCAGGATGCCCTCTGTGGGAGAGAGAGCACACTCCGCTTCAAATATGGTCCGCAACATTGAGACAAGCTTCACAAAAACCCCGGTTACAGTCCAAAGTGAGCGCGCTTCAGGTCATCTGCAGCGCTGCGAGCGCATGCCACCGCGCGCCTGCTGCCTCCCGAGCAACTGCCCGATGCATGACCGGAGAGAAAGCCAAGCTGTGAATCTGCAGAGTGAGACGCCCGGCTGCAGGGGGGGAGAAACGAGGGGGGACGCAGAGGGAGCAGCCTTCATCGGCGCCCGCGTGTGTGTGTGTGTCCGGTGTGTGAGAGCGGGGATGTTGGACTGATACCGCCTGTGCTCAGCATAGCAAATGTGGCTGGCAGCAGCAGCAGAGAGAGAGATGAGGAGGGGGGGTGAGGAGGAGAGGGAGGGAGAGAGGTAAAAATAGCTCACCCTTTTGTGTATAGCAGCACATGCAGAGAGCACACACACACACACACACACACACACATGCAGACACAAAGACACTCCTCTCCCGTGTTTGTGTGTGTATGCATGCGTGTCCGTGGGGGTGTGTGTGTGTGTGTGTGTGTGTGTGTGTGTGTGTGTGTGTGTGTGTGTGTGTGTGTGCGAGTGTGTAGGCTGTAATTATAGTGGCAACATGAAAAGGCTTTTGTAGCTGCCGAGCCCTGGGAAGACATGGCTATAAAAAGCAGAGCGACAGAGAGGGGTGTTGGAGGAGGAGGAGGAGGACGATGAGGAGGAAGAGGGGGTAGACAGAGGTAAGGAGGGGGAGGCGAGGAGGATGAGGCGATGGAGGAAAACAACGAAAAAAGGCGCAAAAAAGGGAGGAGAGGATGGGATTGACATGCATCAGGACTGCAGAAATGTGTCACTACACACACACATCCCCTCTGTAAGTGTGTATTTTTAGTAGCACCTGATACACATATATTCGCAGACATCAGAGGCGCAAAAACATGCAATTATTCCTTTGGATGGGAGATGAAAACCCATGTAAAATCCCTCCGGAGGAATAAAAAAGGGAGGAAAAACAGGCGAGTGTTTCACTGTGCATGATCTATTTCTGGAACTCTCTCTGGACCAGACACACACACACACACACACTTAATTAGCCATGAAGCTGGAGGATGCATGGCGCGCTGATTATGTGTGTGTTTTCGTCTCGCACCACCTTGCATGAATGGCTGCACCCATGATGCACCAATCCCTGCGAGGATGGGGTGTGGACTCGTTTGGTCCTTTTTTTGAATTAATATTAAACACTTCGTTTTACCTGAAGCCACCACACCGATGAGAAAACAAACAGGTGCTATTCAAATTCCGACGGGTCAAATCAGCGGGGACATACACCTGCAGTGTTTGGACATATTGCAAAAGCAGCCTCTCCAAAACAAACATCAATGACAGCTGATATCTCTTATTGGGCCTATTCAAACGACACACACACACTTCCTGGGTTTTGCAATGTAAATGAGGTGTGTGATGACACCTGTGGCTTGCGGGGTAACTCAACGCCCGGCTTGTTTGGCGCAAATTGCCGGTTGCTGCTTTACATCTGCGAGTTAAGTGTGGGGAATCAGAGTTGAAGGAGAACTCGCGGTTAGTTTCAACAAAGCACTTTCAGTCCAGACCACAAGGCTGATACCTGAGAGGCACGTGAAGGTGTGTGTACGAGGCGACGAACCGCGTACACAGCGGCCGCAGAGAAGCACCCTGTACCTCGGCAGCGGGGTCCATTAATCTTGGATGTAGCCTAGTTACCCAGCAGCCCCCTCCCTCCCTCCTTCTCCTTCTTCTCCTCTTTCTCCTCCATCCTCCTCTCCTCCCCGCTCCCACTGGGCGAGCATCGGGAGACAGGGAGCTATAAATAGCCGCGGCTAGCCTCAGGCAGAGAGCTACCTCTTGTTGAAAACACGCGTGTTATGATGGGCGCTGTGAATGGGGAAGAGAAATGAGCTGCATGGAGAAATCTGGATGAGTTGGAGCTGCATGTTAACAGAAGCCTTTTTAAGGTTAAATCAAATAGATATTCATATGGATTTGTATTTACTCTCTTGGCTTCTTAATGACTGTTTTTAAATGCATTTGAATGTAATTGTATAATGTGTTTTCTGCTGCACTTAGTCTTAATGCTTTTATTTTTCTTTATAGATCGCTTTGAATTGCCTTGTTGGGGAAATTAGATTTTTTATTTATTTATTGACTTATCTTAATTGTTTACCAACTCAGTAATGCCATAACAAATACATGACCCTGCACATCCCTCAGCATGATACAAATAAAGAGCTTTTTGAACATTAAAGGCACAAAATACTAATATTAACCTGAAAATGAGCAGAATGTGTCCCGTTTAAAGACAGTGGGTCCTTATCTAAATTCAGACCAGTATTTGTGCAGTTTAAAGCATGACCAGAAGGGATTACATTTTGCACATATTAGGGCAAAATGAGGGGTTTTACAGTGTGATTAGAGTTTATATGTATCATGGGCTTTTGTTCTGGCACGTATGGATATTTTGTCTATGTTATTTAATAAAGAGAGACAGTGAAAAGTGAGGAAGGATGCTCCAGCCTCATTACATTCAAGGCACTTCCCTTTTCTGGCTGCTTCGTCCAGGGTGACTCCAGCAAAGCAAGGTGAACCAGACAGGAACAATACGATTAATCAAACACGCCTCTCCTTGAAGAGCCTTTTCCTCTGGGTCGCACATTTGCTTCCCGAGGGCGCCGGGCTGACGTCACGGCGGCTGATAAAAAAGGACGGGTGACCCCTGAACAGTTTGCACCCCCCGTGAACAGTCGCATATATACACAACTGTCTGACCCTCGAGGCATGCTGGGAGAATCACAGCGGTAATGTAATTCGGCCCGGCGTCCAAGAAGCTGCTTTGTGAAAGTTTTGATTTCATGTTAAAGCGTCAGTATCTCGGCCTTACTACCTAAAATACGTGACTACCCACAATGCATGCAGTGTCACAGGTGCACTGTTTAGTATCTGGTATTTGGCACCGTGCAGCCCCATGTCAAAAGGCACAGGGAAAAGGCTCAGAGGCGGGAGTGTAAACCGTAATTGCCGCCGACAGCTCGCTGGCAGGACAAAGTGTATCCCGTATCCCGAGACAAAAGACACAGGGACAAAAGACGCGTCCCGTTCCTTTCATTAGCTCATGCTCCCTCTCTGCCGTCTCTGTCCTAACACCAATTAAAAACAGAACTCTTCTGATGACATACACCCCGTAGACAGGCCGTGATTGGATGTTTGTTTTTGGAACACGGGGGGGTGGGTGTGGCGGGACGGGATGGGCGCCGCGCTCAATTTGCAGGAGGACAAAGCAGAGATTGTGAAATAAGGGGTCGGACGTTGCACAAGAGACCCCCCTGGGTTTGTTCTGTACCGCCAAGTTGGTCGCACATGAGAGGACAGCAGCGTCTGGCAGAAGGAGGGAACGCGGCGCACAAATGCCTTCTGAAATCTGATAACATTTCATCATTCGTAGGACATTTAAAGAGGCCCTATTGCACTTTTTGGGGTTTTCCCTTTAAATAGGGTTTCTGTGTGGGAGTAGCATAAGGGGCGGGACTTCTCTAAGCCGTTGATAAATCACAACACAGCCGGGCAGTTAACCAATCAGAGCAGACTGGGCTCTGGTTTCAGACAGAGGGTGAAAAGAGGCAGTATGAGACAAATAAAGAAATGTTTGGACATTAAAGCATGGAGACATGTCCCGGTAGAGGAACAAAATATAAATATGAACCTGAAATGAGCAGAATAGGTCTTCTTTAGAGTCAGCACAAGTGGATACTAGACGGACGTGACAAAAAAGATGCACTCATTCTGAACAAATATAATGATTGTTTGTTCGGCATGCGTGCACGTGAACATGTCCTGTGTGTGTGTGTGTGTGTGTGTGTTTCTAAATATAGACTCAGGGATAAGCCGGGCCCTTTTTATTGCAGCGAAAACTTTTAACCCCATCACCCCCGGAGCGGAGCAGCGTGTGTGATGTGTGTGTTCAGATAAGAGGATGAGAGAAATGTAAATGTCATGCATGAGCCATTTTAATTTAATGAAATGTAGCTCAGTACAGAAAATGCTCACTTATAGTTGAATGCATACAGTTAAGCTCACACACAGTATTTTATGAACATATAGGGTCACCTACTGAATGCAACAAAGAACAAATGAACCAAATAAAGAGAAACCCATAAAGCAGATTCAGGCAGTAGGCGAATAGATTCAAGTTACTTTTGGGAAGCTTCTTTTCTCTCTTATTTCTAACATATGTCTGTGGAGGCCTTTCTGAGGCAGCTCTACTGGACCAGGTAGGAGTTATGTGCCTTGCTAAAGGGCACTTCAGGTTCCTCTTCCTGGTGTGTTCCCTAAAGTCGGTCCCTGAATCTCTATAATGCAGCGTTAATAGTATCTGGCAGGTGTAATAAAAAGCAAATCCATAATATAGACTTATAGGTATCCAGAGATCCGTACTGCACACAGAGTTTATCAAACACAGGGGTGAGACCCGAAGATGGGTCGGTAAATTGCTCAGTTGTGGGCGAAGTACTAAAAATAGGGAAAAGTATTATAATAAAATGTATCTCATATACTTAATAATAATAATAATACATTGCAGGCTATTTTTTCTGCAGAATTAGTACTTTTTAGCTGATAATACTTCTGTTTGTTTACTTAAATGCAGTACTTTTACTTAGAATGAAGTATTTGATAATAATGTATAGGTACTTTTACTTTTTATCTACCACTACTGTAGTTTTTTTGTCAATGTCACCTCACATTACTGTGAGAGATAGAAAATTAAACGTGATTACCAGGAAATAAACATGTGGCCAATGATAAAGCGCCATTACGCAAGCTCTAGGTTTACATGTTGCTTTGGGCAATAATGGATTTGGTATCTATGAAAGTAGAAATTCCCAGCAGTTGGAAGGGGGTTTTGATATCCAAATAGTCCAATGGAAACTGGCAGGTGTAGAAAACAATTCCCTTTAACAAGCATCCATAAAGCTAATCTTGATTAATGCCAAAACAACCGGACGAGTCAGCACAGGACTGAGATCTGACAAAGCCCGCACTACGAGTAAAAGGAACCCAACTGATGCAATCTCCTGACCATGCAGATTATTTTATTCTCCTCGCCGTTTGTGTTGTGTTTTAAAGTTGTGTAAAGCTAAAAAAACAGTTGTGCTTGTAACCTAGATACCGTTAAGCCTTCGAGGAAAGAGCAGTGTGTCAAGTCCACCGGTTCACCACCATAAAAAAGGCGCTCACGCCCACACACACCCTGCAAAATAACTCCGTAAAAAATCTGAGCAGATTGTACCCTGCTGCTGCTTCTGGTAGTGTTGGTGCATTATCATTTCACTTTTTGCATTTAACCATGCAAAGTTCAAACCTCTCATTCACAAATAATCACTGACAGTACCTTGCACTTACTGACCTCAGAGAGTGTGTGTGTGTGTGTGTGTGTGTGTGTGTGTGTGTATGACTCATCCAGTTCTTTCTCCAGCGGTAAACACTGCAGACTTTCCTGGAAAGCCGGTGCAGTTCTGACTAAGAGGAAAACAAAAAGGCTGCCGGTGAGCGGCTTCACCTCCCCTCTTTAGAAAGACACCTGAGGAGCATGCCTGCCCTTCACATTCATTTATTGAATTACTCTCACTTACATTTTATATTGCCTGCATCAAATTCACAACGAAGTCTCTTTGCTTATAAGACAGTTCATACCCATCTGTACATTATCCCTTAATTCTGTACATTACCCCTTAATTCTGTACATTATCCCTTAATTCTGTACATTATCCCTTAATTTCTGAGAGAGTATCATCTTGTATGTGGTTTGTGTGGTTTCCTGCTTTATCTGCGAGGGTCACCAGGAGCTGATAAGGTGACCACAACCACAGAGAGGCCCCAGAGGATCATGGGAAATACATGATGATGAACCCCCGAAAAAAATATGTATATAACACATAAGATGTTAAAGTTAAATGTGCTTCTGTTTTGCATGAGTTTGCATTGCGTCTAACTGCGAGTGAATTTCATCCTGAGCGTGACATTTACAGAAATGCAGCTCAATCAAACATGGTCGACATGTTAGCTCAATGCTAAGCTCTAGTGTAAAACAAATGTGTCCGGCTAACGTGCTAAAGCTCTCCGCACACAGGGTAATCACTTCTGCGCAAACACTGCGAGCATATCAGCCTGACCCCCTTTTTGCTCTGGGAAATATAAGACCCGACAAAGCGTTTTACATTTCACTTTTCTAGGAAGAGATTTATGGTAAATGATATTTAATCTGAAAATCCCACCGCTGCTGTAATAAAGAAAATGAGTAAGTGCTGGATGAAAAACACCGCGTGATAGTAAGCTCATTTACAGATTACAACAAAAAAAACAGTCAGGCACGCACAGCTGCTGCATGAACTGTGTGAATGAACACACACACACACACACACTCCAGGATGGTACATAAGTGCAAAGAAAGTTGGCAGCTTTTGGATACCAGTGTGTAACAAAGCCGTGGATGTGAAAGTCTCATTGTTCACCCCAGAACAAAGCCTGTTGTTTAATTACACTCATTAAAAAACGAATTAAATCTAACAGCGGCAGACAACCCTGATGCAAGCGAAGGCCATGGGATCAATTCCCCAGCATCTATTTCTCAAAAGAATTAATGCTTCTGTAAAAGGAGACTTCTGTAGACATCACTGCCACGAACACTTTAGAAGAACAACTCTGACAGGCGCCACAAGACCGTACTGTTTTTCCCCACATCTCGTATCTTTAAACGTCTCTCTCTGAGCACCGACTTCCAACAAGTGTGTCTCTTGAGCTGTTTTCAAACTGGAGAAGCAACACCTCAAATTGACGCCCACACTGGGCAGCTCTCTGAGGGCCGTCGCCGTCTCCAAACGAGACAGTGAGAAACAGCAGCTGCTGCTCTGACGCGTCTCTCCTGGACTCACAGAAGATCACAGCTACGACGACCTGTAGTGGGATGCACACTGAGGAGGTAGAGGAGGGTAGCGTGGGAAATTAAAACAAATGTATTTTTGACAGCAGCTCTATCAGCTAATGCAGCCCCTGGCCAGGAAGGAGTGACGTTTCCTGTCCTGGCTGAGTTCAGATCTGGACATTGAATCAATATCACTCTTTGTCTTCTCACAACAGAGGCGTACTGTGATACAAAATAATACTACAGGTATTTTTCATAATAAAGCTCAATATGAACTGTAAAATCACTGAACGACTGTTTAAATTTCACTTAAAAAAAAGGGACTTTTTGCCAGTTTTACTCATGAAGCCAATCGTAGAGGCAGGGAAGACTTACAAATGACTATTTATTTATTCATTTATTCATGAGGCATGGGGTACTTTTTTAAAGATGTGCCTGTTGTCTGTGTTGATTTCAAACGTGTCAAAATGGATACCTTGTCTTTCATCTGCAAACCAAATCTAACTACAGGAACAAATAGTATATCAGCGACTGTCAAAATCATTTCTCTGGTCCACAGCAGAGCATTGCTTGGCTTCATGGCGCTAACTTCTTAATTTGTCCACCCTGAGATGAGTGAACATGTGAAGGAATTAGAAAGGGCTGTCTAATGATAACAGTTGAGCCGCACTAATCCGCGGTTGATCTAACAGTGTAATGCAATAGGTCCACTAGGGGACGCGGAAAGTGACACCATGACAAGGTGCATATGGACAAGGACTGCAGGGAATAGGTCAACTATTCTGCTCTTTTTCAGGTTCATATTTGTATTTGGTGCCTCTAATTTGACATGCATACTGCCTGGATTTGAGCCTTTGGAGACCATTTACATGCACAAAAACCGATACAACACAATACAGGAAAGCCCAAAAAGCACAATAGGGCCTTTTTAAATGTTGCAGCTGCAAGGTATTGTGGGACAGCATTTTCTCCTTTCATTTCGTAAAGGGTGGTCCAGAGTATCCTAAGCTGAAGAGGACACAAAATGACCACTTCCGGGTCATTTGACTTGGAACCTTCCTAAGAAAAATTGACTATTTGACCGCAACCTAAATATCCGCTCTGTGATGGAGATGGAGATGTAGGAGCGGCGCCGGATGAGGCTCGCTCACCTCCCTCGGGGCCGCTGGTTACCTCAGCTGTGGTATTTATAGTGCACACACTCCCAGGTGTACAAAGTAAACATGGATGACACCGTCAGGTACCACAGCGTTCGCGGCTAACCTCTTCATCTGCTTACCGAATTATTTATCCACAACTCAAGCTTCAAAAGTGAACCTGATATGGTGTCAAAGAGAAAACTCTTAATGAGCGTGTTACGGGCTTTTTTCTCTCACCCTGTGGAGCTTAGTCAAATTAAACTGAGCTAATTAACAGACGTAAGACCAGATGAAAGTGTTATTGCTTTTAAGCTCAAAATCTAAATATTCATCCATCTATATGGCAGGTATGGCTGTATATCATCCGACAAAACTATCGTGAAAGGCCTTGAAGAACATTAACTTGCATCAAAAACATAATTTGGATCATTTTTGTGTTGACATATTAAAGTTTTCCCAATAGTTTTCATTGTTCTGGGATACAAAAATGCTCTTAAAGTCAGACTGACTCCTTAAACTCTTATTTAATAGACATTAGTTGCTCCCTTAAATCACGGTAAATGACTCTACTTCTCAAACGGATGCATTAGGCTTTTAGAAATAATTTCCCTAACCATGAATTACAAGCTGCCCGAGGTGAAAAAAGCCAGAAACTTAACTGTGGATTTGTTTGTTTCATAAAAAAGCCAATTATTGACACATATGACACATGGGTCTAACTTTGCTATCTGTGGCCACAAAAGACCTGAAATTACCCCCAAAAATATCAAATTGTGTTATTAGCAGAAGAACATTAATATACACCTTGAAAATAAAATCAGACAAGTAAGCATGATATTATTGGTAATGAACTTACCTTGGTGGCTGTGTGATGTCATCGCTGACAGATCAGGTGTCTTCACACAGAAAGCAGGTGTGTGTGTGTGTGTGTTGCAGAACAGATGTGTGTTTGCAGATTGCAATCAGGAGGCTGTTATCCAAACTGTCAATGTCCAGGAGTGTGTGTTTAAAAGAATGTGTGTTGAATATTCAGGAAGATACGTCAAAAGTCCCTCACGGCTGGAAACAGGAAGTAAAATTCCAGCAGCAGCAGCCAATCCCCATCCGGCTTTTGACTTTGGTTACTCCAATCAGATCGGCAGCAACGGTACCAACCTATCAGAGAAGATAAAAAGGAGAGTAAGGAACACAGGTTGTACAATTGTCAAATTCATTAATAACACTTGCTGATTTTTGAAGTCAAAAGCTAACGTTCGGCTATATAGGAACTACAGCACGGTCACATGACTTAACTTCACCACCGCCAAGTTAAAGGGGGTTAATGTAGGGCGTGATGATGTTTAGTCATCTCATTTATCGTTTTTAAATTCACCAGTCGAGTATTTACTATAAAATCTCTTCCACACCACACACATTGTTTCAAGCTAACAACCAAAACACAATCAGAAAACCATTGACCTCCAGAAGTGCTAAAATGACTCATTTCTGAGTTTCAAGCCACAGTGGAAAATAAATAGGATCTCTTGTTCAGGCTCATGCTAGCAGGGCAATAACCTGTAAACCAACCAGGAAATACATTTCTCGTCTCAGATATAGTTTCATTTTGACTGGTGCTTTCAAAGACCAAGAGAAGAACATAAAGAATATGTATTACTTTCACTTCAGAGAAAGCTGTTAATCTCATGGAAAATGTGAATTTTACCGAGTTGTCCTTGTTTTGTTTTTCTTTGTTTGTGTATGGAACTGATTGCTATTTCAGGAAATAAATTATTGTTCTTTTTCTTTGTTTTTCCGAGATTTGCCCTGAATTCCTCGAGCCTGGAGCAGGAGTGTCAGATGTAATCACAAGTGGAGACCAGAGCATCAAGTACAAGGGGTAAAACTGCCCTAGGGCAAGGTGGTTGGGGGGCGGCGTGCGGCTTGGGGGTTGCAAAGCATGTTCACGCCTGTGTGTGTGTGTGTGTGTGTGTGTGTGTGTGTGTGTGTGTGTGTGTGTGTGTGTGTGTGTGTGTGTGTGTGTGTGTGTGTGTGTGGAACCTCAGAGGTCCTCAAAAGCAGCATGGATGCATGTATGTGTGTGTGCACTGAGGGGGGTGGGTCTCAAGACAAGAAGGCCAGACAGTGCAGCCGCAGGACAAATTGCCCCCAAAAAAAGTCGGTCACTGCACAGTGCACGCACACTTAAAAAGCAAGGCGAGGAGGGGGGTGGTCGTGTGTGTCACGGGGAGTAGCAGACACTCCGGGGGGGCTTCATGCAACACCATTCTCCAAGGGCGTCTCATCTGTCTCGGGAGGGGTGTTCATGTGTGTCTGTCCTAGGCCATTGTCCCTAAAAAGAGCTTACTTGATGCAGGGTGACAGATCTGGGGGGACAAGCCAGCCCCGAAGCCCCAAAGTGAAGGAATAATAAAAACAAAGACATGGGAAATGGGTTAAAACCGCTGGTATGATGGGAAATAACACCAGAGCTAGCAAAAAAATGTGCTTACTTGCATTAATTAAGGCACTAGCTGCTGGGCCTGTTAAAAAAAAGGTGGGTGGACTCCAGTCCAAACTCCTTGTGCTATAAAATGATAAAAACCACCAGCTATGTCTAATATTTCTTCCTAAAAAAGCAGCTTAAAGACACTTTATAACAGCCGTAACTGCTCTCATGTTGCTCCAACAACCCGTACGCCCCCATTCACAAAAAAAAGATTGACGCATGCAGAGAATTACCACCGCCCATCCCGAACCATTCACACACACTCACACACACACACACTCACACAGGCCCGTACCTTCATTTTACGTATTTGTATCGCTTATAAGAAGGGTATACGGAAACACAGGCGTGTTAGCAGCACTCTGTATATTGCATTAAAGCCTAAGGCTCGGCCGCGCACTATAAATAGCTCAGCAACAATCGGCATAATAAACATCGCCCGTCCAACCCCCCCTCCTCCTCCTCCTCCTCCTCCTCCTCCCCTTTGACTGCTTTCACACTTCCCGCCCGCTACAGTGCAACAAACCGTATGGAAATGTCCAGCTAAATGCTTTTAGGAAGCCAAAATACTCCTACCAGAAGCAGACACGGTTCATGCTCAGGGGAAGCCGAGAAAATGTGACCGGGAAGCCGAAGCCGAGGCGGAGCAGAGGGGGAAACTTCAGCCGGACATTGTTTTGATGAATCCTGTCTGCGCGTCGCATCCCTGCATGAATATCAACATCAAAGCGGCGCATTCATCCCAAACACACACACAACACACAGCAAACTCACCTACACGCGCCTCCCGGAAGCCAGTCGTCCCAGCATGTGTCCCGCAGAGCTTTTATTTCTCTCCCATGGCTTTTTCTCAGCGCAGGGGGGGACACAAAAATCATCTCCTGACAGATTCCGCCATACTGGATTTTTGTTCCAGCCCAGCGTCACATGGAGCGCCCCCCCCCTACATTCACAGAGGGCGGGACCTGTGTAATGAAAGAGTGATAAGGTATAGTATTTGTGTTATGCACGTTAATAAGAAGACGTCTATGGGCGTGGCCTATAGGCTGTTCCACTGTAGTAGTACAATATGCAGAGGTGTAAAAGTAATACGTACATTTAGTAAAATACTTTTCTACTTTTACTTGAGTAACATTTTGATTGCAGGACTTTTACTAGTAACAGAGTATTCCTACACTGTGGTACTTCCCCTTTTTTAAAGTACATTTTCCCCCTCTGGTATTATGCACTTCTAATGTAGTCATACTTTTAAATGTACATCTCATATAACTGCATAATAAAACTAAAAGGATTATATTTATTTTTACTGGCTCTGTGGCATTTTTATTGACCATTGCATTTTTATTAAGATAAGATAAGATTCAGGTGTCTTAGCAGCAGCAGTAATAATAAGAGTGAAACACAAGGATAATAATAATACTCTCTTCAATTCTGCATATAATATATTATAAGTATAATATGTAATAAATATATATTACAACACAGAAAAATGTAGGAGTCTTTTATAGTGTTTTATCTGCCACTGTCTAGTGCCTTTATATCCTAATTTGCTACTTTATTTTGATCTCTAAAAGTATCTTAGTCACTATTCATTTGTGGATTATTAAAACGTTCTAGCAACACCAACGTTTAGTATTTTTTATCCACAATAAAGTCCACATAATATATAATTAGTGTGTCTATGCTACTCAGAAGTTATTTGCAGTAATTGAATAATACCATTGTGATCATAATGGCTTTAAAATGCTTAATCATAATCATAAAAGGCTTAGTGGTTCATTTCCAAGTAGTGTTTTCCTAGTTTATGTTAGTTTTATTATCATTATTACATTGCTTGAATGTTTCTGTACTAGTCTTTAGGTTTATAGTTGTACATTAAAATAAAATACAAGTCTTTACATCCATGCTAGCGATGTGGCTGAATTCATATACCCATCAACATGTCATATTGTATTACCAATGACAGAAATCATTTTCCTGCCTGAGATGTATTGCGATGTTACTAACATTCCTTCCATTATTCAGCGTTTTGTGGCAAAATGAAACAAAGGTTTTTATCCATTTGTTGCTCATTGCAACATGAAATGCCTTCCCCACAGCGTCCTCTAATCCAATCTGCTTTTATTTTCATTACTTTATATTTGATTGTGCATCTCAGCAGCCACCCACAGGCGAAGCTGCAACACCACTCGCTGGTTTAACCTGACTTTATTACTGTGATATGCTAACTAGTTTCTATATATCTGCATTGAGATGGAGTGTTAACCACACAGCTCTGCTCACACTGATTCCTCTCATACCTCCAGACTCAGGAAAGTTACCAAATTGAAATTTTGGATTTAATTCTGGACGGAGACTATACCAAGAGAGAACATACATTTTTACCAATTTACCCATTAGGTTTCATGTTACTTTCACAATTAATCCAACATTTTTAAACTATTCATCCATATTATTGCACTGAAATATCATTTGTACTCTCCTGTGTTTATACAAATACACCTGCTCTGCCTTCAGTTTCTGCATTGCTTTAAGCATCTATTTTAATAATTCATCCATTATTTTTGTATTTTATTTTGTTAGCTCTGTGCTTGGATTCATTAATACAGGGGAGGCCCGTTGGGAGAGCCGTATCCATAGCAACAGAGGATTATAAATTGTGTGGATGAGCTACGGAGCGCCGGTTACGTAAGGCGGGTCGGTCTTGGAGGCATCTCTGATGTTGTTGTACTTGAGTAAGCTCTTTATGTTTAAACCCTGTTTGGCAGCAGACAGTCTCCATCTGTATGCTGTATATTAAATCATTAATATACACATCTGAGAGACCCTTTGTTATTGTTCTGTTGATATGCTAAATTCACTTCCAACCACTTATAATTCATGCATTCATAAGTTGTTGCTTGTGTTAAATATAGTTTAATTGATGTTGGTGCAGACCTGTAAAAACTCACAGCTCTCTCTTGAAGCACCTAAATGATGACTGAATTATAACCAAACCTGCTGTTAAATATTAAAATGTAAATAAAATTAGCTAAGGTTTGTGAAAAGCATGACTCTACATCCATGCTAGTAGCGTTGAAACTGAACGCTAACGTCATGCTAAACACTCAATGCTAACATGTTGATATTAAGTACTAGCCTAGCTATAACTTGTCTCACATGTTTTAAGTCCTTAAAAATATCAAATAATTGAAATGCTTATACATCCATCCATGCAAAAGTTGTTGAGATATTTGAATCTGGACTAGAAAACTGTTAAATAATGCAAGATTTATGTTAACTGAGATTATTTACAGATAAACTTGCACAATCTTTTAATCCTGAAATGCATTGTGACAGAGAAGCACAAAGTTTATAATTATCTGAGCACAAATCAGTCTTGGACATCTGTATTTTTTGTCCTGGGGCTTTTGCTGACGTGCATAAACCCCTCAAATGTGTGTATACGTGCATGTGTGTGAGTGTGTCCAGAGCAGTGATGTCAAAGCAGGGATTAGATTGGTTTATATTGCCCGGAGCAGCACATTTGCAATTCAGTGAACATCACACTCTGTTTGCCAAAGCACTTGATTATGTGAGTTGAACTCTTTTGCATCGAGGTGAGTCACCATCATCCCTTCAGGTTTAAAATCATCTGTACCGAAGAACCTTACATGGCTCTGGCTTGAAACACCTGAGGCGAGATGTTCCAAAAATACTCCCATGTTTTTGGCCAGTGGCTGGAAAAAGGAGCAGAAATGGGGATAGAAAGTCAACAGGCGAGCGGCCTGCTCAGACTACCGCTCTGCTACCACGGCAGACACATCACACACTCGCTGTGGACCAGACCACTTGCAGTACACACACAACCGGCTGTTAGTGGTTTGAGAAGGGAAGCCGTCCTGTCACCCAGCGCTCCCACATGAGTCAGGCGCAGCGGGCAGACAAAGCAGGGCAGACGACCTCAGCACTATGAAGAAGCCTCGCCAGCAAGAAGGAGAGAAAACACACCTCAAAGAGCCATTTTCTTTCATGTAATATTTAAAAATTAGACTTAAATCTTTCCAGGATGCCATGAAAAGGCGGCGTTTAAGAGAGAAAAGGAGCCTTGGTAAAAAAGACTTCTTACAGTTAGTCTAAAACTTTCCATCAAAGCCTCGCTGAGCTGCATGGAGTAATTACCTCGCACACAGAAACAGCTCCCAGGCTGTATTACTGATACTGTGTGTGTGTGTGTGTGTGTGTGTCTGTGTGTGTGTGTGTGTGTGTGTGTGTGTGTGTGTGTGTGTGTGTGTGTGTGTGTGTGTGTGTGTGTGTGTGTGTGTGTCTGTGTGTGTGTGTGTGTGTGTGTGTGTGTGTGTGTGTGTGTGTGTGTGTGTGTGTGTGTGTGTGTGTGTGTGTGAAGATGAATATGCCTCCATGTCCTGGGCAGGCAGTGTGTTTCCATGTGTGCGTGCCTATAAAGTATCCTGCTTTTCAGACATTAACCAGCCTGCAGGAGTGATAAACTGAGAAATGTTTTTATGACGGGTCGCTCCTGGAAGCCCACCCAATGAGCTGCTACACTGTGTCTGGGTGAAAACAGTCAAAAAGACAAAGTGGAAAGCATTTAGAGCAAGAAAACCTCCACCAGTGCTGAACGATCCTGCAGTTCAGGCATCATTTCTAGACAAATATGAAGTTGCTGTTGCGTTTTGGAAGAAGTACTCAGACTTTTTATTCCTCTCAGCCCATGATTGATATTTGTTTGCTCGGGGGAATGGTTCACATGTTCCCTGAGGTCGAAACCATCTCATGATCTGTGCTGCATTTATGGTACTTCCTGTTCCTCCTGACAAAAGACAGTATATTCTCCTGCACCTGTGTTTGCTGCAGCTTATTCACTAAGATTTTTCTTGTACATAAGGGGTGGAACATCTCTAAGAGGTTGACCAATCGCAACAAAGCCCGCCTTTTACCCAATCAGAGCAGACTGGGCTCTGGTTTCAGACAGAGGGTGAAAAGGGGTGCTGGAGCACAGGCAGTATGAGAAAAATAAAGACCTTTTTGAACATTAAGGCATGAAAACATGTCACAGTCGGTGTTACAAATATTAATATGAACCTCAAAATGTGATTTATATGTCCTCTTAAATATTACCAAATTGATATACCACTGTGAGAGGCTTTTAAATTATGTAAACAGTAGCTGAATAAAGTCCTAATGTCTGTATTGTAACTAATATCATGTAACTTTCCAGCTTGAAATCCACCGTCCTCTTCCACGGAGAGTTTATAAACCTCTCACTCACTGCAGATTGAAAATGTCTAAATAATGTACACCCTGATGTTTCCACATCTCACCACAGCATGAGACGGTTGTATTTTTCCAGGGAACGCTCGCACTGGAGAGGCAGTAAAACTTATTTGGGCATGCAGTGCGTGAGCCCTGCCAGCAGCCTATAGCGAGAGACATAAAACCGCAAAAACCTGAAGTTGACAAACTGTGTTAAGTGATCATAAATTCCCTCAGGCCAGGGAACTGTTGATGGAGGGATTGAAGAAGAGAGGGGGAGACTGTTTTGAAATGGAGAGCCCCTCTGCTTCTAATGTTATTCCTGTGGTTTACTGCAGCCTCACAAATATCTCTGAATGTCAACTTTAAGAGAAGTTTGTCATCTGGTGAGATTTCACTGAGGAGATCTGAGAGATATCACTCTCAATTTTCCAAATCCACTGTTTTTGACAGATTTACTCTCCACAATCTCTCTAAACTCTGCCATCTGACGGATTGTGAGACAGTGAGCCCCTGTGTGCAGAGATCCATCATCTTTGCTATCAGGGGAAGACACGCTTTGTGATGCTTTTACCCTGTTTGTTTGTTGTTTTGTGCTCTTTGCCGTCCTTAAATACCTCTCTATGGTTGTTGTGTGCCTTTTTTTTGCCATTTTTATGTCATTGTGGTCTTTTTTATGACTCTTTGAGGTTGTTTTGTGTCTCTGTGTATCCATTTTCTGTGTCTTCATGGTATTTTCGTTTCTATATAATTATTTTGAGTCTCCTACTGTTTGGTAGTACGTGTCTCTTTGAGTGACATTTTATAAGGGTAAGGCCAGAGGGGGCCTTGACACTTTCCTTAATCTATCCATGATCTGACTGTCCAGCTGCCGAAACCATGATAAAAGAAGCTTAATGCCTTCACATGTATGTACCAAAAAGTCAAACTGAAAGGGACACAATATGACTATTACACAATGAGGAACACTCCATAGTGATATTTTAAGACCAAGTGTTTTCTGCACATGCAAGGACTTTTACTTCCTGCACTGCTTCTGGAGAGAATATTCAGCACAAAATAGGAACTATGTCAAATATCATAAAAAAAAGGCCAATCTGGTGCATGCAAGATGCTGATTATTAAATTGAAAATGGTTTCACAAGAAAATCGTAAATTAGCTGGTAAACAAAGATAAAGGTATGATTTTATGTGTGTATTAAATGTTTATTAGAATATACTAGGCTATTTAAATATGGTATGGACAATACACTTAAGCTTCAGCCTTTAAAAAAAACTTTAAATAAATGCCCTATTGTCATTTATACATTTTTGTGCAAACTTCACTAAAGCATAGAAACCAAAGAAACAAATTCATTATATATAATAAAACCTGCTTTTAAAACCTGTTTCATAACTTATGGCTATTATGATATATTTCAAAAGTATTATACAAATTTAGAATCTGATTATTTTAGTGTTAATGTCAATGTTTATGAGGAGAAATAACACAATAAGGGGTCGAATCATCTTTAGAAATAAGTTCCAGCTATGAAAAAATACATTTTAAACGAGTATTATTTTGCAGTATTTTTTACCATGTTTTGATTTTGTTTGTAGACAACAGCGCCATCCTGTGGACAGGGAGGCGAACTGCGCCTTACGTCATCATTCTGCGTCTGTCTCTCCAGCCACCGCAGCATGTGAAGAAACCATGGGTATCCAGTTTGATATTTAACTCCTGGTTACTTTAAATTCACATAACAGCGAGTATTTGTGAGTGAAAGTGTGGACTTTACCCGTTTAAGGACTTTTTAACCAGCTATCATAGAGAGGTAGCCTGAAGTCAGGTTAGTTTGAGTCTTTACTTTCCAGGTGTTTTGCTAGCTTTTAGCTCGCTAACAGCATGGATAACAACACGCAGGGAGATACTATTGATCTCTACGGAGATGAGGAAATTATTGAAGTCATCGACCTCAACGACATGGATCCTGAACCAGGTCAGTTAAAAATGGTAAACAACTGTAAAAGAATCACCTTTAGGCGACGTGTTCCTCTGACAACCAGTGACAAGTTGATTTTTCAACTGCTATTTGAAGATCAGTTCTATCTATTTGACTTCATCAATATTCTTTTAGCAGCTAATTCACTCCCACTTGCATTATCACATTTGTAACTATATTATTGTATAGGAAAACGATGCCACCATTGTTGTTATTAATACTATATTTGCTTAGCAGACTTTATTTTATTTTATTTATTTTTCAAATCACTGCTTGTTACTTTAATTTTTAAAATATATTTTATATTTTTTATTTTAAACAACTTTAATTTATTGTAATTACTTTTTAGTAGATTAATATATATGTATTTTCTCGTTTTCTATGTATGTTTGTAATACCTACTGTCATGTGAGTAAGGGTGTTAATGTCCATAGTTCTTACACTGCCATCTTATTGGTTTACAATGTCCGAAAATAATAATTTGGGTGAGGTGGTTCTGAATTTGTTTTGACGTTTTCCATCTTAACTTACTTTCTTTCTCTTACTTAGATGATTTGGCTGATGACTTGGAGGACATTGACTTTGAAGACGCCGGAAACGAAGGTGATGACGAAGGCTGGGAGACGGAGGACGAGATGGAGGCGGAGCAGGACGACAGCGAGCTCACCTTCTCCAAACACAAAGGTAGCGTCTTGCCTCGATTTGATTTATCATCAGGCATATTCTGTATGTTCAACTTCTAAAATGACTCTCCGCTGCCCTTCCTCTGTCCAGGCTCAGTGTTCTGCGTGAGTTTGGATCCTGCGACGAACAGCATGGCCGTCACAGGAGGAGAGGACGACAAGGCGTACGTCTGGAGGGTGAGCGACGGAGAAGTTCTGCTGGAGTGCACGGGTGAGAGTCTGAGGGCTGCGATCACAACTAATAGGATTGATAGCTACACTGAGAATAAATATATAAGACAAAGCTGCATCTGTTCATGCACTCTATATCATATTTAAACTATGTTATGTTTGTGTATTTCAGTAATTAAGTCATCGTTTCCCTTTGTTTCCACAGGTCACAAGGACTCTGTGACGTGCGCCGTGTTCAGCCACGACTCCTCCATGGTGGCTTCGGGGGACATGGGCGGTTTGATTAAAGTGTGGAACATAGAAACCAAAGAGGAGGTCTGGTCCTTCGAAGTGGCAGATCTGGAGGTACGAGCCTCAGTGTTTAGTTTGTGCATCTGTGAGCACTTGTGTTAGGTCTTTTTATTGGCCCTTGAGGAATTTATGGGGAGAGGGTGACCACATAGGAGGAAGGGAACGATCAGATCAGATATTCTCTCCTCCTTCAACTGCAGAGCAAGGCACAACCCAGGATAATTATAAGATCTGCTCATCAGCCACAAGTGAAATACTGTGTCTGCTCTGCTTCCCACTCAGTGGTTGGAGTGGCATCCCTGCGCCGCGGTGCTGCTGGCGGGAACAGACGACGGCAACATGTGGATGTGGAAGATCCCGTCAGGAGAGTGTAAAACCTTCCAGAGCGCTGCCAGCCAGGCCACCTGCGGGAAAGTGCTGCCCGACGGTGAGAGACGGGACTACAAGACGCTGAGGATATGTCTCGGTGTAAAAAAGCTAAATCATATCTTCTATTTTATTGCAGGTAAACGGGCGGTGGTGGGTTATGAGGACGGCACGGTACGTGTGTGGGATCTGAAGCAGGGAAATGCAGCTCACGTCATTAAAGGTGAGTCAAGCTTCTGGTACCTTTTTGTATTTCTGGCTTTTAGTTTTTCAAATATTTAAATATAAAACCAAGAAAATGTGTTGTTCTCCATATATCTGAGTGTCTGTGCTGCTGACTAAAACAGTTTTTCCCTTTTATAACAGGTCACGACGGCCACCGGGGGGCGCTCACCTGCCTGTCCTGCAACAAGGACGGCTCTCTGGTGCTGACGGGCTCGGTGGACGGATTCGCCAAGCTCATCAACACCGCCACAGGAAAGGTGGGTGCCAAAACAATACTGTTGTTTGTAGAACTACAACGCAGGGCAAACTCACACACTTTGTTTTTCCAATATGTGTGTGTGTGTGTGTAAAGGTGGTCGGACAGTACTCGCTGGACGTAGGCAAGGTCAAACCATCACAACATGACGGGGAACCAAACTCCATCGAATCTGTGGGATTCTGCAACATGTGAGTAGTGAAGAGTGTAAACCCCTGTAAAATCCTCCAGCAACCTGATGTTAGGAGACCTCACATTTTTAGAAAACAGCCTTAAAGATATGTATGTTAGGGTAGAGAAATAATGAATACATATAAAACCCTGTTTTGCCTGTACTAGTGTCTGACCTCTGGTGTGTTGCAGCCTGCCTCTGGTCGCCGTGGCGTATCTGGACGGGACTCTGGGCGTGTACGATCTCTCCTCTCAGGTCATGAGGCACCGCTGCCAACATGAGGTAACGCACAGCAGGAAGTTATTTAATTAGTAGACCATGCTATGGTAATAACACATGTTGGTTGATTATCTTCTTAACATACCCTACCTGCTCTAGTAAAACGGTTTCATTAGCTCCACTAACCAGAGTTTAAGGATTTTATGCTGAATTTCCTCCCTGTGGTCCTCCAGGCCGGCATCGTTCACCTGCAGTGGGAGGACTCTTCTTCTGTGGTGTCCACCTGCTGCTTAGACGGTGCGCTGCGCCTGTGGGACGCTCGAACCGGCAGCATCATGGCGGAGTATCACGGCCACAGCGCAGAGATCCTCAACTTCGCCATCAACAGGTGACGTCTCCTCTTAAGATGTCAATACACCGTTTTTAATCACTAAATTATGATTATTTACTCTTGTTTTTGTTTATTTCTCCTTCAGGGAAGGGACTTTCGCCGTCACTGCTTCTGGAGACAACCAGTCGAAAGTGTTCTGCCTCCAAAGACCCGATCGCTAAAGGGAGGAAGAAAAGAAGAAGAGAGGAAATATTTTAGGAGAAACAGCAAAGACATTTCATAATCAGACTTTTTCTTCCCTTCCCCTCGGGATTTTGAAGTGTTCTCAGCAATGATCTCAATGATCTGACCTGCTTCAGTAGGATTGTAACAACCAAAATATGTTTTCTTCAGTTTCCATCAGTTGTGCTTGATTGGAAAATATTTAAAATAAGTCTCACTGAGAGAGAAAAACGCTTTAAATCGGATTGGTCATTGTCTCTTTCTTAAGTATCCTCTTGTTCCACATTTTGAGAGACTAAACAGAGATTGAAGAGTGATACATTACAGTGTGCTTTCCCTTTGACACCCCTTTTATTGTATGCCTTAAATGACTTTACAGATAAAACATGAGACAGAAAAGAGGAATTTCCAATATAATTTCTTCCTTAATTGGAGTTTGTTTAATGTGTGTGGTCTTCCAGCTCTCACCATGACTCACCAAGTTTGGATGCAAGTGTAAATACAAAAATAATAAATAGTATCCTTTCTTCTGGGTATGTTAATTCTCTATATGACTATCACTGTTTCCTCCATCTTAAAAGAAACTGTTTATACTTGTGTCTGTTTCAGTCTCTGCACTGAGTTCAGACTAAAGTGGTCCCTTTATGGTGACATGAGAAAAAAATCTTATTTCAAGTGGGCTCTTTTCTTGTTTAGACTATAATTTGAATCAGTTTTAACTCAGACTGCGTTATCTGTTTTATCAGATATGAGTAACAGAAGTCAGGAGACAGGACTCCCTTGCTAGGCTCCATCAAATATACAATAGGTCTTAGATGTTGTAAAAACCCTTTCTAACAATTACACTTTCTATCACCAAGTAGATGTTGATCATGCAAAAAATACTCTACATCCATGACCTGTATTTCCCACAATCAGGAAATACATTAGCGGCTTCGCTGTATGCTTTAACACAGGCGAAGCAGCTGCTCACCAGTGTATATGTGTGACTAAGTGTTTGCTAACATATTTATCTCTGCTTGTTAAAGTACGAGAACATGTTCGAAGGAAATCTTACAACATTATGCACTTTAGCTCTGCAGTGACTCAGTGAAATGTGATTGGTTACCCTCTCCCTGATGAAGACCACAGATAGCAGAGAGGAAACGTGATTCAGTCAGGGTTCAAACTGCCCTCCTTCATACTTTATAAAAACTCTTTTTTCAAGGCCAAAACCTGCTCTGTTACTCTAACTCTATTGTTCTGTTGTTGTTCTCCTCTCAGCTATATGAGGAAAAACAACCGGGAATCCTGTGCACAAGTGCTTCTTCCTCGTACCTGGATCCTCCGCTCACGCATTGTATGTGTCTAAGGGTCCATGCATAACTCACCGGGACAGGCAGGCCGTAAAACACTTGCACGCACAAACATGTTTGTGTACTTCTTCAAGGCATTGTAAAAATAGTTGAGTATGGTGGCATATAGTTAGGAGATGATGCACAGAATCAAGTGTATTTCTGTAGTCATGACATGTTTTATTGTATGGACTAAACTCAGTGTTTAAGCAGCATTGTTGCATGCAGCTGGGCCAGGGGATAGAAACACCTGGTAGCATGATGTTTTCCTCATCTGTCACAGCCGTGTTTGGCCTCAAAGGTCACCGTGCTGACGAACACAAAGGCGAGGAATGGCCTTCAGGATTATCACATTTAGACTGACACGGCCACTGCCTGATCTATTAAAGCGCAGCTCATTGTCAGGGAGGTGGTGCGCTGAAAACAGATGCCAAACAAATTGGTTGTGCAGATAGAGACAGGTGCTGGTGCCAAGGTAAACATGTCTGGAGGAAGAGAAGGCCCGGAGACAAACCCATTAAAAACACATCTGTTTCACACTTTGCAGAGAGACGGAAACATTATGAAGAAGGGACTCAGTTAGGTGACATTGTAAAAAGTGTAATCATTTTAAATTGGTAAATCATTTATGTTTTATTTTAAAAAAATTGGGGTTTACAGCTCAGTTTCTCAATATGGAAAAATACTAAGTTGAAGGGTCAAATTGAAGTGTGAGGTTCAAAATAAAAAACGGTTAAAAGGAGCAAAAATGTTAAAGTGCGGAGGATAAATGGTCAAAGAAACGGAAATCCTAAAAAAAGAAAGAAAAAGTGTGCCACAATCAATGAAAAAAGTGTAAGCCAATATAGCTGGAGCCGTGTTTTAGCTTACGTTAGCTAGCTTGACAAACAATCTTTGAACTCCTTTGCCAGCTAGAGATTCTGTTGAGGACTTTAAATGAATCATATCACATTAAATATTTCCACTGTGAATAAAACATGAGATTAGATCATGTGCTGTTGAGTAGGACCCTGTGTTCCAGGAAAGCCTAAATGCTCCATCTTCTCCTTTGTAATGTGAAGATGTTGTGGTTTCACGTCCAGCTTGTCCTCCCTGCGTAGTGTCTTCCGGACGCTCCAGACCTCGGGAACGTATTTGTTTAAAAGCCATTATCTGACTGCAGCTCGTCCATCTCAACCAGCACCAGGTCTGCTCCAGACTATCAGTAAAGGAGTGTTTCGTGTTTGGCTCACAGAACAGGTCCCCACCGGCCCTCCATCTAAAGCTGTGTTTAAATATGAGATGTGTGTGACGGCTGTTATGAATTCAGACGTACACACTGTCGTAAGCAGTCTTTGTATATGTTAGGGTCTGGAGCAAATACATCGTAGCATTTGTTTTAACCAGAATGGTATGGCTGTTTTTGAAATGGGTTTGTAAAACTCAAAGCAGGTATAAAGAAAACTAGCTTGGCTCTTAATTGTGTCAAATAAAAGTGTATACATGTGTTTATGTATTTAGTTATAAGTCCAACTATCTAAATTTAAACAATTGGTGGAAAACAGTAGGCTAACGGGCCGTCTCCACAGCAGCGTTAAAAAATCTTGAAACGCTTCTGCCCATTCACTTTGAATGGGGTGACGTCACTTTCCCTCACTTTTCGCCGAAATGCATTGTGGGCAGGCGAGCGGAGATTCTCAGGATTTTCAAGATTCAAAGTTGAACAATGTTCAACTTTTGAAGCTGAGGTGGAAGCGGCAGCCAATCAAATCCCGTGTACGCAAATCTGGCAGTTCAAGCTCTAGCCAATCAAACGGCGTGTATGCTGGGAGAGACATACCGCAGGTCATTTCCTCATATTCCAAAAAATGGAGGAGAAATTAGCGGTAGCGAATCAATCACCCGGTGCTTTATGACCAGACCTACCGGGATATAAACCGGAGGAGCCAGGCATGGAGGGAGGTGGCAGAGACAGTGGTATGTTTTCGCCTGTTTTGGGGAGTTTATATCCAGTTTACTTCGGGCTTTTTGGCTTCGTATGTCGCGGGCGGGAGATTCATGTGATTGGTTGATCGCAAAAAAATCCCCAAGCCTCAGATACGCCCACCTCCAAGATTTTTTTAACGCTGCTGTGGAGACGGTCCGTAATTGTTTTCTAGCTAAGAGAGTTAGCGTTAGGTCCTCAGGGTCCTGAGGACCTGTGCACGCCAGCTGGCTCCTGTTCTCCAATATCTCTTCAACCTGAGCCTGCACCTAGAGACCATCCCGGTGCTGTGGAAGACATCCTGCGTTGTTCCGGTCCCTAAAAAGACAACTCCTTCTGGGCTCAATGACTATCGCCCTGTAGCACTCACATCTCATGTGATGAAGGTGCTTGAGAGACTGGTCTTGGCCCATCTCAGATCATTCCTTGACCCTCTGCAATTTGCCTACCAGCCTCACCTGGGGGTGGACGATGCCATTATTTACCTGCTGCAGCGTGCTCACTCATACCTGAATGGATCGGGTTGCACTGTGAGAATCACCTTTTTTGATTTCTCCAGTGCATTCAACACGATCCAGCCTCGGCTACTGAGTGACAAGCTGCAGGCTATGAGGGTAAACTCGTCCACCATCTCCTGGATTACCAACTACCTCACGGACAGACCACAGTACGTCCGGCTGGGCAGTGTGCTGTCTGATGTGGTGGTTGGTAGTATTGGAGCTCCACAGGGGACTGTGCTGTCTCCTTTCCTGTTCACCTTATACACCTCTGACTTTCTATACAACTCAGAGTCATGCCACCTGCAGAAGTTTTCGGATGACTCTGCAGTGGTAGGGTGTATAAGGGATGGACGGGAGGAGGAGTACAGAGCGCTGGTGGGTGATTTTGTTGAGTGGACTGGAAGAAATCATCTGCTTCTGAATGTGGCCAAGACCAGAGAGATGGTCATTGATTTCAGGAGGAAGAGGACATCTCCTCCTCTGCCCCTGTGCATTCTAGGAGAGGATGTGGCTGTTGTGGAGGTCTACAAGTACCTGGGAGTGCACTTAGACAATGGGCTGAACTGGAGGATCAACACTGACGCTGTGTACAAGAAGGGGATGAGCCGACTCTATTTTCTGAGGAAGCTGAGATCCTTCAACGTATGCAGCAAGATGCTGGAGATCTTCTATCAGTCTGTTGTGGCTAGTGCACTCTTCTTTGCTGCGGTCTGCTGGGGGGGCAGCATCAGAGCCGGTGACACCAGCAGGATCAATAAACTGATCAGGAAAGCTGGGTCAGTCATCGGCATCAAGCTGGACCCCTTTGAAGCTGTGGTGGAGAGGAGGACACTGAACAGGCTGTTGTCCATCATGGATAACCCCACCCATCCTCTCCACCTGCAGCTGGACAGTCAACGGAGCTCCTTCTCCAACAGACTGCTGCAGCTCCGCTGCCACAAGGACAGATACTGGAAAACATTCCTGCCCACTGCAATAACTCTGTACAATAAATCACCTCTGGCTGGAAGAGAACTCTCTGCTCCATAGTTTCTCTAGAAATAAAACCACGTTGTACATTTTACTCATACATAATCTGTTTCATATTTAATACTCCATATTCCATATATTTTGAATATATATATATATATATTTGTATATATATATATAATATCTGCATGTATATTTTCTATTTCGACATGTATATTTTATATTTTATATTTTATTTCTATTCTTGTATATTTTGTTTTATTGTAAAATGCCTTTTATGCTGCTGTAACAAAAACAATTTCCCAATTTGGGATCAATAAAGTACGATCTATCTATCTATCTATCTAACCCTAACCCTACATTTAGTTGACTTTTGTGTATAATAAAAATAATGTGGCCGGGTGGTGTGTTTAAATATTATTATTTATCTTAAATTAGAGATTTAAAAGGAGATAAAGGACCTACAACACCCCCAGGAAATAGACACAAGGCAATGTTGCAAGAAGTGGTGAACTTGGACAACAGTTTGTTGTAAAATGTTAAACACTGTCTTGGTCTGTAAACTAAATGTGTAACTAAGGAGAAAATGGATGTATTTCCCAACTTCTTATGTCCATCACTTCATTTTCTAACTGAGGTTTAAGTTGATCATAACTATCTTTTTATAAGCATCTGGGGGCCATTATGGAGGGTGTGAATTTAAACCTCATGTCAGGTCGATACCCAGGCATGTTCTTCAGGCTGCAGTGATAACAGTTCCCATCCTCCCTCCATTCAGAGATGCATTCATGGACAGTAGGGAACAAAGGCTGCAAGACAAAGTCAGTAGCTGAATGGTTAGTGGACACTGACCATCCCAACCTCAGCATGACCAGCTGCAGGAAACGAGAGATATACGCCTCCTCCTTCTCCTCCTTCAGTGTGCACTTCCCCTTTAAAGTATCTGAGAGACACTCTTGGCTCCTCACTCTGTCTCTCTGTGACTGTGTGGTCAGGCTGCTGTAGCTGAAAGGATCTTAAAGGATAAAGAAGACGCTCCTGGACTCCATGGTGGTGGTGATGCATCTCCTTCTTGTACATGTGATATGCAAGGGATTTTTCCAAGGATACATGACTGGACCTAAAAGGTAAAAGTCTTCCAAGGTTTGTTCCTTTTTGTTTTAAATGGTTCATATTTGCCTATCTGTTACTGGTGATAACAAATGTTGAAACGCGATCTTTGTATGGTGAAGCAACATTTTATCTCGTGAGAAAATGGTGCCTCACGTTCTCTAAAGGAAGTCTAATTTCACAACAAGATAAGATGAGTTAAATGATAAATCCCCACAAGAAGATCCAACAGAACATCAATTAAACCAAATAGTGAATAGCAGTTATGTTTTTAAACCTTTTAAAGACTTGTAGGTGAAAACTGTGACAGGACTTTGGTTCTATAAAACTCCCTTTTTTGAGCCAGCAGCCTAATGTGTACTGACATTTGAATAATCTTGCAATATTTATTTGTACCATCAAAATATGTAACTAGAGAGATTTTCACATAAACTGACTAGTTTCACTGACTTGTTAAGCGTTTGTAACTTTAGAGTCCCTGCTGATGAATTATTGAATGAAAGTGGCCTCACGTCCGTTTACACGTGCCCTTATCTCGGCTGTTTGTTCACTAAAGGGTTAATTGTGTTCAGTTGACAGGATATGATAGAAAGGAAGTGTATAGGCTAGTGCACGGTAACTGTTCTGACACAAGAAGCTCATAGCTCAGTATTTTATCTCAACTTAATAAAGGAGTACTTTAAGGAACCAAAAGTGAAGGTAATTATTATACAAATGCATATTTTCTGTTGCATTTTAGAAGTTTTCTTTTAAACTGTAGATAGGAATATCTCTCTTTATTTACCAATGCATTTCCGCCCTGCAAGGTTGATGGGAGTGGAACCAGTCTGCAGATTTCTCACATGATGGACAGCAACGACTCCCATGCTCTGCTCTCTGGAGAGCACCTAATCTACGCCATCACTATACCCCTGTCCACCTCCATCATCTTGGCCAACCTCGTCATCATCATGGGCATCGCCTGGAACCGTCAGCTCCACAACACGCCCAACTACTTCTTCCTCAGCCTGCTGGTGGCAGATCTGTGCACGGGGGTGGCGCTGCCTTTCATACCGTTAATGGGTCTGAACCGAGAGTTGAGTTTCAGCTCCTGCCTAGTGGCTCACATTTTCCCAAACTTCCTCTTCCTGGCGTTCCTTTTTAATCTGGTGATGGTCCACTATGAGCGCTACATCTGCATTGTCGACCCCCTGCATTACAACAACCTGTGGATGCACCGCAGCTTCCCTCTGGCGTTGCTTGTGGTTTGGACGCCTCCACTTCTGTACGCATCTCTACCTGCTTTTGGGTGGAATAACTGGACAGGGCCTGATTGGAACGGCTGTTGTGCAAGTACAACTCTACTTTCAAACTGTTCAGAAAACAGAACAACGTGCTGCTCGTACAGGCGCGTATTCCCCAACGCTTTTATCTACTTGGAGGTGTATGGACTGGTCTTACCTGCTATTCTCACCATCGCTGGCATGACTGGCCGTGTTTTGTGGATCACCCGAGGCCAGCTGAAGGACATATGTCGCCTCCATCGCTCAGTAGAGAGGGGAAGTCAGGCCTCGGACCAAGAGCAGAGGCTTAACCTGCGTTACACTCGCTGCGTGGTGGCGGTGTCTCTGACCTTTCTGGCATGCTGGGTACCCTACCTCATCTACATGCACGTCTGCATAGGGTTCTTGATCAGCGATACAAGGGGGAACTCCACCACTCACATCGTGCTGTCGTGCGCCGGGATTGGAAGCATGGCGGTGGTGCCGCTGGTGCTCGGCCTAGTCAACAGGCAGTACACAGAACCTGCATATAAACTTGTCCAGAAACTCAGAGACAGGTGGAGGACGCAGGGGTCCGAGGAAGTGGCGGTCTGAGAAGAAACTGATGAATATTTAAAGTCTGTGTCCAATATTGTGTATTTGTATACATATCCTATATATATGCTAAGGTCCCGCTACTGACACGATAGCAGTCATTTAGTGCGCATATGTATAATTAAACCCATGATATCAAAATCTCACTCCAGCCAGGTACCCAAAGTTGGCAACCCTGAGACTATATTCTTATTTCTCCTCGTCCTGCCTGTGCTGGTTATCAGTTTAGATTTTTTCCAAGTTTCAACCACCTGCCAGCAATGTTTACTCCACTCGTGTTTATCTATATACTGGTATGCAAGATGAAGAGGGGAAAGGGATGCATCCAATCAATCTAAAAGAGGAACTTTCTGCAAGAACATGCAGCAAAGAAAGGTGTAAACCATGTGTGCATGTTACAGTTGCAAATTCGTTTCTGCTATATTTAGATAAACTGTTACAGGAAAGTTAAATACCTTTAAAAGCTGCTTTTAAATACTGTTTGATGAGCTGAAACTGTAGGCCTATTTGTTGTAAAAATCCATGCAAGGGAAATTAGATTTTTATTTGAGACTTGATTAAACATGCAATACATGCTTTTTGTTTCCCTAATTAAAGTCTGGTTTAAAATGTGTACATACGGTAGGCCTACAGTATGTGGGTGGAAATAGACGAGCTGAAGCAGACTTTAATCAAATTATAAAGCACACAATCTGAAGTGCTACGGGACATTAGGAGAGATGGGATATCATGAAGAGGTCAGGGCACACAGACTGTATGTCTTTTGTATGTCCTGCTTTGCTTAAACTATGTTCCAGTAGGCTTTCCACATTGGAATAGCAGTGTTTCCCCTAGGTTTACTGCCTTGGCAGGGTGCTGCTCGGTGACATTTTTTTTTTTAATTTGAATTTAATAACAGTAACAAAGTATTTGTACATTAAAAAGTAATAAAGTACAGTGTTACACTGTACTGTATTACTTTTATTCAAATTGTATTCCCTTCTTATCATGTAGCCTACACTTCTTCCTTTCATTGATACATTTAAATCACCTGACTACAGCATATAACATACCTGCTGCAACCCTGTGCTGCTGCTGCTGCTTCTCTCTGCCTCATCCTCTATTGCTGGAGGCAGCTCCACCTCATCTGATCTCTGATATGAAAGCAATCGTGTTATGATCATATTGAGCTATTGGTGTGAGTCTAAAATTAAACAAGCAGTCTGCTTGTCATACATTGCTGACGATACATTTTAAGAGGCAATTTGTTGAGTCACTGGCTGCCGCTAAATGCCGGTAGCATCAAGCTAGCAAATCCTGCATTAGCCTCACATCAACAGGTGTAGACAGAACATCCAATTATCCTGAGCTAATTTACTGAATAAACCAACTCACATCTCCTGTCTTTTTTTTTTCACCCAACTCATTAGACTATTCTTCTGCTGGCGTTTCATTGTTGTTTTCTGTCAAATTCAATACTGTAGTTCAAAACCGCGGTACCTGCTCCATCTGTGAGCTATTTTTAGAATGCGCACGCTACGTTCGTTGTCGCGTTCGCGCGCGTCCACCTGGGCAGGTTGTGTGTGTCCTTCTCCGTGACGACTACCGTGACGGCTTGAGGTTAAAAAATAATAATAAACAAATAAAACGAGCCCCGCCCTTCAGAAACAGAGCGGAGGGAGAATGTGAATACGCAAAGCAGTGGACACTGAAACATGCACATACATTGGATAAATAACATAGGCGTTTAGTTTATTTAATAAAAGAGCACATGTTCAATGTGAAAAGTGACCGTAGATAGATTACTTCAGTTGCAATTTGGTGCTATATATATATTATTTTTTAATTTAGCAGCGCCCCGCATTGGTAGGGGAAACACTGGAATAGTGTGTACTCGTGTGTCAGGAAGACCGAGGAGAACAGGATGAGACTGTCCGGCTCTGTTTGACTGACGCTATCTGTATCAGGTGGAAAGCAACTGACAAACAAACACACTGTTCCCAAACTATGTCTGGATTCCTAACAGATAGGGTAGAACATTTTTCCGAGGGTGAAAATCACGTTAGCTAGCTTAGCCTGGAAAGGGATTTCAACTCTTTTCAATATGTATACTAAGCTAAGCTAACAAGCTCTTGGCTCCATGCAGCTACATATTTAGGCTACATGTGTGATATCAATCTTCTCATCTTACTCTTGGCAACAAATGTATTTTCCAAAATATCTGACTATATATTCATGTTACTTGAAAGGAAAGAGAGCAGATGTATTGTTCATAGCACTTTATTTATTGATTGTATTATAGTGCAAGTCAGCCTAAAAGTAAACTCTGTAATGCCTTCAGATTTTCTTTGGGGAAAAAAGTATTTTAAGCATCCAGTTCTACTCCGGATCATCTTAATGAATATTCTTCCCAATATTGTGGACAAACAGAACAGAAACACTACTTTATTCACCTGTTCTTTATTTTAGTGTTACATTTATTAGCAAACTTTTTTCAGCGTTTCTTACGGTGGCCCTGAAGTGCAAGTCAAAACAGCATTTCAGGAAACACCACAGCATTTCACAAAACACCACAGCATTTCAGGAAACACCACAGCATTTCAGAAAACACCACAGCATTTCACAAAACACTACAGCATTTTAGAAAAAGCTACAGCATTTCACAAAACACCACAGCATTTCAGAAAACACCACAGCATTTCAGAAAACAATACAGCATTTCAGAAAACGCTACAGCATTTCAGAAAACGCTACAGCATTTCAGAAAACACCACAGCATTTCAGAAAACAATACAGCATTTCAGAAAACGCTACAGCATTTCAGAAAACGCTACAGCATTTCACAAAACGCTACAGCATTTCACAAAACGCTACAGCATTTCACAAAACGCTACAGCATTTCAGAAAACGCTACAGCATTTCAGAAAACGCTACAGCATTTCACAAAACACCACAGCATTTCAGAAAACACCACAGCATTTCAACTTATACGGAAAGGGTATTCCTTTAGGGAGAACACTTCTTGTTTGTGATTGGACAGAGCCAGCCAGAGAAGCACTGCTGTGATTGGTTGTTTTTGCTGCCAGTCAAGAAATTACGCTTCGTGATTGGTCAGCACCAAAATGAACATATCTTTCCGTGATTTAATTGTAATACACGTTTCAAAATGATGCCGAAGTAACAACATACTGATACCTGTTAGTAAAAACCATGAATTAATGCTGTGACAAGTCTGCAGACAAGACGGCAGGCGAAAAACATTTTAAAATGCGTGTTTTCTGAATGGAGATCGGATCGATTAGGATAAACTAACCTGTAGCTGCTCCGTCCAAACTCACAACAATGGCATACAGACATAAATAAAGCAGCGACTGTATTCACCATGACATAGACAGTCTGTGGTTTGTACTTGTTTAACCTTTGTCCAGTTTCTGAACAGATATGAGGAGCTGTGAGCTCTGTGTGCTAACAGCTAACGGCTGATGTTTCGGGACATGTTGCGCTGTCGGGTGCTGACCAATCACGAAGCGTCATTTCTTGACTGGCAGCAAAAACAACCAATCACAGCAGTGCTTCTCTGGCTGGCTCTGTCCAATCACAAACAAGAAGTGTTCTCCCTAAAGGAATACCCTTTCCGTATAAGTTGCTGTGGCGTTTTGTGAAATGCTGTGGCGTTTTGTGAAATGCTGTGGCGTTTTGTGAAATGCTGTAGTGTTTTGTGAAATGCTGTGGCGTTTTGTGAAATGCTGTGGCGTTTTGTGAAATGCTGTGGCGTTTTGTGAAATGCTGTGGCGTTTTGTGAAATGCTGTGGCGTTTTCTGAAATGCTGTGGCGTTTTCTGAAATGCTGTGGCGTTTTCTGAAATGCTGTGGCGTTTCCTGAAATGCTGTGGTGTTTTCTGAAATGCTGTAGTGTTTTCTGAAATGCTGTTTTGACTTGCACTTCAGGGCCACCGTAGTTTCTTTATCACAAATACACAATCTTATTTTTGCTCACAAAGTTAGGAGAGAAACAACTGAATAAAGCTGAAAAATACACAAAAAGAACCTTTGCAAAGGCGAACAAAGATAAGAAACCATTTTTTAAAACACTGCCACTGGACATAAACGAAAACATCTCAAACAAGCACGGATTCTAGGAAAAAACGATCAACCTTCCAAGAAGCTTTTGCACACAGAGCGTAAAGATAAAGTATTGGATTTAAAGAGAAGTTCACAGTGATTTGAATTTCTTTGATTCACATTTTGCGGACAGAGACTGTGTGATGGACAGTGCCGGTCAATCTTCAGAGTAATGGGAGCTTTCGGACACCACTTTTCCGGCCTCCACCTCCACCTGGATCAGCAGGCGTTTCTTCGAGCCTGGGATAGCAGTTTCTCTCTGGACCTCGGAGGGTTCTGGGGCTCGTGGTTTCTCTGGAAGGTGTTTCTTCGATGGCAGGGGAAAATCTGCGTGCAAGTAAGGACTTGGATTGGTCGGTTTGTTTTTTTAGAAATCTAAGCAAAAGGGAGGTTGTATTTTAGTTGAAAACAAATCTCGAATCAATCAGAGCATAAATTGGGCAACCTCCACTTTTTTTTGTTGCACATTTTCTGCATTGCTTTCTGTTATATCGAAGGCTTCAGTGGTGTAAAAGCATCAACATAATTCTCACCTGGGCGACGCATGAGGTTACTCATTCTGCAGAGAGATGGAGCAAAAACAGAAAGAGTTGTTAGTGCAATAAATAATGCATTGTGGTATATTTTATAACAAACATGATCTCACGTACCTCTGCTCCTCGCCCTCCAGCAGCTTGCTGTAGGTGGCGATCTCGATGTCCAGAGCCAGCTTGAGGTTCATCAGCTCTTGGTGTTCTCGGATCTGACCCGCCAAATCCTGTCTGACCCGCCTAGAGGCCTCCTCCAGACTGGCGATGTCCTCCCGAGCCTTCTCTAAGTTTGCGTTGCCATCTTGCTTCAACTCAGTGATGTGGCTCTTCAGGGACTCTTCCTAACATAGAAACACATGTAAAACAGAAAATCAGAGGCTAGGCTAGATGTCCGATAAAACCTCCAAGAGTGCTTGTGATCACAACCTTTCTTATGAGAGCCTCCAGGTCCCCGTTGAGCCTCTGGATGATGCGCACCAGGTCAGCGATATCCCTCCTTAAATCACGCACTTCCTGCTCACGCTCTCCTGCATTTAGGACCAGCGCATCCATCTAAAGAGAGGAAGAAAGTACATTTAACTATTCCAGGTAAACATGTTGTGACAATACTACGTACTGGCTATGTACTTGTTGTCTTTGGGTATAATCTTCCTTTTTCCTCACCTTTTTCTGATTCCACTGCTCTGCTTCGTCCCTGCCGCGGGAGGCCAGATCTGCATACTGATTCTTGACACCATTAATGATTTCGTCCATATCCAGGGATCGTTTGCTGTTTTCGCGTAAGACCACTGACTCGTTCTGGACCTGCGACTCCATCTCCTTGATCTCCTGCAGGAGGCAGACATGGGTACAACAAGGTTATTTATTTAAAACTCACTTATTTTATGTTTAAGGCAAATATTATTACCTCATCATAGCCAATCCTGAGGAAGTCCAGTTTTCTCATCAGGTCTTCCAGCTCCAAAGCCAGATCTACTGCATCCAAGTGGCCCTCATCTACTTCCTGTTAAACACATATTTTTGGATTAAATATTGACATTAGTTGACTGACACTCTGTAAATCAAACTTTGGGAAATTGTGAATATAGCAGAGTATTAACTATCTTTCTAAAAGGTTCCAGACTGTACCTTTTTCTTGATGATAAACTCGTTCTCCAGATCAGCTTTTTTTACAAACTCAACTTCACAACTGAAACAAATAGAAATATAGAATGAAGATTCATACACAAATCAGGACAGCTTGTATGTGTCCTTGTGTTTTTTTATAGACATAATTCAGGACCAATGGACATATTCAGATTTAGTTTGACCCCGCTGACCTCTTCTTGGTGTCGTCAACATCTTCCTGGTTCATGAGCAGCTCAGCCTTCAGTTTTTCTTGGTCGTTGAGCAAGTTCTCGATCTGCTGCTCCATCTCGTTTTCCAACTGCTTGACGATTACATTAATTTTTCCACTGTAGTCCTCCTTCTCCATGAGGATCTTCAGTTTTGTGTTAAGCTTTTTGTTCTGATCCTCCAAGTTCTTTTTCTAAGACAGAGACAGACCAAGTAGGGGTCATTGTATGCCTCTTGTTTTTCGTCCAATGTATAAGGAAAACACTTAATATGTTGTATCAAAGAGGCAAACAAAACAGAACAATTGGACAACAGCTACTTTGCACAATTGTAATATACTGTAAATCTATATTTAATATAAAAGTATTAAAATGTATTCAGTATTTGCAGCAGGAGCCGAAAAAAACATCAATCACAAGCTGGAGCACAACATAAAGTTAAGGGGAACAGGTAGTGCCATGTATGTGAGTGATTCTACAATTTAGGGTACATTCCATGTCCATTGATGTCCATTGATGATAATTATAATTATTCTAACTATTTTCTTCAAAAATATCATATTTTGCCTATTATTGGAAAGCATGGTATAATATCACACAAACATTATGTGCATCCTATGCTTTATTTAGCTTGAAATGTGTCATGATGTTCTTAAATTGTCAGTTTTTGCTATGTCCGTTTTTCAGTTGAGGGTGTCTTGGATTCAAAATAATGAATAAAAACCATTAAAGTAAATTTAAAAAATGATTCATTTATTTCAAAAGTCTAAATACTAAAGAATAATAACATATTTTTAATTGATTTCCCCCTTTAAATAATTTAAATATCTTAATATATGAATGTCCGCAAAAGTTCTGTCAACTATGTTACTAACAGAACTTCCCCCTTTAACTCAAAAATTGTTTGTCCCAATACCATGTCACCAGCATCACATGATGCCATGTTCCTCTTTGGCAGACATTTTGAACACACTGTGGTGATTGTCCTCTACATTTTTACAATATTTTATGTATAATAGCACATGGTCAATTAATATACTCATTGACAATCAACAATGTTACGTACATTGTTATGGTTTACAATTGTTTAATGATTTTAATTCAATTATATGTGCAAATGTGATGTTAACCTGTTCAAGAAAATGACATGTGGTCATCCAGGCAAGGCCTACCATTGAAATGATGGGTCAAAATAGGGAAATTGTCAACTAGGTTACCTGTCAACTGAGTTACCCAGTACTGTAATAACTGTAGTAACTTAGTTGACAGGTAACCTAGTTGACAATTTGTACGACATGTAGACGTCATTACACATCATTATCAATGGAATTTTGCACTTCTGCCTTGAAATTAACATAGTGCTGATGGTTAATAATGTGTCCAGTCAACTATGTTATTTGCGTCAAATGTTTGACTTTCATTGTCAACTATGTTGCACCTCATTTTTTCAAATTTCAAATATCTAAAATAGTGCTTCTGATATCCTTTATAGTATAATGTATATCTACACAGGTTGGAGTTTTACATGACATCTCTTAAAACTATCAAAATGACCTGTATGGTAGTTTTATAATACAAAATATCCCTAAACTTAATGACAGTGCTGAACATATCACATGAAAAAACAAAACTTTAATACAATTATTTTTTAAACTTTAAAAAATCTTTGGATATATGGTAGAATAGACTCAAGAGCCTTTCAAATTTGATTTTACTTGAAGTGCAGGACTTAATCAAATGATTGTAATGACATCAAGTTTGTCCGTAACATAGTTGACAAACTGAGTAGTGAAAACATCCTTTCCCTTAAAATAAAAAAATAAATAAAAATGTTTAAGCTTTGCAACTAGTGGATATGTTACACTGAGGAATATACTAACTTGAACCACTGATTGTTCTATTGAGAAAGAACACTTTCTTTGTACTGTTTTGTTGATGTGAAATGCACCCTAAATTATAGAATCAGTCATGTATAGTCATTATGTATTGAAACGTAACGTTAAATGTCAAGTGTATGTGTACCCAAATTATGTTGACAGTCCCCAGTCTTAACGTTATCTAATTGTCCACAAGGGGGCGTACATGCAGATACGCTTGTAAAAGGAGGCACTTTTCATGGCCTCAGGTTACAGAAATAATAGCAGCAGACAGAGAAACAGCTTTTAACACCATCATACCTGACATACTAGTGGAAAAACTGTCACGCCTAGGTTTCCCCTCCATCTTATGCGCCTGGATTAATAATTTCCTAACAGACCGTCCTCAGACAGTGAAAATAGGCCCTTATTGCTCCTCCACCCGCACCCTCAGCACTGGCTCCCCGCAGGGCTGCGTGCTGAGCCCGCTACTCTACACACTCTACACACACGACTGCTCTCCCACCCACCCCTCCAACTCCATTATAACATTTGCAGATGACACCACGGTGGTCGGCCAAATATACAAGGGAGCCGACGAGTCGGCATACAGAGACGAGATCCTGAAGCTGTCGGCGTGATGTTCAGCTAACAACCTACATCTGAACACAAGCAAAACAAAATAAATCATCATAGACTTCAGAAAGCACCGTCCAGAACACGCCCCCCTTCACCTCAACGGAGAGAGAGTGGAGAGGGTCTCCACTTTTAAGTTCCTGGGGGTTCACATCTCGGAGAGCCTTAGCTTAGCCATAGCACCTCCAAGGCGCTAAAAATAAAACTTCAAACATCGCAAAATAAACTGGTCAGACTACTGCTTGACCTTTCATCTAGAACCCACCTCACCTCTGCCCACTTTGACAACCTAGGATGGCTTAGAGTAGACGACAGAGTACAGCTACTTGCAATGGGCCTGGTCTACAAGATCCACTACACCTCTATGGTACCCATGTACATGTCAACATTCTTCCCAAAGGTCAAGGAATACCATGATCATAACACCAGAGGGAGCTCCACAAATCATGTAAAACCCAGATTTGGCACAAAAAAAGGGGAATACACGTTTCGCAATTATGCCACATCAAGGTGGAACGCTCTTCCCACAACTGTAAAGGAAAGTAAAACTATACTTACCTTCAAAACCTCTCTTAAAGAGCACCTTCGGGGGAAAGCATTGCAAAACTGGCCCCGGTAATGGTACAAATCTCAACCTGTCGTACAATGGACAGCTTCCCCCCCCCCCATCTATGTATATACTCGCATTTTAGACTCTGTTACTAACTGTATATCTGTAGACTTGGTATGTCTTAAATGTCCGGTTAGGATGTATTAGAACGAAATCTAAAATGAAAATTGTAAATAAGCCATCTGTATGTAAAAAACCACCTGTATGTAAATTGTAAATAAGCCATCTTATTATGTGTCAAATATGTCTTATATGTCTTAAATGATATGATGAATTGGAAATGGGGGACCCTGATGTAAACAAGACGAAAGTCTTTCTCTGGTCTGCATCCCCTTAACAATTGTATGTTTTGAGCTGTACTGTACTGTACCCAATATACAAGCTGTTAATAAACTTTTCAATCAATCAATCAATCAATCAATCAATCAATAGCTGGACAGCACACACCACTGCAGCAGTTAAGAAGGCCCAGCAGCGACTACACTTCCTGAGGGTGCTTCGGAGAAACCGACTGAACAAGAAGCTGCTGGTGTCCTTCTACCGGGCGACCATCGAGAGCGTGCTGTCATACTCCATCTCAGGGTGGTATGCAGGATGCTCAGCTGCGGACAAGAAAGCCCTGCAGAGAGTGATCAGGATGGCAGAGAAAACCATCGGCTGCCCCCTGCCCTCTCTGGAACACATCTCCACCTCCCGCTGCCGCAACAGAGCTAACAAAATAATAAAGGACAGCTCTCACCCAGGTCACAGTCTGTTCTTTCTCCTGCCTTCTGGGAGAAGATACAGGAGCTTCGACTCACGGACAAACAGACTCAAAAACAGTTTCTACCCCTGGGCCGTCAGGCTGCTTAACCACCACACATAATGCAATAACCGTAACCAGTCTCACACATACACACACTTTTAATGCACTTTATATACTATTTTTATATCAATATTTTTAACTATTTATTCCCCCGTATGATTGTTTATGGTGTCTGTCCTATGGCCGTGTTTTTTAGTGTTCTTTATGTGTTTGTATTTTTTGCACACCGGGACAGAGTTGCACTCTGAATCTCGTTGTACTCTGTGTACAATGACAATAAAAGGCTTTAACTTAAAGGTCTTAGATAATATTACATACTCTACAAAGTTTTTTTTTTTTAACTTGTACTGTATATTGATTTGCTTGTATGAATGATATTGAAGTTGTGTTGTGTTTAAAAGAGTGAACGATGTATACAAAAACCAAAAAAGTATTACTTTCTCTTTGAAAAAAAAAAAAAAAAGCCCAAACCTATTGTATTAAAAATAGGATTTAAAAAAAAACATGATTAATAAGATTAAACTAATTTGGCGTATATTATATGCCGTCGTATGGTCGTATCATTTCTGTATTAAAATATAGTTAAAAAAACTAAACAAATGTTGTAATTTCAGCCTTTTATTCAGTTATAAGTTAACATATGTCTTTTAAAGCGTAAAATAAAAAAGCTATAATTATTTGAGCTGTAAAAGAAATACAAATAATACAAGTCATTATTATTAGTTTTATTATTAAATAATAATAAAACAATTATAATTGACATACCTTTTCGATCAGCCTGACGAACTTGTCGTTGAGTCCCACCATGTCATCCTTCTCTCTGGATTTGCCCGACGTGTCGATCTTGTTGCTCGCGGTGCTTTTGGCCGGCTTGCTCCCGGGAGTGTAGGACTGGCTGCTGTAATCTCTCGTTTTAGACATATTGCTGCTGGTAAGAGGGAGATGACACTCAGATCAGGTAAACTGTGAGGATACCTGCAGTCCTCAGGATCACCTGCTTTTAAGGTGAACAAGGACCACCCATCCCCTCCCCAAAACACAGCTTGTGTCCAATCCAGAGAGGCCAAGTGCACAGTTACAGTGAGAAAAATAACAAAGTCGACATGAAAAACTTTTGAGTGTAAACCAGTTTATCCAGGAGTGGTGCTGTCACCGGGAGCCAATGGCATCGCTGGGGGCGGATTTACGCGTAAAAACCAGGTATAAAACCCACCTGTGTCCATCACATCCAACATCTGAATCTTTAGCCTGAAACGCTCCGTTGCTGTCAGCTATCTCTCAGAAGTCATGCCTTCAAACACCTCAGCCAGTATGTTCGGTGGAGCCGGGGGAAGGGGCTCCAGGGTGTCCGTGGCGAGTCTGGAGGGGCTGCGCAATGTGCTGCGCAACGACACGGAGAGAGACTCGGCTCCGGCCCCTTCAGCTGCAGCTGCCCCTGCAGCCCCCCTCGCTCCGGCCGTGCCTGTTGTCCCCGCGGACGACAAGCAGACTCTGCGGGGTCTGAACGACCGTCTGTCCGGGTACCTGGGCCGGGTGAGGCAGCTGGAGCAGGAGAACGGCGACATGGAGAAGCAGATTGATGCGATTTTGGTCAAGAGGAAAACACCTGAGGGCCGCAACTGGGATGAGGTGGAGAAGCCACTGGACATCCTCAAGAAGCAGGTTAGTCTTCAGGTGTATTCCTTACCTTATTTATTTGTAAAATAATATTAAATTAAATACAGTCTTTTTCATTATAACAATATTACTTGTAATATATATCATGCATTTATCTCCATAGATCAAGGAAATCACCATCGACAATGCCAAGCTGCTGCTCCAGATCGACAACACCAAATTGGCTAATGATGACTTCAAGAACAAGTGAGTTTAGTGCTAGATTTATTTTATATCCAATAATCCTGATTGGTCAGTGGTGTCGGTGTGAACTTCCTCTCCCTGTGTGCAGGCTGGAGGATGAGAAGAATGGAAAGAGGGAACTGGAGAATGACCTGGAGGATCTGAAGAAGACCATCGAGGACACCGGGCTGAACCGCATCCAGATCCAGAAAGAGATCAACCTGGTGAAGGAAGAGCTCGACCGCCTCGAGAAGGAACACAAAGAGGTGAGGAAACACACACTTCAAGATCAAATAACAACATTTAATTATGGAAAAGTGAGTCTAACTTGTGACTGTGGCTCTTGTAGGAGGTGTGTGCCCTGCGTGAGAAGATCAAGGACTCCGAGGTGACAGTGGAAATCGAGTCTCAGGACTCCAACCTGGCTGAGATGGTTAACAACATCCGCGTCCAGTATGATAAACTAGCCGACAAGAACCTGAAGGAAACGGAGGACTGGTACCAAAACAAGGTACGTTACCATATAACCTCTTTAATTTATCGTTCTCTAATCCTCTGTTGATCTCATCATCACTGTCTCATTTTCCTTCCTCCAGTTTGAGACCATCAAGGTGGTGGAGGCACAAAACAATGACGACCTGAACTCTGGAAAGTCCGAGCTCAGAGAACTGCTCAAACAGAAACAATCTCTAGAGATCAAGGTCCAGGGAGAACACAGCAAGGTAACCACACACAAGACTCACGATCACTGTGCAGTGTGATCAGTCAAACAGATGATGCCAAATTCCTCAAACCATTTGAAGCAATACTTCAAAAACATGTAGAAAATCTTCCCTTTGCCACAACAGGAATGGTAAACCGCCTGAGGGGTTTCTATACCTATCCTTTTCAAAAGCATTCCTCACTGACCTGTCATTACACTGTAAATCCTGTAACCTTAAACTTGACAAACACTGTCCCACTGACACAGGGATCTGCTTTTACATAACAAAACAAACAAAAGAAGACCCCAGTGAACTATTCCATTCAGGATTTGACACTTGGATTTTCAGTTTAGGATTTGAGGCCCAAAAAGGGGATCAAAATCATGTCACTTTGTTTCAGATCCGTCATCTGGAGGAGGCTGTTGCCCTCACCAAATTGGAGAACGGCCAGCATCTGGGCCCTCTCAACAAGGTCATCCTGGATCTGGAGGCCGAGCTGAAGGAGGTGAGGGCCGAGGTGGAGCGCATCGTGAGGAACAACAAGGACCTGCTGTGTGTGAAGATGAAGCTGGAGGCGGAGATGGATAACTACCAGAGGCTGATTCATGGCATTACAGCCGACCCTGAAAGGTGAGAAACTCTTCCTGATGATCGTGTGATGTCACAGAGTTAGACTGGCTCAAATAAAATCATCTGGTTGGGAACGGTCACGAGTGCCCAGGGGAAACTTATATTATGAGTAAAAAGCTGCAGCCTGGCTTTCGATCAACCAATCATCACCTCTTCAGAGCATGTTATGTTCTACTTAATGTAGACAAGTATCATTTTTTTAAAGGTTTTACCGGGTTATATTTTGTTACTAAGCTAACCGGCTGCTACCTCTATTTTCTTAGAAATAAAACCAATAAATAAATCTGAACGTTTTAACTTGATAGCATAAACACACACAAAAGCATGGTGTACCTGCACGTTGGCATACTTATCCTCCTCTTCCTCGACAGCTTGGAGTTTGCTTTAGAAGATGCGCTGCAAAGCGGTAAGTTCTGGATCGAGCCTGGAGAATAAAATCAAATCACAAAAACTCCAGCGCCAGTGTGTAGATTTAATATGGTGTAAACAATATTGTTGATGACATTCTTCACTGTATATGTGGATAATAAGACCATATTGTTTACACACTTTGTATTCAGTTAAAGCATGCAAAGTTCAACTTGAGATCTAACCCTCACGTCACTTCTTGAAGGAGTAGTTTTGACAAACATGCTTATTTGCGCTCCTGATAAAAGAAATATGAGGAGGAAGGTAACACTTCCAGATTCTCATCTCTCTGCAGCAGAAAGCAGATAGGCATGTTTCCTTTAAAGCTGAGTCACTTAACCGCATCCTGTAACTGCATGCAAGATTTTAACACAACTAAATCGAATCCAATTTGAATTTCTCTGTCCCGTGTTTTTTATAAAGGATCACCTGACTCTGATGTATTTTTCGTTTCCAGACAAGCAAAAGCCTGAAGAGAAGGTGGCCCAGCAGCAGGAAGTGGTGAAAAAAGACACCCCCAAGAGCAAGAAAAGTTCCCCCGCTAACAAGTCCACTCCGTCCACTCCCCCTGCAGCAGTTGACCCCCTCGATGCGTTGGCGGGAGATCTCATCAAGAAGAACGTCGTTAACAATGAAGCCGCTCCTGTTGCTCCAAGCCAAAAGAAAAAAACCTCTGAAAAAAATAAGAGAGATTCTTCCTCTTCGTCTTCCTCCTCCTCCTCTTCTTCCTCTTCCTCTTCCTCATCCTCCTCTGACGAGAATAAAGATGAGAAGCCCAAGGAAGAAAAAGAGGGTGAGGGTGAAAAGACCAAAGCCTGAGTTATAATATATGCTATAAACCTGTGAAGCTACTTAAAGTTTGTCACTCAATAAATGATTTGAAAATGAAACGCCCAGCCTTGTTTTATTTCCTCTCTTTTGATACATGACATTTGTGGCCATTGTTTCCTTTTATAATCTTCATTTACCTTCATACAATATACTTGAATTATTCACAAAGAGCATTGTTTCTCAAGCAGGGCGACTTTTGCATAAAACATGATTTAGACAAGTCTAGTTTGGGTTGAACAAATGATGACTATTGAAAGAGTGCAGAAATGTCACTGTAAAACAATGGAATATATTTCATTGGCACCATTTAGGCATTATTTAGTTTTAAAATTCTCAAGAAATATCATGATCTTGTCAAAAACACTACAGGAAACATTCAAACTAGAAATCTAAGGAATATATTGTAATAAGATATATTTTAAAACCACTTTATAAAGACCTTGAAACCAACGTTTATACAAAATACTTGCAATGTTTCTCAAGCAGGAATACTTTTGTATAAATTATGATTTAGACAAATGTTAAATATAACTTTAAATTATGTTAAGTAGTATGAATGCAAAAACTGCACTTATATGGTACTCCTAGTGAACAGATTGACTTGCATTTGAAACAAGTCATTATTTACTAGAGAAAAAGTGCCCGAATGTCAAAAGTATTTTGAAAATAGTTTTGAAAGACTTTGTTGAGCATTTCCAGTGTACAGCTCAGTTTATGCTCAAAATCATCATGTAGTTATTATTTATTAAACTTGTAATATTGTCAGAGGAAATAGGACAGAGAACCAAAGAACAGAAGTGGTTGTGAAAGAATAACAAAATGTCTTCATGCCAGAGATGCTTTTTTGTAAGAGTGATTTATTTTATTTTTTTCAAATGACAATGGTACAGACGACATGAAGCACAGAGAGGAGGAGAGGGGGGGTTGAAATCATCCGATGCGTGGATACTGCATGGTGAGGGGGTTGAGGGGCAAGCAAGAGTACCAAATGGAGTAAAAGATATCGTATCAAAAATTTCATTTTTTTCATATATATATTTATATAGGACTAATAATTCTCTTTAACTACGCAAAGCAAGGAATACCCTTTTCCATTTATCTCGAGCCGAGGCTCTCTCTAAGCAGGGCCGACATTATTATTCATTAAAAAAAAGAAAAGACGGGACATGTACGGGGGCTGGGCGGGGACATTTAGAGGCGTCCTGTGGTCCTGTCCGATGTGGCGTTTGAGTATCGATGTGGCGTTTGAGTCTCAGTGTAGCGCGTCTGGGCGTGTCCACAGGGGTTTGGATTTCTCTGGTGGGGGGGTGGGCAGGCCTCAGCGGGAGAACGTCTTTCCACTGAAAAGCAAAACAAAGACAAGATAAATACCATGGAAAGGCGACAATCACACAAGCAGACACGTTTGTTTTTTTTGTAATCAATTCCCTACAGGAAGTTCTACCAACGTTTTCTAAATTAACCAACATGTGATACATTTCTATTTTCCAGAGAACATCTGACACTGTCGACACTCAGATTTAATGTGAAGTCTTTCTCCCTCTTCGAAACTCACGATAAAAGTGTCTACTGGGGGTTCTCTTCTTCCAGTTGCACATTAACTACAGAACAAAGACTCTGTGTCTATAAGCACTTTATATTTCCCAATTATTTCAGAGATAAGGGGCTAAAAAACTGAATATGTCAAGCTGTAAAGATTCCTTTCTGACTCACTTCAAACACTGCAAAAACACGGACACACCTCAAAAACACACAGAAAATAATGCAATGATAGTGTCTCAGAGCTGAATGTGGTAGTATTGTACTCTTCTGAAATAATGAAATAGCATAACAAGTCCTTATTTAGGATCTGAACAGTGCAAGAGGAGGCTGTAACACAACAAATCCTCAAATGGCATAAAAGAAGGCCACTAATTAATGTCGGTGAGACGAAGAAATCTGTCAAAACTAGCCAAAATGCCGGTTGTTATCCTGTTTTTCCTTCTGCCTTTTAATCTGAGGAATAGTGTATGGGGGACTACTCACGACATGGTCTTCATCTCCTTCTTCTCGGCATGTTATGTTCTACTTAGTGTAGACAAGTATCATTTTTTTTTAAAGGTTTTACCGGGTTATATTTTATTACTAAGCTAACCGGCTGCTACCTCTATTTTCTTAGAAATAAAACCAATACATAAATCTGAAAGTTTTAACTTGATAGCATAAACACACACAAAAGCATGGTGTACCTGCACGTTGGCATACTTATCCTCCTCTTCCTCGACAGCTTGGAGTTTGCTTTAGAAGATGCGCTGCAAAGCGGTAAGTTCTGGATCGAGCCTGGAGATTGATTGATTGATTGAAAAGTTTATTAACAGCTTGTATATTGGGTACAGTACAGTACATCTCAAAACATACAATTGTTAAGGGGATGCAGACCAGAGAAAGACTTTCGTCTTGTTTACATCAGGGTCCCCCATTTTCAATTCATCATATCATTTAAGACATATAAGACATATTTGACTTACAGATGGCTTATTTACAATTTACATACAGGTGGGTTTTTTCATACAGATGGTTTATTTACAATTTTCATTTTAGATTTCGTTCTAATACATCCTAACCGGACATTTAAGACATACCAAGTCTACAGATATACAGGTACTAACAGAGTCTAAAATGCGAGTATATACATAGATGGGGGGGGGAAGCTGTCCATTGTACGACAGGTTGAGATTTGTACCGGGGCCAGTTTTGCAATGCTCTCCCCCGAAGGTGCTCTTTAAGAGAGGTTTTGAAGGTAAGTATAGTTTTACTTTCCTTTACAGTTGTGGGAAGAGCGTTCCACCTTGATGTGGCATAATTGCGAAACGTGTATTCCCCCTTTTTTGTACCAAATCTGGGTTTTACATGATTTGTGGAGCTCCCTCTGGTGTTATGATCATGGTATTCCTTGACCTTTGGGAAGAATTTTGACATGTACATGGGTACCATAGAGGTGTAGTGGATCTTGTAGACCAGGCCCATTGCAAGTAGCTGTACTCTGTCGTCTACTCTAAGCCATCCTAGGTAGTCAAAGTGGGCAGAGGTGAGGTGGGTTCTAGATGAAAGGTCAAGCAGTAGTCTGACCAGTTTATTTTGCGATGTTTGAAGTTTTATTTTTAGCGCCTTGGAGGTGCTATGGTACCATGACGTGCAAGCATAGTACCCTTGAATAGCCGCGTTCACACCAAGTACTTTCCTGTACTTAGTTCCGGCACTAAGAGCCCCGGCGCTTTTAACCCCAGGGCACTTAGTACAGATCGCGTTCACACCGGAGTACTTTTCCCTGAGGGAAGATTACGCAAATGAGCCGCTGACGTCACTTCTTCTTCTTCTGCTTTGGCTTTACTGGCAGGCCACAAACCACTTCACGGCGAGTACAGTAGGTGGCGGTATGCACCTTAAAGTTGTTTGCAATCCGCTACAAAACAAGAGAAGAAGAAGAAAAACTTCCCGCGTATACTGTCTGTTGTTTACCTTCCGACCTCAGACATGATGGAAATGGAGTCGACTGAAGTTGTGCTGTTTGTGCTCATGTTATACAGCTTTGTAACTTCGTTAATGCGGCCAGAGCCTGAGCCTATTAGGCGTCCGACAAAAATCCGGAGCCGCCACACGTCGAATGCTATAATCGCAAAGTTTCTTCAGCATCAAAGGCAGTTCAAAAGCTTTAGGAAAAGGATTGGCCGACGGAAAGCACACATGATTGCCATGTTTCACCGTAGGATGGCTGATACAGGATCTGTTTAATCGCCATGTCGGTTTTCTTTATTGCACTCTCAAGACATAACATTAAATAGAAATATTTTAAATGTAACTAAAGTGTCAGTTGTACATGTCAGTAAACATTGTCAATATAAAATAAAGTGTCAGTTGTACTATATAATAACAGTAATAACAATATAAAATAAACTGTCCCAGGTGTAGGGAGTCTCAGCAGCAAACCCACCTTAATGATATATATATATATATATATATATATATCTTCCTGAGACCCACTGCATCCGTCTGCCATAAACACTATGCAAACATACATGTTAGTTTTGGCCCATAGTGGACTCCATGTTGTGTTGTGTGAAATGGGGGGGAATTAAAAGTTTAGGTCAAATAATATTTAAAATTATATAAATTATCATATTTGTGTATGTGCCGCTGCCATTCCCCCACAAGGTTGCAACATTGATGATAAATAAATGACAAATAAAGCTTTGCCAGTTTATAACCGATGAAACATGATGGTATCAGAATAATCACTTACATGTGATGTATAGGATGCTACACAGGTCACAAAAGATAAAGTGTCAGCAGAAATAAGCTTAATCGCCATGTCGGTTTTCTTTATTGCACTCTCAAGACATAACATTAAATAGAACAATTTTAAATGTAAATAAAGTGTCAGTTGTACATGTCAGTAAACATTATATATAAAATAAAGTCATAACAGTAATAACAATATAAAATAAACTGTCCCAGGTGTAGGGATATTCTCAGCAGCATACACACCTTAGTGCAAAGTTGTGTGTCGTGTGTCAGTATTTACAAAAACTATACCAAATAAACTGTTATTAAATGCAGTTTGTCGCTCATCCTGCCGTTCCTGGCGCACACTTCATCCTGGTGCTGCTGGCGCTCCATCTGCTGCTTGAACACTTCTGCCTGGCGCTCCATCGAGGTGAGCATCTTGTCCTCCGTTTCCTGGGCCTTGGTGAACAGCACCATCTGATCTCCACGCAGCGACTCATTCACCACGGCACGCCGGTCCTCCAACGCCTGGGCGGTGTCAAAGGGGGGAAAATAAGCAAGATACAAGATCTGTTTAGTCGCCATGTAGTTTTACAACATACTAGGAATGTGTTTTTTGTATTTTCACAAATAGAATTAAGGTTTCACAAATCTGAAACTGTGTTATAAAGAATCTTTTGACTCTCTGGGATAATCCAGTCCAGATTTGATGAGTCTAGGTATAGTGGTTTTAGATCAGGACCTGGTCTAATGTGGTCTACATGTAAAAAAAGCACTGAAATCTCCCTTTTTTGTATTTTCACAAATAGAATTAAGGTTTCACAAATCTGAAACTGTGTTATAAAGAATGTTTGGCCTCTCTGGGATAATCCAGTCCAAATAAATCGGCTATGCAGCGATTTAAGAGGTTCAAACACGGAGGATTGTTCCTTTTTGAAGAGTGCTTCATGCTTGAACTTTGTTTAATGTTGTTGAGGCAAGTTTTCTTACCGGAAGTCATGTGACCTCTAGCCCGGATGTTTACAATGTTTGTGAGAGAGTAAAAAGGCGCGAACGTAAATGCCGGTCTAGGCGAATACGTTTTCACGCTGTTTCATAATTGTACCAAGAAGGAAATAAACATGATTGTGAACATCAGTTCGATGCGTAACGTTCTTTCAAGACAAAGTTACAGTGTGTGTACCTTTGCGTTTGGTTGCTGGTAAGGAGGACGACAAAGCGCTGTGATCTAGAATGCAAAGCTCGCTTGTTTCCAATCCCGAGAGTTGTCCATCCTCGCCTGAAACAGACGATTAGTGCCATGAGTTAGTGAAGCAAATTACAGAAACACTGCACAGTTATTCACAAGTCAAAACGTTTTCATAGCGGCCGAGAATATCTAGCTAGCTAGATGTAGCTAGCTCGGGGCCGGTGTTAGCCTATTCAGCCTAGCATGGCTAGCTTGATCTACTGAGCAAATAAAAGTACATCTGAGACCATTATTGTGCAGATTAAAACCCCAGTGCATGTAGCTGATTTTACCTTCGTCGTGGTAGTCATCGTTGGCCACTGAATCCGCCGTTTGTAGTCCTGCCTGAGTTTCTTTATTTTGAGCCGGTGGGGCTGTGCACATTCCCAGGTCGAGTGAAAGCTACTGAACTGGCTTCAGTAGCATTCCCTGGGTCGCGTCCTCTGCGTAGATCTCCAGAAGCGCCGACACCTCCTCATCATTTCTTGATGCTTGCCATAACTGCTTTCCAAAACAAACCCGTCGGAGCGTTGGGTTTTTGTAGCGAGGAAAAACAATGGCTGCTCCACACAACATTTTCACAGTTGTACGGGCGTGGTTTGCAATTCGCCCAGCCAATCAGCACTGGGGCACCTTTGGGGCACTTTTCACCCACAGGAAAGTACGATCTCTCAGCAGGCTCTAAAAATGGGGGTCAAAGTTCCCGAGATTAAGTACGATTTTTGGTGTGAACGCGACATAAGGGGTACTAACGGAACTAAACGCGAAAAGTACGGTGAAAAGTACTCCGGTGTGAACGCAGCTAATGAGTGCTCCTGCCAGTTTTCAGGGTGTTTTTGTTTACCAGAGAGGAGATCCGGTATAGGAATCTAGTTCTTTGATTGACTTTTTTTATTACATTGGATGCCATTTTGTCACAGGAGAGGTTTGCCTCAAGAATAGATCCTAGGTATGTAATTTCCTTCTTACTTGTGACAATAATGTCACCCACTGCAACTGAGAAGTCGTCGGATTTGCTGAGATTATGTTTCGAACCGAAGAGAATGGACTCTGTTTTACCCAGGTGTAATGATAATTTATTATCGGCGAGCCAGGTGCAGATTCTGCCGAGCTCCGAGCTGATGGTTTTTTCAACCTGCAATCTGCTCCTGTCAGAGACCAGCAGGGCTGAGTCGTCCGCGAACAGGAACAAGTTGCAGTCACATGCTGATGACATGTCATTTGCATAAATTAGGAACAGTAAGGGACCTAATATGCTTCCTTGTGGAACACCACAGCTCACTGGGAGGGGGGGGACAGAGTACCGTTTACCTCCACCATCTGTTCTCTCCCCTCCAGGTAGGATTGCATCCAGCTCACCGATAGTTTATCAAAACCAATTGCTTTTAGCTTGTCAATCAGAATGGGGTGATTGACAGTGTCGAAAGCCTTTTGTAGGTCCAGCATCACCATGCCGCAGTATTTACCCTCGTCCACCTCTTGTTTGATGTGGTCGTTCAAATAAAGAAGGCATGTGTCAGTGGAGTGGGATGTTCTAAAGCCAGATTGAAATTCATAGATTAGTTTCTTTTCCGCGAGGTACTTTTCGACCTGTTCATATACTATTTTTTCCATGACTTTCGAGATGGAGGTAAGTATAGAAACAGGGCAGTAGTTGCCTGGGTCCAATTTGCTGCCCTTTTTGTGCAGGGGGGTTACTCTTGCAATTTTGAAGTCTTTGGGTAGGCTACTTTTCCCTGTTTTATGGAGAGGTTAATTATATGAGCTCTGACTGGTGAGATGGCGGTTGCTGTCTCTTTGAGGAATTTGGAGGGGATATTGTCGTGGCCAGTGACCTTGTTAGGTTTGAGGGCGCTCAGTTTAATGCGTACCTCTGCTATTGTTACCCTTGCTAGACTGAAATCATCTTTGCGTACCTCTAGGTTTTTGTAGTAGGTCATGATGTGATCTACTCCAAAAAGCCCTGAGTGGGAGGGTAATTTATTTACAAGAGTTGTGGCTATGTTTGTTGTGGCTATGTTTGTATAAAATCAAATCACAAAAACTCCAACGCCAGTGTGTAGATTTAATATGGTGTACACAATATTGTTGATGACATTCTTCCCTGTATGAAGGAGTAGTTTTGACAAACATGCTTATTTGCGCTCCTGATAAAAGAAATATGAGGAGGAAGGTATCACTTCCAGATTCTCATCTCTCTGCAGCAGAAAGCAGATAGGCATGTTTCCTTTAAAGCTGAGTCACTTAACCGCATCCTGTAACTGCATGCAGGCGCGCCGGATTCATTTTAGAAGTGGGGGGGGCAAAAAAGTGCGTGTGTATGGCCCAATCCCAAACCACGCCCTACACACTCCCCCTCCGTGACGGAGTGAACTCCGTGGAGTGACATGGGAGTGACACATGAGGCTCCCTCCTGTCAGATGGAGGGAGACAGCGGCAAGCTTTGGGACAAACTCCCCTCTCTCCGGCAGAAACAGGAAATGCCGTAACTGTATGTAACAACGGTTTCAAATCATCATCTCTTTGACAAAAAATGTAAATTAATAACTCAAATAAAACTCCAAACATCTTTAATTGTGTTACTTTTTTGTAAAGCTCTTTTAGTTTTAAACCTGATGTTTATAAGCTTCTTAGTTTTTGCAACAGTCTGTAAATATACACAACTTTATAATAAAATGCACACATTTACCTTTTTCTAGACTAAACACAGGTAGCCTATGATCCTAAGTTAAAAACATATGAGGTTATCATGAGGTTGTTAACATCGCAGTTTATCAGTGGGTTATTGATTCTGCGTCAGTCTTAGGACAGTCATACATTCCTTTGAAGTCTTCATGGACAACATAATCAGCTGATACCCATCGTACAGTCAGAGACAACTGTTCATGGAGGCTTGGGCACTTTTTCCAGTTATTAACTCCGGTATTAACAAAGTTATCATCTCCACATTTTGAGAAAGTTACAAGCCGTTTGACAGCAGCAAATCTGCATATTTCACAGAAGGCCCGTTTAGTGGTTTTGCAAATAATTAACCACTCTCTGTTTTTGTACCATTCTGCGTTGAAGTACCTTTCTCTTTGCCCAGACGATCTAGCGGTCTCCTTTTTTTCGACAGTTAGCTGTACAGCTTTACCCGCCTCAATGTCCCGACAACAAACCTCCATGCAGTCGGAACCAGCCTGTTTCGGTTCAACGACGGCGGTGGCGGTGGCGGCGGTTTTGACAGTCTCTGCGGCCGCAGAGCTGCTGCTTTTGGGTTTATCTGGCTTCGCTGGTTCTTCTGTGATTGATGAAGGTCCAGGCTCCGGAGAAGTGAATGTCAGGGATGTGACCTTCCAGTTGTTAAATGTAAGTTTAGATTGACTGTATTTAGTTTTCTTCTGCGCTGGTTCTTCTGACTTGTTTGCAAGTGTATATATTCTTTCTATCTGGTTAACGGCTGACACACACAGAACAACGTAACAAATAAACAAATCTAAGCTTTTTTATTGGTTGTAATTTAGATGGATACATTTGAATGGTGTGACAATGTCCTATTTGATTGGGTTAAAATGTACATATTCTTCCTGTTATGTCTGCCTGCTTTATTTTACCTAATGCAAACCTGCTCCATCGAAATCAGTCGCATTGACCCGAAGACACATTTTGAGTTGTATACACTGTTGGAAAGAGGAGATTCCTAGCTTTCTAATGATATCAGGATTGTTTTTGTACTCCAAATATTAAGCAAAATATGTCACATTATATAATGACTGTCACAGAGTCATCATTTTGAGAAAAAGGCCTTCAAAGTTTCCTCTTCTCTGGAAGCGGAGCAAATGATCAAAGTAGTAACGGAGGGAAGATATTTTCGTTTGGATTACTGGTCTGGGGGAAGCCCGCGAGTGTGTGTGTGTATACGTGTGTGTTTGTGTATTTTTGCGTTTGTGTGTGTATTGTGTTTGTTTCCCGGGGAAAACACTCACGAGAAACACCGGCTGTTCTATTTCGCCCTCTAACCCCTAGATTCCACCGGGTCCGTCTGCGCCGCGTTGCGGTTTTGGTCCGGCCTCCTCCGGCGTCATACCCTAGGCGCGTTTCAGAAGCATTTCAGAAGCGGAGCGTCTTGCCTGCCGGCTCGCAGTTTTTGTTGATTTGGGCATATTTCCTGGACAGGCTACTTTGTACAGACAAAGTTAATAATAACTGTAATATTCCAGTTATAAACGACATGAATCAAAGATGTGTTGCTGTATTTTAGTGGTAAAAAAATGCATTCCTCATCATAATTATTCTATATATATAATTTACACAGTGCCTGTAAACCGGAGGAGAACGCTGGCATTTCTCCTCCTACTTGAAAGACTAGGAGGGATAGGGTCTGCAAAATTAGTTTGTGTGTGTGTGTATATATCCGAGGCGGTGCATCGGAGGTGCAAATCTCTCTTTATTGGGGAGCAGAAATCGACGTGCTGTCGGGTTGCAGGAGGAAAGAGGAGAAGAGAAAGTGAAAGAGGAGGACACACAGTAGGTACCCCGGAGGTACCGTCAACATATATGTCCGGGCGGAAACAATACCCCCAACCTGTAGTTCCCGGATTGAATTATGTAACCCCAGTGTATGAATCAGTGATCACTACACAAGCCCCCCCAGAATTCAACCATGGACACAATCCTCGCGTCGGGAGGAAGCACCACAGGGGCCGAGGAGGGCGGGGCCGCCGGCGAGGGCCGGGCCATGGAACGGGCCGTCGGAAGGGGGCCGCAGGAGAGGGTAGGGGCCCCAACGAAGGCGAGGGCATCCCCACCGGAGGGCGGGTGGCGGGCCGGAACGGGCCGTCGTCAGGGGGCCGCAGAAAGCAGGGTCGCTGTGTCGAGACCAGGGGACGGGCGTGAAAAACCCGGTGGTCCCCAGCAGGGAGGAGCGCTGCCCGGCCGCAGGCGAAGGCACAGCGGCGGCGGGCACGAAGTCCTCGGTAGGAAGGAGCCGTGTCCCCGGGAGGAAGGAGCCGTGGACAGGGGAGAGGCCAGACGGGGCGCCGTCGAGGCGAACCGTGAGCCGCGGTTAGAGGTGAGGCCAGGCAGGGTCCCGAAGCGCGCCACCCACGGGCCGATGAAGGCATGGGCGACGTCCGGAACCGCCGAGGCGAGGGAAGAGGCGAGACGGGGTCCAGAAGCGCGCCACTGTGTGACGTCCGAAACCGCCGTCGAGGTGGTGAAACAGCGAGAGTGTCCACACGAGGCCGACCAGACATGGTCGAACCTCCTCTCACCCCTAGATTCCACCGGGTCCGTCTGCGCCGCGTTACGGCTGCGCCGCGGTTTTGGTCCGGCCTCCTCCGGCGTCATACCCTACCAGGCGCGTTTTAGAAGCATTTCAGAAGCGGAGAGTCTTGCCTGCCGGCTCGCAGTTTTTGTTGATTTGGGCATATTTCCTGGACAGGCTACTTTGTACAGACAAAGTTAATAATAACTGTAATATTCCAGTTATAAACGACATGAATCAAAGATGTGTTGCTGTATTTTAGTGGTAAAAAAAATGCATTCATCATCATAATTATTCTATATATATAATTTACACAGTGCCTGTAAACCGGAGGAGAACGCTGGCATTTCTCCTCCTACTTGAAAGACTACGGAGGGATAGGGTCTGCAAAATTAGTTAGTGTGTGTGTATATATATAGGTCTATATAGCTCTGAACGTTCCACTTCCTGCCTGCCCGACCTTACGTTACGGCTGCGCCGCGACAAAAATAGGATTCGATCCTAATTTTAGAAAAGCCCTGCGCCGAGCCGCTTCTGGGACGCGTCTGAGCCGTAACGCGCCGCGTGTGGTGGAATAGCACCCATTGACTAGAGTGGCCGCGATCACCTTGAGCACCGCGGCGCAGCCGTAATGCGTCCGTAACGCGCCGCAGACGGACCCGGTGGAATCTAGGGGTAAGACACCAGAAAAAGCTCAAAAATGGTCGTCCCGTCCACGAACAAAAACAGGTGGGCGAAATAGCGAGAGGATCCACGCGAGGCCGACCAGACTTGATCGAACCTCCTCTCCGGCACCACAAAAAAACAAAAATAAAAATAAAAAACAGTCGGATGTCAGCCGCTAGCTGCTGTGGCTAGCCGTTGCTAGCTGTTGCCAGCTGCTAGCCGTTAGCAGTCGTGGCTAGCTGATCTCGACGGCCGTTAGTCGCTGGCCGGACACGCAGTCGCATGTCCCGAACCAACCCGGCACGGTCGCGTACCGGCCCCATGGAAGGCTTGCCGTCCCCCAGAGCCGAAAAGCCGTGGAAATGGCGAGCGTCGTCCGCGTCCATTCCGTGGGGCGCACCGAGCCACAGTCCGAGCGCACGTGGCAGCTACGGAGGTCTCCAAAAATCTCCGGCATTTCGAGAAAAAACAAGAGTTTTTTTGCCGTGTTCGGTTCAGTCTCGGAACCTTCGCGAGACTTATGTCAGGGTCACCAATGTAGTGCCGAGAGAAGGGAGACGGAGGCGGTGCATCGGAGGTGCAAATCTCTCTTTATTGGGGAGCAGAAATCGACGTGCTGTCGGGTTGCAGGAAAGAGGAGAAGTGAAAGAGGAGGACACACAGTAGGTACCCCGGAGGTACCGTCAACATATATGTCCGGGCGGAAACAATACCCCCAACCTGTTAGAGATGGGCGAGTCCTGATTCATCCGGATCATTAACCCGGATCCTAGAAATGAGCTGGTCATGACGAGTCTCCCCTCTCCATTAACCCGAGTCCTTGAGTCCCACACTTGGTGTGACGTACAAATTAAAACTATAAATTGCGTCACTCGCTACTCTCTTTATAACATGTAAAATCACATTACAACGTACCCCAAGTCCATCTACCTACCCTTTAGCAAGTATACAGGATAGCTGCCAGAAGTGATCGTTTGGCTCAGGGGAGGGGACGCAGATCAGTGAAACTTCCTGCAGACTCGTGGGGACTCAGAGGAGCCGACGGCTCCAACAGCAGACTCGCAGATTCGCAGATTCGCAGATTCGCAAATCCTGACTCGCTGCAACACACAGCGGATCAGACTCGTGCGGACTCGGAGCCGTATATAGCAGCAGATCCAGAGATCCAGCAGACTCGTCCTCATGCACGAGTCAACAGCAGACTCAGATTAGCCAAATCGCAAAATAACCCTTTTTTTTTGTGATCAACATTTTTTATTAAAGCAAAATACACTGTGTAGCGGAGGTTAATTATAACGTCAGTTTAATAGATAGATAGATAGATAGTACTTTATTGATCCTAAATTGGGAAATTGTTGTTGTTACAGCAGCATAAAAGGCATTTTACAATAAAACAAAACTACAAAATATACAAGAATAGAAATAAAAATAAAATATAAAATATACATGTCGAAATAGAAAATATACATGCAGATATTATATATATATATATATATACAAATATATATATATATATTCAAAATATATGGAATAATAATATGCTCGTGAAATGCAACAACTTTTCGGTTTCACCAATAGGATTTCTACGGTCTTGGTCATGCTGACTCGTATGACTCAAATGACTCGTATGATCCGGATCTCTTCAATGACTGACTCAGAAGACCCTGAGTCCGTAAAATGATCCGGATTTGCCATCTCTACAACCTGTAGTTCCCGGATTGAATTATGTAACCCCAGTGTATGAATCAGTGATCACTACAATATGCTATATGCTCTGAACGTTCCACTTCCTGCCTGCCCGACCTTACGTTACGGCTGCGCCGCGACAAAAATAGGATTCGATCCTAATTTTAGAGGAGCCCTGCGCCGAGCCGCTTCTGGGACGCTTCTGAGCCGTAACGCGCCGCGTGTGGTGGAATAGCACCCATTGACTAGAGTGGCCGCGATCGCCGTGAGCACTGCGGCGCAGCCGTAGCGCAGCCGTAACGCGCCCGGGCTATCCCCTAGATTCCACCGGGTCCGTCTGCGCCGCGTTACGGCTGCGCCGCGGTTTTGGTCCGGCCTCCTCCGGCGTCATACCCTACCAGGCGCGTTTCAGAAGCATTTCAGAAACGGAGAGTCTTGCCTGCTGGCTCGCAGTTTTTGTTGATTTGGGCATATTTCCTGGACAGGCTACTTTGTACAGACAAAGTTAATAATAACTGTAATATTCCAGTTATAAACGACATGAATCAAAGATGTGTTGCTGTATTTTAGTGGTAAAAAAAATGCATTCATCATCATAATTATTCTATATATATAATTTACACAGTGCCTGTAAACCGGAGGAGAACGCTGGCATTTCTCCTCCTACTTGAAAGACTACGGAGGGATAGGGTCTGCAAAATTAGTTTGTGTGTGTGTATATATATAGGTCTATATAGCTCTGAACGTTCCACTTCCTGCCTGCCCGACCTTACGTTACGGCTGCGCCGCGACAAAAATAGGATTCGATCCTAATTTTAGAAAAGCCCTGCGCCGAGCCGCTTCTGGGACGCGTCTGAGCCGTAACGCGCCGCGTGTGGTGGAATAGCACCCATTGACTAGAGTGGCCGCGATCACCTTGAGCACCGCGGCGCAGCCGTAACGCGTCCGTAACGCGTCCGTAACGCGCCGCAGACGGACCCGGTGGAAACGCGCCGCAGACGAACCCGGTGGAATCTAGGGGTATCGCTATTGGGTAATCCCCCTGCGCACCCGCGCAGCATGCACTGAAACACTTGTAGTCCACGCCCGCCCGCAAGGTGGGCCCCACCCTCGGGCTCCCTTACGGTATAAATAGGAAGGAGGCCCGACAATCTGCTCCCTCTTTTTCTTCAGCACCCCGTTACTGAAGCACAAGAGACACTTTCATTAACAGAGCAATCATGAGCAGCAATTGTGTGAGAGATTGTCCCTCATGTGGCTCTGGATACATTATGAGTTACGACCAGCACACGATGTGCGAATCCTGCCTGGGGCCAGAGCACGCATACGCGGCTTTCAGCCAGCAGGTCGCATGCACACACTGTGCCCGTCTCCCCTCAGACGACAGGAAGCGAAGAGCGGACGCTCTCGCTGCTGCGGCCGAGGAGGACGATTGGCCCGTCCAGGCTTTCGAGCCTGTGGACGGCGGCCTCATGTCCCTGGAGCCGAGTGCCGGGCAGGTGTCGGACGACTCCTACCCCGCCTCCCTCCACGGTTCACCGTACGGTTCTCCCCTCCCTCCTCTCCCCCGGACGGGGGAGACAGAGTCGGAGCAGGGTGCCGGCCCAGTGGGGCGCAGACTACATCTTGCTTCGCCCTTAACCCAATAGCGATAGCCTTAGAGGGCGAAGCCATATACGAAATAGAACTGAAGTTACCTACTGTAACTCCAGCTTCTATGAGTATTGGCGTAGCCCTCTAAGTTCTGGGCCCCACTGGCTCCACGAATAGCTGAAGAAAAGTTGTTTTGTGTGGGAGCAGATTGTCGGGCCTCCTTCCTATTTATACCGGAAGGGAGCCCGAGAGTGGGGCCCACCTTGCGGGCGGGCGTGGACTACAAGTGTTTCAGTGCCCAATAGCGATAGCCTTAGAGGGCTACGCCAATACTCATAGAAGCTGGAGTTACAGTAGGTAACTTCAGTTGTTATGCCTGCTGTGACGTTACGTTACTCCGTTCTCCGCTTGTAATTATGTCTACAAGCTTCAAAGTTGTATTTATCATCTGAATTTGCCGAAACAAGTTTAATATTCTGAAAGCCAAGACTTTGTTTATTTGAAATCAGATACAAACAAACTGTAACGGACCCTGCCATGTTATATATGATTACTATACGCCTTACATTCTTAATTTCAGCAGAGGGAGGGGAAGCGGCGCTGTGGAAGAGCAGAGTGGCAAGTGAGAGCTGTCATCTTCCCTTTACAAGCTTAAAAAATGCCTGTAGCTAATGAGATTGAATATAACAATAACAAATAACAAAATATACACAGCTAGATCAGATCGCGTTTTAGATGCGACTTTAGAGTAGAGGGGAATTATTGAAACGGGATTCGTACAGTGTTCCGCGGCATCCGCCGCTGCGAAAATGTAGGGCAGGGCTCAAAAGTGGCAAATGGCCCCCTGGCCCCCCCGCTTCCGCTTCCGGCGCCCTTGACTGCATGCAAGATTTTAACACAACTAAATCGAATCCAATTTTAATTTCTCTGTCCCGTGTTTTTTATAAAGGATCACCTGACTCTGATGTATTTTTCGTTTCCAGATAAGCAAAAGCCTGAAGAGAAGGTGGCCCAGCAGCAGGAAGTGGTGAAAAAAGACACCCCCAAGAGCAAGAAAAGTTCCCCCGCTAACAAGTCCACTCCGTCCACTCCCCCTGCAGCAGTTGACCCCCACGATGCGTTGGCGGGAGATCTCATCAAGAAGAACGTCGTTAACAATGAAGCCGCTCCTGTTGCTCCAAGCCAAAAGAAAAAAACCTCTGAAAAAAATAAGAGAGATTCTTCCTCTTCGTCTTCTTCTTCCTCTTCCTCCTCCTCTTCTTCCTCTTCCTCATCCTCCTCTGACGAGAATAAAGATGAGAAGCCCAAGGAAGAAAAAGAGGGTGAGGGTGAGGGTGAAAAGACCAAAGCCTGAGTTATAATATATGCTATAAACCTGTGAAGCTACTTAAAGTTTGTCACTCAATAAATGATTTGAAAGTAAAATGCCCAGCCTTGTTTTATTTCCTCTCTTTTGATACATGACATTTGTGGCCATTTATTTCCTTTTATAATCTTCATTTACCTTCATACAATATACTTGAATTATTCACAAAGAGCATTGTTTCTCAAGCAGGGCGACTTTTGCATAAAACATGATTTAGACAAGTCTAGTTTGGGTTGAACAAATGATGACTATTGAAAGAGTACAGAAATGTCACTGTAAAACAATGGAATATTTTTCATTGGCACCATTTAGGCATTATTTAGTTTTAAAATTCTCAAGAAATATCATGATCTTGTCAAAAACACTACAGGAAACATTCAAACTAGAAATCTAAGGAATATATTGTAATAAGATATATTTTAAAACCACTTTATAAAGACCTTGAAACCAACGTTTATACAAAATACTTGCAATGTTTCTCAAGCAGGAATACTTTTGTATAAATTATGATTTAGACAAATGTTAAATATAACTTTAAATTATGTTAAGTAGTATGAATGCAAAAACTGCACTTATATGGTACTCCTAGTGAACAGATTGACTTGCATTTGAAACAAGTCATTATTTACGAGAAAAAGTGCCCGAATGTCAAAAGTATTTTGAAAATAGTTTTGAAAGACTTTGTTGAGCATTTCCAGTGTACAGCTCAGTTTATGCTCAAAATCATCATGTAGTTATTATGTATTAAACTTGTAATATTGTCAGAGGAAATAGGACAAAGAACCAAAGAACAGAAGTGGTTGTGAAAGAATAACAAAATGTCTTCATGCCAGAGATGCTTTTTTGTAAGAGTGATTTATTTTATTTTTTTCAAATGACAATGGTACAGACGACATGAAGCACAGAGAGGAGGAGAGGGGGGGTTGAAATCATCCGATGCGTGGATACTGCATGGTGAGGGGGTTGAGGGGCAAGCAAGAGTACCAAATGGAGTAAAAGATATCGTATCAAAAATTTCATTTTTTTTCATATATATATTTATATAGGACTAATAATTCTCTTTAACTACGCAAAGCAAGGAATACCCTTTTCCATTTATCTCGAGCCGAGGCTCTCCCTAAGCAGGGCCGACATTATTATTCATTAAAAAAAAGAAAGACGGGACATGTACGGGGGCTGGGCGGGGACATTTAGAGGCGTCCTGTGGTCCTGTCCGATGTGGCGTTTGAGTCTCAGTGTAGCGCGTCTGGGCGTGTCCACAGGGGTTTGGATTTCTCTGGTGGGGGGGGTGGGCAGGCCTCAGCGGGAGAACGTCTTTCCACTGAAAAGCAAAACAAAGACAAGATAAATACCACGGACAGGCGACAAGCAGACACGTTTTTTTTTTTTTAATCAATTCCCTACAGGAAGTTCTACCAACGTTTTCTAAATTAACCAACATGTGATACATTTCTATTTTCCAGAGAACATCTGACACTGTAGACACTCAGATTTCATGTGAAGTCTTTCTCCCTCTTCGAAACTCACGATAAAAGTGTCTACTGGGGGTTCTCTTCTTCCAGTTGCACATTAACTACAGAACAAAGACTCTCTGTCTATAAGCACTTTATATTTCCCAATTATTTCAGAGATAAGGGGCTAAAAAACTGAATATGTCAAGCTGTAAAGATTCCTTTCTGACTCACTTCAAACACTGCAAAAACACGGACACACCTCAAAAACACACAGAAAATAATGCAATGATAGTGTCTCAGAGCTGAATGTGGTAGTATTGTACTCTTCTGAAATAATGAAATAGCATAACAAGTCCTTATTTAGGATCTGAACAGTGCAAGAGGAGGCTGTAACACAACAAATCCTCAAATGGCATAAAAGAAGACCACTAATTCATGTCGGTGAGACTAGCCAAAATGTCGGTTGTTATCCTGTTTTTCCTTCTGCCTTTTAATCTGAGGAATAGTGTAGAATCGAGAGGTGGGGGACTACTCACGACATGGTCTTCATCTCCTTCTTCTCGGCGTCGGGGCGAGCGCGGTTCAGCACCTTGAGGAACTCTGACGTCTTGGCCCTCATGCGTGTGTGGATGTAGGCCTGCGGAGGAGAGGACGTTACGTATGATAAGGAGGTCCTCATGGCACAAACATTGTTTATTTATCAAACACACAAGATACAGATGTCAACTTTTTATGTGGAGACAATAGCAGGTGTTTTTACAAGGGTGTAATCACCCAATGCTTCAACCACTCATTAATCCATCAAGTAAGGCTCCGGCTGCCGGCATTTAAAGAACAACTCAAGAGCCGAAAACAATCCCCTGTCATGAGTCATGTGAAGAATGGCTTTAATTAGGTTTTACAGTCGAGAAGTCTCCATATCTTGTTTTTAAGTGTACAGTGATGCCCACGCGCTTCCTCAGAAAACCTGTATGATGAGAGCGTCGCCACCAGTCTGGACTCTGTCTGATCTCCCCTCATGGACAGACTTTCTACCATGAGAGTTACACTAAAGAGGCTGGGATGAACTTTACAAAAGGTTTTAGGACTTGTTTTGCATCCTGTGTTTAAAGCAGACTGACAGCCTGTTGTGCAAGTATTTGATAGGGCTCTCTTTATTTGTTTAGGGGCCTGAATTAACGTTGGGACCAAGAGAATGACAAAACCAGTTTTCTGAAAGTTCAAACATTTAGAGCGTGTGTTTTCCTTTACTTCAAAGCTATATCTGTAGCAAACAAATGTATTTTTAAACCTTTACGATACAATTTGTAAGCCAGGATATCTCTGAAGCTCTACAATACTTCATATAAAGCCTTTTAACTGATATTTAACAAATATTGGGCTTCCTGTGATTTGAATATGCATCAGTCCATATTTAGATTTCGATAAAAATACTGCAGCATTATTCTGTTGTGGTGAGGTGTCACTGACCTTGGAGCACTTTATGTGGTAGTGCAGGTAGTCCCTGAAGGTGTGGATGAGGTTGATGGTGTTGTCTCTGGCATTGGCATTGGTGTGACGAGGGAACAGGACTGTGAACATTGAAGCAGAGCGTCAGTATATGATAGGTAGATCAGTTAGAAGAGCTCCAGCTGGTATGTGACGCGCACTGACCGAAGGTGATGTATCCGATGTTGTCCCCGACAGCGGCGTCCGTGTCCTTCAGCTCCAGCGGGGGCTCCCGGTGGCTGAACAGCACCTGGGGGGCCGTGTGGCTGGCTCTCCGACCCTCTTTGAACTCCTACAGGGGGGACATTTACAAATATATGTTTTAAAACTTTAATATTAAACAAGAGACATAAAAAAAGAACACTGTTATATGCACGGGGCCTCACACACCTGCATGAAGACTTTGCCGATGATGACGTCGTCGTCGTCTTTGAACACCGTGCTGAACACCACCGTCACTCTGTCTTTCTTAGCCTCCAGATACCTGAGAGAAAGAAACGGTTTAAAAAAATGAAAATAGCTCAATTCCTCGATGACCTCTGTATGACTGTGTGTGAATGGGTGACAGCTGTATATGTAAAGCCCATTAAGGGGTTGTAAAGACTGTATAAAGCGCTATATAAAAGAACCATTTAGTTTAATTAAGGCAACAAAAGTATTGGTGAGGTCTAGGGAAACGTCACGGTTTGTGTTAGGCCTCTGAAACTGAAAAGCTCTCACGTACATGGACTCATCGTCTCTGTAGTGGACCACGGCCCTCTCCTCGCCCTCCTTGCCCTCTTCCTGAAACTTGAAGTACTTCTCGAACACGGAGGCGAAGCAGTTCCTCTTCAGCATCCCCGCCTGGTGGATCACCTCCTCTTTATTGGCTGGTAGCGCATCCAGGTCGTAGAGCAGGGACACGTTGTAGCCTGGGGAGGAAACGCAGCGACACTTTGATTGTACAAAATCTGACACTTTAATTTGAGTTTTTCTGAGAGAGGAACAGAGCTATCACAAGCTAACATCTACTTGGAAAATATGTTGTAGAAATGAGGAACAGAGAAACCATGCGGTGATTTAAAACTGATCTAATGTTAGCAGTACATTTGTGAGAACTTACCATCCTCTGTTGAAACCAGGAAGTCTCCATAGAGCCTCTTGAGCAGCTGTAATTAACAAACGACACTTATTTGAAGCAGTTCACCAGAAAACATGATAAAACAGCAAAAGAAAACCAGGATAAACATTTGAAAGGCTAAATCTTAGGCTGCGTTTTACTAAATAAAGCACAACGCGACGGTAAAAGCTTTTGAAAATTAGCTTGATTTTGCAAGGTGATGATACTTTGATGCTAGAAAAGAGAAAGGGTCCCGAGAGTGAAGAACATTGATAATTAAGTTCTTTCAAAGCCATCCTTTTATTCCTCGGGGCTAAGGAAGGGGGTTTAAGCGAGACAAGATAGGAGGACACTGTAGGAGGAGGGGAGGTATGTACTTTAACAAGAGGGGCCCCTCTAATGGATACCTGTTGCTGAGGAATGCAGCGAAAAAGACTTTGCAGTAATATGCAAATGTTATATCTTCGCTATGGGCGATAATGGAATAGAGTAAAGTATTCTTCCTCATTTTCGTTCAGCTCAGTTCTAACCAGAAAGGGGCCATATTTGTACTCTTGGTGGACTGATTTTGATTACCGTGAGTAGTGTTGCAACCATTGGATATAGAGAGCACAAGATGAAAATTATTATCTCTACTGTGGACAAAATCTTTTTCAAATAAATAAGCAATCTGTCCAATCTAAATGATCCAGAGTCGCCTAAATCTTCCAATAGACCCAAACTTAATCAACATTAGCCCACCAGGAGTACAAATAGTGGCATTTTCTGGGGAAAAGTGCCATGTTTGATACTGAAAATGACTCGATAACCCCCAGAACCACTCCAAAATTGTCCAAACCATTTTTTCACTATTTTCCACATAGGCTATAATTAGGGATGCTCCGATCGGGAATTTTGGCAGGATTTCTGCTTCACACACGTTGCTTACCGCTATTTTATTGTCTTTTTCGGACACCTTAAAATACCGCCAGACTGGTGAAGCCATTTTGGCGAGCTTGTCTTGCCGCGTACAGAGAAAAGTGTCATGTATTTTACGTCATGTGATCGGCTCTCCTGATCGGCCTTTATAGAGAGCACCGATCGATCGGCCGAGAGTGAATATCGGCCGATCGATCGGAGCATCCCTAGCTATAATGGGAATTCATTCTAATCAATGCAACTTGTCCTAATTGTGAAAATTGCTCAACATATGCAAGTTAGCATCCAGCAGTTTCTATATGCTGGGGACCCTTACTATACATTTCTAACCTAAAACTTTTATGGTACTCAACATTTCCGGACTACAGTCTGAATAACTGAATCTGATTCTTTTATCCCTCTGCTCTACAGTTTTAGGGAACAAGGAGGAAGTCTCTGGACGGCAGCCAACACACACACACACAGCGGCGGAGGCTGCTGCTCACAGTCAGCATTTCCTCGGCTGGGGTGAGTCACACACACTCACTTCCTGTTTCTACCAGAAGCCTCCGCAGCTGCTTTCTTCCTTACATGGCAACAGAGCCTCTGTGCAGAGGTGTGTGTGTGCAGATAGCAATCATGACCTCATTCTGACTTTTTAATACTCATTTTGACACCAAATCAGACGGAAATCAAGCTCATTCGCACGTTTGCCTATCAAAAAAGCTTTAAGTGTTGCAGCAGTTTGCATGGTGACAGCAGAAATGATCTTAATAATCAAATGTATATAATGAAAGCAACTCTGGACATGCACATGGAATATTTTGCAGGGGGTTTATTTGTGTTGCTCCCACATGTCATACCTCGTCAGCCCCATGCTCCTGCAGCTCCTTGTAGAACTTCAGGGAGATGCTGACCATCACTTTGGTCTTCTCCCCGTTGGGGTTGGAGATGTGGTACAGGACGCCATCGAAGTCTGCAGCAGAGAAAAACATTCTTTATGGCAACTTGGCTCGATTTTTAACAACTTAATTAGTAACCTCAATGCATTCCTGTATTTAAGATTATTTCAGTCAATTCGACATGTGTGATGTAACATTTAGTGTCATCTAGCAGCGATTACTGGCAGGACTGACCAACAGGGTTGATTTGCATAATAGGAACATCACTGCAGTGACAGCACAGCTAAAAAGAAAATATTTTGAGAGAGATAAGATATAATCTCACCTGCAAACGTTACATCGAGGCCCTCTGGCTTGGTGCTGCAAGGAGAAAAAAAAAGGATGAGGCATATGGAGGAATTTACATATTACTGTACAGTGTACATGCAATCTCTGTTAAAATGATCCCTCAGAATATCAACAAATGATGAGGAATTGCTTGCCATTTTAAGGCCTTACAAGATTTAGGAAGGTATAATCAGCATACTTTAAATATTTTCTGACATTTTAGACACTAAAACGACTTGGCGTGTAAACAATATTCATAAAATAGTAATACAATATTTGCAGGTATCATTAAGTCTGCCATTATATGATTTTGATTTAATTCAGGGGTCAACGATATATATGATAAGATAAGTATCGTAAGCCTACTTGTTACATGAATATGAATGTTGACATTTTCACTTTTGCATCCATAATTTGGGATATTTCATTGTATCGAAGTAGCTATTCAATTGAGAAAAGAATTAATCGATTATGAACATAGTTGTTGCAGCCCTGGATGCAACATCTGCCACAAAATCAATAACAGTTAATCACATTTCTTCATGCTCTGATTTCATTTTAACATGGATTTCTTAATGAATCACCTTGACAAAACCGTCTTTTCTTAAACCAGCAGAACACTATCAAGGGGACTCTCAGTTAAGTTGTACATTTCGACTTTTACTCAGGGGTTTCTGCAGCAGCTTGTCCAAACTGTAAGGAGCTGCAGCAGCACAGACGAGACTCAGCTTGACTACAGGAATGCGGAAGCTGCAGAGGGGCGATGGTTAGCTAACATGCAGCCGCTAACGGGTCAATCAGATAAGACTTAATTTAATAGAATCAACCAACTTTAAATTGCACATGTCCAGCCCTGCGTTGTTGTCATGTTTAATGTTGTGGTTTGACATCAGGATATCCAGCAGTCCATTATTAACGAGCTTAACCACACACACTGCGGTCTGCTAGCTACTGTTAATGATATGCAACCTCGTAAAACGTTTAATTTAACATTTGTAGGGTAAGTAGTTGCACAATTATAAAATATATTCTATATTTTACCCCCAGGGATTCTGGGAAAGCAGCCAGGGGAGATTACAAATGATAATAGGGGTTACAAATGGTGTCACAACACTGCCCGTGGTCAGCAGACACACCCCAGCTTTAGGCAATCCAGTCACGGACTATCAGCCAGATAATTCACGGTGTTATATTTCGGTAATTTTCACAACAAATGCGACCAATTAGCTGATTTGTGCAAAGCTGCAAACGCTGCATCCGAACACCGCTGTGCTTCATTAAAAGCAGCTTCATCTTCGGCAGAAAGCTAAAGGGGAAGCTAGCTGTCGTTAGCTCAATGCTAGCCAGGTGTAACAATGATTTCTTACCCGTTGGACGCGCCGTCAAACTTCAGCGACAGCGTCTCTTCTATAATGCGGTTATTGATCTCTAACAGGATCATGGCGGCGGACACCGGTGCGAGGAAAGGGGGAAGATCGGTGCTATTAGGTGGGATTAACCGCTTTGTGTCAAATTCTGCTAATTTTTTTCTTCCCTTGACAGACCGAACCGCTTCCGTCGAGGCTACTTCCGCCTGCCACTTCCGCGTATTTTACAATCAGGACCCCAACAGATGAGGGGGTCGCAAGGATGCCTGTCGTTAATTCCTAACTAGGATATTTGTCAAAATCAGAAACAGGTTATTTGCCAAGTAGATTTAAACCTCTATGGTTTAAACATGCGAGGAATTTGCCTTGATGTACATGGTGCATACATAAAACACAGTTAAAGAAGATTACAAAGTAAGAAAAACAAACAAAACAAAAATTAAATATAAAAAATATATATATTATACGATAAGATATAGAACATATGTACATGAAATCAAGATATACGAAAAACCAAGTACTGTATACTATTGCAAAGTACTTAGAATAAATACAAAATGAGTGCAGTATTGTTGTGGAAAGTGGAAAGCTGTGTAGATAGAGGGGTAGAATTTATCTAAATAAACTGGTCAGCTTTTAAATGAATGGATGACGGAGATTAACTACGTTGTTGTTCTGTTTTGCATCACCAACATGTCCAAATACTGCTATACAAAACAGGTTATTGCTTCTTCAAAAACATATTTATTCAGATCATAATTCATATATTGATTCTACACTTAAATTATTTGCTTTCTTCTTGAACATTTAACTTTTTAATTATTGCTGTTCTAACTACTTAAGCCTCAATTAAATATTTTTAATTTAATAGTCACATCAGCATTGGCCCAGATTCCTGTATGCACCAAAAGTCACTTGATTTTTGGTAATTGTTGTGGTTTACTCATAATTATATGTATTAAAATAGATAGTAAACAAAGTCATATTACCAATGGTTTGCTCATTTATGGTACATGTTGAACAAGGATTATAAAGTCTGATATATTTTAATTTTAAAGAACAGCAGTCGACAATACCTGAAATAATAATAATATGAATTAATTGATGGTGATGTTAGTTGTAAACTCTACTACCAAAGAGACATCTCAAATCAAAGATGGTTTTATTTAAATACATTTTCAAGTCATGCATTCATGAATGCAGGCTTTTACTTGTAATGATGTATTATAATGTGTTAATATGATCTCAAAATGTAAAATATTATACATGTATATCCCAAAGGACTATAGAAAACAAACAGTGAGGACGGCAAGGTGGGGACAGCAGAATACTGTCCAAAAGGCTGACCTTTGTCAAATAAAGAAACTCATAAAAAGTCTTATCTTATAGAAAAAAAACCTGAATACTGCCACACTCCCAACATAAACTAAATTCCAAGCTAGTTGGGGATTTAAAGACATGCAGCTTTATGCAGGAACTTATGCAAAAACAACATTTTTGATAAGAAGACAGATTATTAAGTAATAACACATCATAATGCTGTAATTTTTAAAACTCTTTCTTACATCCCGCTAATTTATATTGTAATTAAGTATGTTTTAAAGGGAGAAGCTCAGAACTTCATGTAGTTTTATAAAAGTGATATTGTATTGCTGTAGTGGAGTTGTTTAAATATACCAATAAATCCTGAATTCTTATAATGAATCTGCATTATTATTTATTTGTATTACAGAACTTACAAAACAGCAAAAACAAAAGACTTGTTTTTTCAGCTAAAAATTAAAAACCGGCCATGCTGGTTGGGGGACAGTCATGCTTCCTGACGGATGGACATAAGACACTGCTGTCTTTTGTGGAGCCTTTAAGTCTTCGTTATGAGACAGCTGGAGGGGTGAAATGTTAAATATTGTGCAATTTTCTACTCTCACCACCGGAATAAAGTTATTTACTGAGCCAAAAGGAGTCATTTTGTGTCTAGTTTGACTTTATAAAGGAGAGGTGCGTCAGTGTGGCCCTTTCATCAGCTTCCTCCTCTGTCATTACCAGGAAAGTGCACAGACATTTTAAGAGGCTGTTGCATTAACCTGTCAAAAGAAGAAAAACAACAAATATTTTTGTTGAATTGCAGACAAGCAAACATATGAATCAATGACACTCAGTGAACTTCAGAATCCATTGCAGTCAGTTTAATATACATTCAACTGTGCATTACGTTGGCTCTGCGTTGTCCGACCGAGGCATGGACCGAGGCATGGGTATCAAAAATAACAAGTTTTGAATATATGGGGATTTATTAAGTCTAACTTAAGCAATTACTGCCAACTAACATTAGTTTTACCACATTTTCTCTGCACTCTTACTTTAACTTTATTCATTAAAACAGAACACCTGGTAACTTATTAAAGCAGGACTCTCAGTATGGGAAAAAAACAGGGGAACAATGCTGGACTTATGCAACAGTAAGAATGAGAACAAAACACCTAACTCATTTCCAGAAAATGTCACAATAAAACACCTTACGTGCGGTAAGGGCCGGCCCTTGGCATGGCATAGCACACACACACACACACACACACACACACACACACACACACACACACACACACACACACACACACACACACACACACACACACACACACACACACACACACACACACACACACACACACACACACACACACACACACACACACACACACACACACACACACACGAGCATCAGAGCCCCCTTTAAAATGTTAATTCTTTACTTGTATTTCATGTGCATTTATGATAACATTTTCTATGTTTTTTTAAAGGGCAATTCCTGAGAAGAATTGGAGCACAAAAACAGTCTATTCATTTATTTCTGCTCGTCTTACTGCTTCTGCGTTACTTCTATTTTAAAGAGAACCCAGCAACAATCATTACTTTCACTATTAGTACCGAGGCTTTTTTATCATGTCAAAATGTTTCCCAGAAGAAAGGTATATTGCAGCAAAAACATTTGACACACATGTGCCGTAACATATTGGGTAAGGAAACAGGACATTGGGTCAACTCTCCGTAAAACATTAAAAGGGGCTCTGAGTGGCATTTAGGGGGAGAGCTGCGGTCGTCTTCAAAGTCCAAAGGTGAGTGCCTGAACTAGTTTATTATCATATGTGTTAAAGGGAGACTATTTTATAAAGCGATAAAGGCCAATTGTCTTTGACCCTTCCAAAAACTAGTATTGTGCATAATTTTTTTATTGTTTGCACCTTTTCTAAGTTGAATTTTGTCTGACGCTATACCAAGAGGGAAGGCAGCATAGGGGTTTGAATGCTTTACTAAATATTTTTAAAGGAATATTTCCCCCCAAAAATGGTGGTATATCAATTAGGCACTGTGTTATCTTCAGAGAACTTTGTTGAATGTGCTGCAACTGTTTGATCTAATGCTCTCAATCTGTTTTCCACCTATAGTCATGTCGTACTTCTTGAACTATGAGGAATTATTTCCGAATTATACCATCCATGAAAATCACACGCCCTACGTTGTGGATCCAAAGACGTTATCATGTGAGACAGAACCGCTGCCTGCGACACCAGCTCTCACGCTGTGTCTCATCCTCATAGCCATCTTTTTACTGGCCATACCGGGGAACCTGTTGGTTGGATGGGTGATCGGCACCAGCAGACAGGCGCTGACTCCATCGGACGTGTACTTGTTCCACCTGACGATAGCAGACGGTCTGATGGCCCTCACCATCCCGTTCTGGGCCATCGCGTTGCTTAAAGGATGGATCTTTGGGGACTTCCTGTGCAAGTTCCTCAACCTCGCCTTCGATGCAAACTTCTACACCAGCATCCTTTTCCTGGCCTGCATTAGCATCGACCGTTATCTGGTGATCGTGCACACGAGTGAGAACGTCGGGACTCGACAGAGGAAGAGCAGCCGGCTCTTGTGCGCGGCCGTTTGGGCCTTCAGTTGGGCCCTCGCTCTTCCCGCTCTTTTCAACGACGCCTTCAAGCGAGCCTCGGACTCAGAGAGGATGCTCTGCCACGAAACCTTCGACATCGGCAGCGCCACCTCATGGAGGAATGTCACACACGGTTTCCGCCATATTTTTGGCTTTTTGCTCCCTCTGTTTGTGATGATATATTGCTACAGCGTCACCATCGCCAAGGTGCTGCACAGTCGATGTTTCCGGAAGCACCGGGCCATGAAGGTCATCATAGCTGTGGTGGTGGTGTTCCTGCTTTGCTGGATGCCGTACCACACGACCATGATTGTGGACATCCTCATGAGGACGGATCTGATTAGTTTTGACTGTGCTTTGAGGATGGCAGTTGACCGGGCTTTGGTGATAACAAACAGCCTGGCTCTGTTCCACAGCTGCATCAACCCTGTCCTCTACGCCTTCGTGGGAGAGAAGTTCAGGAAGAAGATGATGCCGCTTTTTCAGCAGAAAAACAGACAGGATCGGGTGTCTAGGACCAGCAGGTCCACATCGCAGACCTCAGAAGGCAACGGAGCTGTTCTCTAAACCTCAAGTCAAGTCAAATATATTTCACAAATTCTCTCCTTTCATTTTTTGCTGCACTGCTGCCATCTATTGAATGTACTGTTGTTTACATGTCTACTATTGAACCGTCTCACTTTTCCAGCATCTGATTTCTTCTTAATCACCGTGACTCTGCTTTCATAAATCCAATGTTTCTGTGTTTATTGAAAAGCTGTGAAGTATGTAAAACTGTTATATAGGCCTACTGTAAATACTGCTGGTTTGTCAGTAAAACTCCAGAAATGTTTAGAAATGCTATTCACATTTCATGATCTGATATGTTCTTCATTACAAATAAAAGGCTTTGCAATGTTATCTGCACTGAGTTACACAATATTAACACTTCGAGCGATAGAATTACTAACAAAGAATGACTAACAAAGCACTTATATACTAATAAAGGACTGGCTTATCTAAAGCCAGTTGAGTAGCACTTGAAATGTTTTGGCTCTATGAAACCTGATGTACTTATATGATTCTGTTTTCTTCAAGTTTGTATCTTCTTGGTCGAATGCACTTATTGTAAGTCGCTTTGGATAACAGGGTCAGCTAAATGCAATGTAATGTAATGTAACATTATCAGTTATGTATAATATTGTAACATCATATTGTTATGCAACATGTAATGAATTTCATATTTTATCATAAGAAGTATCTTTAAATATTTGTCTTGGTTAAAGTTTTTATCCAGCAGAGGGCGAGCAAAACACTTGCAAAATAAAAAAAAACGAACTATTGCACGGACATAATCGTCACTGTGTGTCTTCTTACATCGTATTATATATTTATAAATCCAGTTTAATTCACTTTTAGTTGAGAAATCAGGGTTTTACCAGCTTTGTCGCAGCAGTTAAATTGCTGAACTACATTTCCCAGAACTCCTTGCGATGACAGAAGAGCATGCTATCAGAGACTGGGGCAGCTAAAAATTAAACTGCTGCATTCAGATGGACCACACGAGGTATGAGACGTTTTATCAATTCCTTGCATACTAAAAATGACAAACAACTATAAAGTGTTTTCTTGACATGTAGCCAGCATGTTGTTTCGTACACGGGCTGTCAGTTACTTTCTCTGAAGCTAATGTTTTTATCATTTTTGTGGCGAAAAACAGCAAAGAGACTGCATTGTTGTCATAGTTGTACACTGTTAGCCAGCTTGCTAGCTAGCTATAACTTCGCACCTGGGTCATAAGTGCTATTAAGCGATTGTACGCATTTTAGTGTCGTTGTGACACAGAAACAATATAACCTTTTAGCACTGTTAGCTCATTAGCAGCTAACTCACTGTGTTTACTATGCACTGCTTGTGTAACTTGTTTGCTTTGCACCTAAAAAAATTGACACGTAACGTCAGGCCAAGAAATCCATCTCTCAGGAGCACATTTCCATTTTAATTGTAATGTGTTGACATATGTTTATAGATATTTCGTTTTTTATCTTGTTTCATTTTTATTTATTACTTTTTGAGCAATAGATATGCTGTAACAAGCGCATTTGCCCACCGTTTAATCAATAAAGTGTTATCTTATCTTTACTGAACAGTTTGTTGGAAAGCCCTGATTTTTGTTTGACAGAAAAAGGGTAAATAATCCAAGTTCCAGTTTATTCAACTAATTATTTGCATACTATTTTATGAATAGTTTTTGACTGCTGGGTCTAACAAAACAAGCTGTTGTGATGGGCATTTTCCAGTGTCTCTCATAATTTATATACAAAATAAGCCACATATTTATTGTCATCATTTTTAATTGTAGCCATGTTAAAGAAAATTAAGCTACAGTGTAATGTCACCTTTCTGCACAGTGTCAAAATAGTCTGATTTACTGACAACATTGTTATCTTTTCAGGTTAACAATGACACCAGACCAGGCCGCTGGATAGAAAATGTCACAGTGTGGAATGGAGCAAAGGTCAACATTTTCTTCTACATGCAAATGGCAGCATGTCGCATTTTAACCACCCTACTAAATGGATATATTTACACCATTCCTGTCATGGAGACGAAGTCTGGTTGAACCCCACAACATTTTGTTTCCTCATTTCATTTAGGCTGCTGACAAAACAAATCCTCACATGGTGATTTAACTCGGCAGGAAATAGAAACACTGCATCACAATGGTCGCTGATGACACAGCAGGGAGTGGGGACAGATCAGAGGGGGAAAAAGAGATGGACTTGAAGGAAGATGGAGACGTGGAGATGGTCGTTCCTGCTTCCGAGGACCCGTCTCCCCCCGAGGGTCCCACAGAGGCAGCCATAGAGCCAAGGAAGTGGAAATGGGGCGTAATATTCCTGTGTTTCTTTGGGTTTATGTCATCGATAAAGCCCGGGGAGCCTTTCATTACACCATATCTACTCAGTACTGAGAAGAACTTCACAAGGCAAGAGGTAAGTGGTGGCATGTTTAAAAAAATAAATAAAAATGAAATACAGGATATATCTCAGTCATTGTATTGCAGAGTTAATATGCAAGATATACTAACTTGAAAGTAAAGAAGTAAAGTTAACCCGTAAGAGTCTTTCGTAAGGTTGTCTATATGCAGTTAGGCACTCATTACACAGCACTTTCAATGAATGTCCTGTGGAGACTGAGAGTCTGCTGATCCATCTTACTGCAGGTCAAAGTTCACATTTCTCCAAACTGCTATGTGAAAAGTGGATCGGGGACTTTTAGAGTTTCTTTTTCTCAAATTGACCTCATACCAAGATTTGATTTCCTGTAATCTAGAAACTAGACATTTCCTGAAACTAGATGTTGAAAACACTCTATGTTAGGCAATTTTACAGCCAAGCCATAGTGCTTATTTTCAAGAAATAAGCTGCTCCTGACTTAAATTGTAATCAGCTGGGATTACATATGTATACAGCATTGTTATGGATAAAAGTCAGACATGACCTGTTCTATATAAACCAACTTCACTATGTCTCCAATATGCAGGAACAAATGTACGTTATCCTATATTCTTCTTGTTTAAAAGTTCAATTTTCCAGATTAATTGTACCAAGCAAGCATGGAATAAACTCCACAAGCATTTTAAGGAGTTTGTAGTAGTGCTTACATGTTATAATACATTATATTGCATCAATTTAATCAGAAGTGCACCTATCATTTTTATTTGCTCCTCTGCGTATAATACAGTACCACAAACATGATGTGAACTAAATTTGTAGCCTTCACCCGCCTCGCTGATTTATTAATTGACTATTCCAGGTGACCAATGAGATCACTCCTGTGCTGACGTACTCCTACATGGTTGTGCTGGTACCGGCCTTCCTGCTGACCGACTTCCTGCGCTACAAGCCGCTCCTGATCATCCAGGGCATCAGTCAGGTGGCCATCTGGATCCTCCTGCTGCTGGGCACTACCCTCCTACAGATGCAGTTCATGGAGTTCTTCTACGGCATCACCATGGCGTGCCGCGTGGCGTACTCCTCCTACATCTTCTCCATGGTCAGCCCCGCTCTCTACCAGCGAGTGGCGGGATACTCGCGCTCCGCTGTCCTCCTGGGGGTGTTCACCAGCTCGGTGCTGGGACAGATATTCATCTCTGTCGGCCGAGTCAGCTTCTACACCCTCAACGCCATATCTATAGGCTTCGTCAGCTTTGGTCTGATGCTGTCCATGTTCCTCCCCTGGCCTAAACGCTCCCTGTTCTTCAACCGGACACAGAATCAGGAGCAAAAGGAAGTGGCGGCAAAGTCAGAAGTGGCCCTCATGAACCCGAAAGAGAAACCCAAGTCACGCTGGAGGGATTCTGTGTTACCGCAGATGCTGCTGGAGCTCAGAAATGTTGTGAGGAAGCCCAACCTGAGGCTCTGGTCCCTGTGGTGGATCTTCAACTCCACCGGGTACTACCTGGTCCTGTTCTACATTCACATCCTGTGGAACAAAGTCTACCCGGCCACGGAGAACAAGAACGTTTATAACGGGGGAGTGGAGGCAGCTTCTACCCTGCTGAGTGAGACTTTTATTCAGATACAGTTTGTATTTGTGGTTTTGCACAATTTGAAAACCAACATAACAGAGAACCGATGATATACAGTGCAGGAAGACACACTGGGCTTATTTAAAGCCTCTACCTAAATAATGCCATAATGAGAAAAACATATGCGTGCCTCTGCATAATGTCAATATTAACCACCAAGACAACAATATTGCGTTGAATCCAGAGATCAAAGTCTGAGGAATTACGTCAGTTGTGAAAACGATGTTGACTGCTCGTTAAACTTTTTATTCTGCTTAGCGGTTACTTCATGTTTCGTCATCCTTAATGGCCCTTTAATCAGCTGTAACGAACAAAGGTAGCAGTTTAAATAACCTGGAATTCGTGCAAGCAGTAAAAGTTATGTTGTAAAAAAAGAAACGGCTAAGTAAATAATGAACAAAACTTCCATATAAATTGAAGTTAATCTCCTGGTTTGAACAAAATCTCTTTACTTTTGTTAAGCAAACAGATGAAACACATTGATGGCTACTACAAGAGTTAAATGGACGTCTCTCTCTCCCTGCAGGTGCAATCACCTCCTGCGCCGCCGGCTTTGTGACGATCCGCTGGAACGTGTGGTCCGAGCTGGTGATTGGCATCATCACAGCGCTGCAGGCGGCTCTGCTGCTCCTCATGAGGACCACCGACAACATCTGGATCTGCTACGCCGCCTACGTCCTCTTCAGAGGCTTCTACCAGTGCCTTGTGCCCATTGCCACGTGAGTCACAATTAAAACACGTTATCAAAACACATTTTTGATTGATTAGGGGTGTAACGGCCCCTACACACGGCGGCATGCGTTGAAGCTTCAACGCTTCTGCCCATTCACTTTTTATATTATATGTAGGGGTGTAACGGTTCACAGAATTCACGGTTCGGTACGTACCTCGGTTTGGGGGTCACGGTTCGGTACGGGTTCGGTACAACAAGAAAAAGCTAAAAAAAGTCCCAAATGCCTAATTCCAGGTTTCTTGTTATTTATTTTTAAACAGTAGTGCAAGTTTCAGTTTAAAAATAAGGAACTCTAACATTTTGAATAATTAACTTTATTACACAGTTAAAAACAAACCACACACACTCAGATGGCAAAATATTACAAAATAAATAATAAAGTGTTTCAAGCCGTTGAAATATGCCAATAGCTTCCGTTATTTATTTTGGTTTCTCGGCTTTCATGTCTATTGGCTTCTTAAAAACAGCGGGGATAAGCTGTTGAACTGTCTTTTGCCGGGCTCCGGTGATTGCCAAATCTGGGTGATGCCTTCTGATATGATTTAGCATGTTTGGCGTGTGTTACCATTAGCATACCGCACCGCTGTCCAACAACGCCGGCACACCGTCCTCGTCCGATCCACCACTCGCACTCCATCGTTATTGTAGTCCACAGGGAACCCGAAATGTTCCCACACAGCTGATTTAAAAGAAGCAGGTGGGTCTTCTAGCTCCTGTGTGTTATCTGAACTCGCCATACTAACTTTTATTCTTCTTGTATTTTGTTCGTTTTGTTGTTGTGTTTCTTCTTGTTCTTCATTTGTTGTTTAAAGGAAACCTATCATGCTATATTTAAATGATATATTGTAGGGCCATACCTATATAAGGTATATTTATACGTTTCTGTTTTCAAAATACCAAACAGATCATGCATTTTAGCCATGCCTCATTTTGCTCTATGTGCTGTTTGCTGTCTACGGGTCTGATTCTGCTGACCACGCCCCCCTGCAGGAGAGGGGAGACGTGCTCTGATCAGCTGCTGGGCTGTCAGAAGAGGGGGAGAAAAAGAGATCTCCGTCCTCGTATTTTATTATATAGAGTCGTTATTCATTTGTTTTAAAGCTCAATAAATAACAAAGAAGACCTTTGACCGGCACTTTTCTAATTTTGTCCGGAAGATTTAAACTTTAACGGACATCTTGACCGGCGAAACAAACTGAAACTGAAACTCTGCCGCACGGTCCCCTCGTTCCTTGGAAGAGGCGGAGAGGTGGGTGTTTGTCATCTGCTGGTGGACTAACCGGAGAGAATTACAGTGCTTGCCTCGACGGGGAGGGATTGCATTGCAGCGGGAGCAAACGCTTGCCTCGGGGAGGGAGAAAGAAAGCCACAGCGGAGAATAAACAGAAGGGTAACCATGGTAACCAAGTCTTCTTCGCTGCTTTTGTGGCAGACTACAGCGCCACTTAGAGGCCTGTCATATGTACTACAGCGTCTCCAGCGCCTCCTCCTGATTGGTGGAGTTGGCCCAATAGCCGTAGCGCCACCGTCCTGACGTCAGGACAGTGTTCAAATCTGGATCAGTTTTTATCAGATCCGTTGCAGCCCCTTTTTTAGAGATTTGGGTATGGAGGAAAATAGAGAGGGTTGTGTTTTCTGTAATGGATACTGCCCTGAGTAATGACAGACTTTTTTCCCACTCATAAAAAAATGTGCCGCACCGTGACGTCCGAACCGTGACGGTACGGGACGAATATGGATACCGTTACACCCCTAATACTGATGCATCCGTTCTTTAATCCTCACAGGTTCCAGATAGCCTCGTCTCTCAACAAGGAGCTGTGTGCCTTAGTGTTTGGCATCAACACGTTTTTTGGGACCATACTGAAGAGCATCATCATCCTCATATTTGCTGACAAGAGAGGCCTGGGGCTGGAGGTTCACTCTCAGGTAAAACAGACATTAATTACCTGAACGCTGGCAGTGTGTGTCCTTAGATGTGCCTCATACCACCAGTACATCAATTAGTAAGCTTTTATTTCACATTGTTACTTTAGCTTGTGTATTATGGTGATTAACGCGATAACATTTTTAAAATGCTTGACTCCACTCATTTAAAGATGTCTCGTTTCTCTTACAGTTCCTGGTGTACTTCGTTTACTTCACCATCCTCACCGTGGTCTATCTGGTCTGCGCCGCTGTGGTCATCATCCGTCACTATAGAAACGAGGCCAGGGAAGGGGGCGGGGCCGACAAACAGGCCACGCCCACAGAGCTCAGCCCGGTGACTGCGGACTCAGAGGTAGAACCTTTATCTAACGGCAACAGTGCCAAAGCTTAACGACAGGAAGTGTTTTCGACGAATATCTGACGTACATGAGTTTTTACTGGGTCTGATGTCCACAGAGGAGACTAAAGTGAGTCTTAATCATTAAGTGCCTTCATGAAACTTTTTGTAACTGAAAAGAGTACATTTTACTTGTTTTATTACTTTATACCAAGACAAATCATCTTAAGCACAGGGCGTTTTATTTCGTTTTTTTTTTTTACAGGATGCTGATCTGTACTGTTTCACTGATCTAAAACGCTGCGCCATGATTACTATGTGATCACTCTAAAACAGCTTTTCATTCACACTCCTATCCTACCTAATGTTACAAATAATAATAAGTGCCATTTTGAATAATTTTTTGATATTTTTTAGTAAGATACAGTTTACCTTTCTGTATTAAAAAAAATCCCATTTTACATAATTTTCGTATAATCAGATTAATTTAAGATGCAGATTTTATGTAGCATGTTATATAGTGTGATTTATTTGTATTGAATATTTCGGACAATAGGAAAACGTAGCAGCAGTCAGTAGTTTTGCTGCTTATTGGCTCATTTTTGGTCCAAGTCCAACTGTTTTCTTTAATAAAAACCTGCAGGAAAAAGAACAGAGAACATAGGAACACATGAAACTATTATTGATGAAACAGGAACCACAGACATTCAATAATTTTATAAAAATGCTGATTTTTGTCCCTTATTTTAACACAAGGAATTTTGTTTTGACTTGCATACAGAATGTATTATAATTATTGATTGAAATCATTGTTGAAATATAATGTGACTGTGAATCTGTCCGACTGCTGTAAAGGAAAAACACTGACTTTAATCAAATGTTTATTTCTTCTTCTTTTTTTTGTCACAAATAAAATAACCTTTGGTGGAAAAAAAAGACTTTAATATATATATTTTTTATAACATGAATCTATTCCCTGATACTGAATGTGTTGCTAAATTGTCAATTTCAAGGATAATGCCGGTAAAAGATATACAAGTAAAAAATGTTAGATGTTGATAATTGACTTTCTTTGTAAGAGTTGTTTTTTCAGCTGCAGCCTCAGCATGAAGACAAGAGACTCCACCGATTATTTGTTTCTCTGCGTTTCTTAGGAGGTACATTTTTGTTTTGTTGCTACAGCTGAACACTGGCGTCTGACAACATATCTTTTTTTAAATGTTAAACTGCTCATCTTCAGGTTCATATTAGTATTTTTACCTCGGTCACATGTCTCCATGCTTTAATGACCAAAAAGGTATTTATTTGTCTCATACTGCAGCACCTCTTTTCACCCTCTGTCTGAAACAAATATACAATATAATCTGCAAGGTAATTTATAGGGTTATTCATATCAAACATAACAATGACATTTTAAACTCCTTTTATTCACAAAACCTTGTTGAAGACAAATTACACACCATCACTCTTAATAAGTCTGCAGCGGCTTGAAGTGACAGTGAACTGTGTCAACTTGCTGCCCTCAAGTGGATACATGTTGTACTATGTTTTACAAAAATGAAAGACAGAAGCCTTGTAAATAGTTATAAAATAATAAGGTCCATTTCAGGATTATTTTCTTATAGTTTTATTACACACACAGCCCATACAAAATCCCTTCAAGCAAACATCTACATTGTATAAATCTACAATAAATACTAAGCTAAAAGGGTGTAACGTGAAAAAAAAAGTCTTCAAACGTTTAGTAACTCACATCTATTGCATCCACAGACAAACCACACATTTCAACCAATTCCAAAATAAAAGCAGAGAAAACAATCTGGTAAATGATAATAACCATTAATGAAACCCCACAAAAAATATCTGACTTGAAATGTCTTTGTACGCCTCTCGTAGTATTCGCTGCATTACAGTACAATGCTTTGCTTGTTGGACACAATGGCGTCTCCTTCCCCCTCTGATATCAGTGCACTTCCTCCCCAGACACACACTCTCCTCTCCAACACTGTGAGGCTGCTCCAGAAAGCTCGAGGTACTCGTCGGTGTCAGGTATGATGTCTTATCTCAGGAAAGGGAGCTTTGCAAAGGTTTCCTGGCATTGTCTAAGCTTCGAGGCCCCTCGGTGCCTCATAGGAACATCCCAAATCTCTCCTACTATTTATTTCTGCACTGCAACTGTAGTGTTCAGCAGTAACTTCAATACTTCCCTTCCAAGTATTTTAAAAGTAACATTTCTGCTTTTAAATGCTAAATGTTAAATATTTTGGCACCTATCCTTTTTCCCTTTGAGTCAGCATTGTGGTCGTCTAGCCAGAAAGTTCCCCTTTTATCCCATTTGAAAGACATTTTTATAATACGTCTTGGTTGTTTTTAATTATAAACGTGATCCTAATGGAAGGTTTTATCAGCAGAGGTTGTTATCAGAGAAATACGCTTATTTTGTGTTTATGGCAACTGCATTGGAGAAACTGTTTTTGAACATAAAAGTGGTATATTTAAAAACCGTCTTTATTTAAAAACGTATCCTAACGACAAAAAGCTGACAGTATTGACAGAAATGGACTCAATCAAACTCTGTCTTTAAAATGGTTTTTACTGGTCTTAAAAAAGTATTTTAGACTAATAAAGTGGACCTTTGTATCCACTTTTGTCAGTTTTGTGTCTAAAATATATATTTATAAAAAAAAGAATTATATTATTAATTATAAAAAACATTTCCCTCACTTTTCTGCTTCATTATGATTTGAGGCATGTAGCTGCCACCACTATTACACATTGTTCAATAATATATGTACTGTAAATACATATATCTACATTTCCTCTTCATGCCCGGCGTTTGGTTTCATCGGTGTCTCTGTCAAAGAAAGTCACATATATTGTTATATATCGATTTAGATGAATAGAAAGTACATTTAGAGACTAGCAGGGCATTTGTTTGAGTATCTTACCTTCTGTTAGTCCCTCTTGAGCAGCGGTGCCATTAGATTCAGCAGCATCTGTTTCTGTAGTAATGATATGGTTGTTTTATTACAATATAGAGTTAGAAATGAATAATACGGGAAACTGACAGAGTGAAACCTACGTGGCTTCCTCCAGAAGTCTGTAGTGGTGGACAGAAAACACATGACAGAAGAAGTTATGTTTACATGTCCATGGTTTGAAATGTAAAGCATTGCGGTGTCCATAAGTGAGTTTACTGACCTGCTTCCCATGGCATGGATGCTGCAGAGAGAGAACAGAAAATAAAGTCATGATTTATCACGTTTTCTTTCATACTGCCATGTCAAATTCTACCATACATCATGCTGCCGTATCCTACATTTCCCAGAATGCCTTTCAGATAACCCCTTACAAAATGGTCATACATTAATGGACTTCACTCTTTATTTATTAAAAGCTACATAAAAAAGTATTTTAAGTCTACATTTTAAATGCTTTGAAAGATGTCTTACCTTTTTCAAAGAACCACATCCCTAGAGGAAATCAAACAAAACCATTAAATGTGGTACTTATCTCTTTATTATCAGACGTATTTATAATGCAGACACCTCTTCAACAAAATCGACTGGATAAGCCAATTCCAAATATTAACATAATTAACTAAAAACAGCACTATATATTTCAGCCAAAAACCCATATTTAAATCTTTTTTTCCACATTTTCATAAAGGCTAAGATGTAGTGAGCAAAGATGGATGTTTTAATATATGAACAAAACTAAATAGTTCTGACTTTTCTAGCTCCATTTATTTTTCTGGTAAAGCTTAATATAGAAACCCATTTTGCAGATTGTATTTTTCTCTTAAACGAGACATGTTGGATTTCCAGTCATTAAATGTATGGCAGTGTGTAAATGCTGCACTTGATAGGTCAATGGAAGTAATTGTCTTATCATTGGATATCATTTAATTATAGGAGTAATAACATACTTTAACATTATTTTCGGATTACTTTCGGCACAAATGTGTCCCTGATATGGTGTTATGTTTCTCACCTGCTTTAATTCTATGAATGATAGCGGTCAGGATCACAGCTACCAGCAGAACGATGAGGACTGTGAGTCCTGCGGACATGTTCAGCTTTCCTGCAGGTGATGTAAAAGACAACAGCAGGCTTTATATCAGAGGATATTCTGGATAAAAACGAGATGAATCAGCAATTAAATCTTTGTGTAATAACTCACGAGTGAAAGGGTTTGAAAACGGTTCGCTGTGCTGTTGACTGACCGGGTTGTTCAGCCAACATTCAAACGTGCTTGAACTTTCGTCCTAGAAATGAAGATCAAAAGGTAGCATTAGCTCACATTTATACAGATATTTAACACTAAGTTTGTGTTACAAAAAGTGTTGATGCAATAACTAAAGAAATTAATAAGATGGCTAGTCGCAAAACAATATACTAAAGTGCTTTTATTTGCAGCAAAAATTGTGAAAACCGAAATGACAAGAAAGAACCACACATTTATATATACAGTACAGCTCTCAGAAAATGTTAACAGGTACCTCTCTACAGCCAACATCAGACTCCCCCAAAGCCACTTATATGCATTAAGACCCTCCCCATAGGCCAATCAACTATTCATCAACTTAATTATTGTAATTCTAAATAACTACAAATGTATTCCAATAAAAATATTGTCACCCATGCCCATGCACTACTTGGTACGGTTCAATTGAGCCCAGCTGTTAGCAGTTATCTGTTGTTCAGTTTGGAACCAGAGGGTAAGCAGATGTCGAATGATATATATTCCCCCGAGTAATTGCGATATTTTTCTCATTTAAAGACCATTTTATGCAACTGATGTAATGGGTAAAAAGGTTCTGGGTAACCAACAGAGACACACACATCAACACACTTTGCCGTTTAAAATACCTTTGTAATGTTTAGCACAGGAGTTGTAACAGAATGATCTGTATTCCATACATATTCGACCGGCTCAGCGTTGGTGATGATTGCATTGCAGGTCAACGTACACTTGGTCATCTCTTCGTCACATGTTTTACTAACAGTGGGTTTAGGAACGGGAACTGGAGATCAAATATAAAAAAACAGGCCTTTTATAGTCATGATGTAGCAGATAACCCTATTTTAAACACCAAACCTCTACACTGTTAACTTGATTTTAGTGTGTGTAATCGAAGCACTTACGGATGACTATGAGACGTGTTGGATACTTGCAGGGCAATTCGTTAATTTCTGCTGTGTATAATCCACTGTCATTAAGAGTCAGTCCTCTGAGCGTCATCTCTCCAGTTGCATTGTTCAGGGCACCACGCTCTTTAAAAAGACATAAACATGGATAGGGTTAGATCATCAATTAAACTCAAGGACATATTTGACCCCACAGAGCTGAACTCCGCTCAGTATACCTTTGAAATGACGATACGAGTCAATACCCTTTCCATCCCATTCGATGGCGAAGTCAACCCCTTTTTTCCACAATATCCCCGTGATGGTCTCGGAGGGGCAGCCCGGTTTGAAGTCAACTTCATCGCCCACCTGCTTGTAGACTTTGATCTCTGCAGGGACAAAAATATTGCAGATTTTCTAAACATCCTTTTAAATTATTCACTGTACTCTTGTTAAATTATGGAAGTAGGTGAGTCTAATAAGAGACTCAAAAAGATAACAATAATAGAAGTTTAAAAAAAAAAGGATTATTAAACAGAGGGTTAAAACTAATTTGTGAGTGTAATTTACTTGTATATTAAAGTATAATCTAATAGATTACTTAGAAAATATTCAAAAGTTGCTCATGAAAATATCCAAATAAACTTTTAAAGGATAAAATGGGGAGGAACCATAACATCCTTATGCTAAACAAGTGGGAACACATTATATATTGATTCTTGATAGATAATAAAAGGAAGCAACTACTTGCTGCAATCATACAGTATTTTATTATATTACTTGTTATGCTCTTCTGTATTATCTTGTCTTTCCAAACTATATATATTATATTGTTTCCATTTACCTTAGATTTGATTAGAAATTACCCAAAACAGACAAACTTGTATTAAATGTGTAATAATCATAGATAAACATAAAAACAAATGCTTTACTCCAAAACATTAATAAACATTGTTTTGTTTTTTAAATAATATGACTCTTTATATTGGAATGGAAATATTCACCCAGTTTCTAGTACATTAGATTACTGCTTTCTGTGAGGCTTGATAGACATGTTCAGTATGTTCTAATCTAGCATATGTAGATTAGATATACAAGTTTCTGTGTGTAATTAACTACATTAACTAGCTCTCTACTCTAAAAAATAAATATACTATTTCCTGCTTTATTCAATTACACCCCTTCCTTGTTCCTAACTGTTCTTTGGTATGATAACTTTTTTGTTTTACACAGTTGTATTAGTTTCCATTCAGTCCCCCCCCCCCCCCTCTAATGCCCTCTGTAGTGTTTACAGTTGATATCGCTTTGCTCTGCTGTTAATGTAGTTATCGCTGCATGCTGGTTCTCACAGGCCAGGGTGTGGTCCTTGATAACGAACACTTCCATTCTGCTACACAACTTGCACCCTAATATAACGCACACTTATACGGATGAAACCCTTTATAGCTACGAAGTGAACCAGCCGTAATAACCTTACCTGAGTCTACGGAGACGACAGCCGGGAACACGCAGAGCACACCGGCCACAATCATGGAGAACACAGGCGGCCACATCTCCGTCGGTTAAACTGTCAACAACAAGATGGAAACTAAACTGCTTCTGTTGTGAGCCGAGATAAGCATGTCAATTTAAGTCATATTAAGGATGAACACATTACAAGCAGAGATTTCCGGATTAAATCAAAGTGAGTGATCAATTGTGGGAGAGACTGAAAGTGAAAATTGTGACTCAACAGTCTCCGCCTCCACCGGGACAACATATTTGTAATAGTCTTTATTAGAATTTAAATAGTTTCATAATCACTATATATGCGTTACAGGCCATTGCGATAACTTATATAGTTATTTACTGCTGTAAAAGTATTAAAAAATACCCCCAAAATTACAAAAACAAAAACAAAAACAGTCTAGTGCCATCTAGTGGCCTGATGTTGTTACTGCAGCCGGAACAACTACAGGCTATTTAAGTGGTACATTTTGGGAGTTTGCTAAATGTATTGCAAGAATTCTCCACTTCAGAAACACGTTTATCATTATATTAAAAATGTTGTTTGTTCATATATCAATACATTTTTATTACATAACATTGCATTTAGCTAACATAGTGGAAACAGGCAAAGTAATAGCAAAATTAACTTGAGTTACATTTAGTTACAGGTTTTCTGGAGCTGCACGATGACCATTTACAACAATTCTATCTAAATGTACACTACATTCCTTTTTTAAGTGATGAAAACAAAGCTCAGCATGCATGTAGTAACAACACAGTGACAGGATTCATTCATCCTGCAGCTCCTCCATGTTTATCGTCTCCAGCTGCAGCCACAATCCTCCCTCTGCACGTAGCACAAGTTGGGGGAGACGGCGGACTCCCCCTGAACTGCTCCCCATTTCAGGGTCAGATCCCGGGGTCAGACGAAACTTGAGCAGGGTCAACGCCACGACGACTCGCAGCTCTGCCAGGGCGAATTTCTGACCAATGCAGTTCCTGTGAACACATACAGTACAGACTCTTAAACAGCTATAATCGTTTAGATCTTATTTACCTTGCAGCATTGAGGACGCAGTACCTGGGGCCCGAGGAGAAGGGGATGAAAGCGTGAGAAGACCGGCCCTCTGTGTTGGCAGGCTCAAAACGCAGAGGATCAAACTCCTATGAGAGAACGTAACACAGGTCAGAGAGGACAAAGTTAAACCAAAGTGAAAGGTTAGGGTTATTTCTTACGTGTGGGTTTGTCCAGACAGCAGGGTTGTGGTGCGTCCCGTAAATACTGACCAGAGAGATGGCACCTTGGAGAGACCAACACAAAGAAACAAATACTTTAAGAAAATGTGGTCATTTTCTGTCTCTTTCTGTGCGACTTTGTGGTGTTTTTGCCCCTAAAATAAGCTTATTGTACTTTAAATCTATATAAAAAGCTCTTTCTCTCACCCTTGGGTATGGTGCGGTTGCCGGGCAGGTCCATGTCTTTGGTGTACTTCCTGGTTACAGCCACCACAGGAGAGTGCAGCCGCAGAGACTCTCTGATGCACATGGTGGTGAAGGGGAGGTTGGTCAGATCCTCCCTTTAGATATAGATAACCACATTTAAATTCCCACCTTAATATAACACACTTTCAACTGCATTTCCATCTCCTATTAAGCATTTCTGTGTATTTTCTGACCACTGTATTGCATGTGTTTCTCGTCCTTGCATCAGATCCATCACTTCCTGCCTGCAGCTCTCCTGATGGTCTTCGTGGCGCGCTAAATTATACAGCGTCCAGCTAATCGCACTGGCTGTTGTGTCGTGACCTGTGGAAACAGAAGCACACTTTTCAATCCACTTTTAAAGTCTCAAAGAAATCGATTGTATGATAAGAACATTAAAGTGAATGCACTTGTGTTACTAATTAAATAAAGTTGCTTCTCACCTGCAAACATGAAGGTGTTTGCATCCGCCTGAATCTCCTCATCTGTGAGGCCTCGTCCGTGCTCATCCTGTGGATAGACAGAATTGTTTGTAAGGAATCACAGACCAATAACTTAGAATTATACAGTGTATATATACATTTGATCTGATTCTTATTTCTTCTTCTCTCCTACCTTTGACAGCAGTATGATGTCCACAAAATCTTTCTTCTTCTGTGGTGCTGCGGGGAAATCTGCTCCTGTCTTCTTCTGCTGGCTGATCAGGGCTCGACGCTTCTGAACCACCTCCATGGTAAACCTGTTCAGATGTATAAAAAACAACAAAGCGATTAGTGTTGGTTTTGAACACGTGAAGGTCATGAGGTCACACCCGTGCAGCTGCTGTACCTGTGCACGATGCTTAAGGCCTTTTTGAATTGTTTCCCCTGCTGAGTCTTCCAGTAAATAAAATCCCAGTGGTGCAAAATCTTTGTGCGACGATCTATGATCAGGTCACTCAGCTCCACTATGGCTGACACGTACGCAGAGGAAGACCTAGTGAAACATATACAATTAAAAGAGAAGAACTATGGAAGCGGATTATACTTGTGAACAAAAAGAGTGTGTCCTCACCGCTGACAGTTGCTGTTGTAACTGAAGGCACATTTCAGTAAACTGTCGAGTGTCATCAGAGTGACGTGGTCAAACATTTCTACATGATTCGTGCCTTCTACCAACAGTTTGTGCCACTTATCCTGAAAGACAGATTCTTTGTATTATTAGATCAGATTCTACTTTATTTGTTTACTTTTTTAAATGATCTATTATATTTGTATTTCTGTATGTGTTTATTTGTATTTGTATTCATTTATGTGTATTATTCATTTATTGAGATATGGATTTCTGTTTGTTACAGCAGTATGTAAAAAAGACATTCCACACAAATACAAATAAATAAATGTACTTACATTAAAACAGTAAATTATTAATTTATTTGAAATGAAATGTAGGTATTTTCTTTAAAAAGGAGTGGGAAGAAATTAATACTATTTAAATGTTTAATAGCTCCAGTGTAAAGAGTGGGTTTGTTGGTTTTCTAGAAGTAGCAGGCCGATACTAAAGTGTGTATACAGCATGTGAGTGTGCATGATGTGTCTTACGTGCATGGTGTTGGTGGAGGTGTTAAACTTGTTGACGTAATTCTTCAGGATATCAAAATGAAAAGCCGGGGTCAGCAGCCGCCGCCTGCGAGACCACTCCTCTCCGTTTATCAGCAACAGACTCTGTCCTGGGGTGTGAAGGGGAAATGTTCGGAGGTGAGGATGAGAGTAAATAATACATACACATTCAATTGGATCAGTGTCGTCTCACTTTGGTATAACTACAACAGCAAAGAGAATAAAAAATAGAAGGCACTAGATAAATTAGATGTAAAAACTTGTAGTATTTTACCGTATACTCAATATCTATAAACACAGGAAGTGTTATCAGCTCATTTAAAGTATTTTGATATCAGAGAGCCGTTTGACTCACCAAGCCACGGACGCAGATGTCCATAGAATAGCTCGTCTTTCACTGTGATGCTGGCTGGATGTAATGGAAAGAGAAAAGAAGATTAAAGCGGACATATTCTGCTAATTCTCAGGTTCATATTTGTATGTTGTGTCTCCACTGTTTCCATGCTTTAATGTTCAAAAAGCTCTTTATTGTTCTCATACTGCCTGTGCTGCAGCACCTCTGTTCACCCTCTGTCTGAAACCAGAGCCCAGTCTGCCAACACTTCTTCCAGTGTGAAAATGTTTCCAGTAATTATACAGTACCAGGTGCCATTAGCAGAGGTTTGACGTAGTCCGGGTGGAAGAGTCTGACCAGGTGATAGAAAGGGCCGATGAACCAGCTGCAGGAGTGTGTGTACATCTGCACCAAGTCATCCACCTGCAGGAGGCCTTCCTCTGTGCTCTGCATCTGAAGCACACACAATAACACTTTAAACAAACATTATAATGCACCATAAGTATAGCTTTTAAAATGAAAACCTCGGAGTTTAATGGTCGGTTTGCACACTTAACTGAATTCTCCCTCCACAGAGATTTGTAATAAAATATGTCGCAACATCCTGTATCATGCTGAGAAATCTACATTTCCTTTTCTTGTTTCACGATTGCCAAGAATTACAATAATGACACAACGTTTAACATGTCACTCCCACTAGAGGCACAAAATACAAATATGAACCTGAAAATGAGCATATGTCCTATAAGTAAAGGATGTGAACACTTCTTCCACCATTGTTCTACCTGTGTTTTTAGTTTGAATCTTACCTTGCCCAGGTGGCCCAACAGCCAGGAGTGTGCATGTGGCTTGCTGAAGCAGGAGAGTCTGTGTGTGAACCAGGCGTGACGCACCAACAGCTTCACGGTCCAAACTGAGACCACAGCTCCCAGTCCGGCACCGACCAGAAGCATCAGCTGCCAGAGGCCCGTCCAGCTGAGGACCTGAGAGAGGACACCCCGGAGGAGAGACATCCTGAAAGAGAAAGTGAAGAGTTTCCAGAGGTTGTCTTACACTCGCCCTGCTCTGACAGTGACTCTGTCCACTAGGAGAAGTTACTAATGTTGAAATATGCAAAAACTGTTCCACCCAGGAAGTGCTGTAACCATAATGTCAGACACCACTTCCTTTGTCTGTTACAATCTAACTTATTTTGTTTAATTTGCAGCACAGGTTTCAACACATAGGCTAAGTGGCGGGACATCTCTAAGCAGGTTTACCTATCACACCAAAGCCGGCCAGCTAACCTGGTTTCAGACAGAGGGTGAAAAGAGGTGCTGCAGCACAGGCAGTATAAGGAAAAATGAAGAGCTTTTTGAACATTAAAGCATGGAGACATGTCACATAAAATACTTTTATGAACATGAAAATAAACACAATATGTCCTCTTTCAAATTCGAACTTATAATTAATAATTAGATGGAGGTAGAGCCCAAATACATGTTTTAACCTAGTCACAAAATACACAAGATAAACCAAACAAACAAAAACAATCCATATTCAACCTGCCATTTAACCAGAATTAAAAAGTTCACTGAAAAATACAGAGTTACTCACAAACCCTTATTAAATCAAGAGAACCAAATCATAATCTTGTCTACACATTGAGATACGTATAAAACACAGATATCCTTATTACTTTCCAAATAACTTATTATGTTGGTGACATTAAACTAATCTTCATTCGAGAGTTCGGTTTTACGAGGAGCTCCTGAACGCCACACTGATTGGAACAGGTGGCCACGGAGCCGCTCGCTAACGCAGCTCGTGGGTTGGGCTCAGAGACCAAACATTTCATTGATTTCTGCAGTTTCTGGTAACTTCTAATAACGATATAACATTACTTTGTGTGGCTAAAGACGGGTATTCAATGTAAATACGATTGGATATATCGTCAAAGGCTAAAGGCTAATAACCAGTTAGCCTGTGGTAGTTTACCTTGTTTACCTTACCCTTCATTCTGGTTCATTTTTTTTACGATTAAACATCGGTTAAATGCCAGAAATGTATAGAAGATTCAACCCCCAAAGATACTACATGTTTTTTGTTGATGCTATAAAGTAGACAAAATTGGTGAAATCACATTTTTGATAGTTAAACTGTTCGAAAAGTGTAACAATCTATTTTTCCACCATTGTTGTGTAAGCCTGTTGATTTACCAACTTAGATTGTTTTGTTTTGGACAATTTCTATATGATCAGTATACATTGACATGCTCAGAAGTAAATTACAATAAAGTGTGTTTGACAAAATCTCTATCCATGAATCTCAGGGGTATTTAAGTTGATTTCAAGTTAAGTTATTTTAGTATTGCTGAAGAAATAAACCTCTTATTGTTCTTAAAAGCTGTAATAGTAAAGTTAAATGCTTCAGAATTGAAAAACACTTCATGCATTAACCTACATTTGGAAATATTTCAATTGCTCTTGTAAAAACTAGCCAACCATTTAACAATACCGACAATGACATTATTAATATCCTTCTGAGCTGTGTTTTTAAACTAATATGTATTTTCTCCTTTATTTTCCTCTGTTTTCAAGTGTTCAGCTTGAGATGAATGAAATTGCAGAGGCCAGATCTCTCCTTAATTCCTGCTCCTCTCTGACATCTCTCAGCTCCAAACAAACATGGCTGCCATCTGAATCCCATCTGCGGCTTTCCTGGATGAACGACCGCCAAATGGAGCAGGATTCCCGGCACCAGTATGTGGAGATGCAGTCGAGTCCTGCGTCTCCTTTCTACGAGGAACTCTTCTGCACCTCCAGCTCTCTGGCCGGCGCCCTCCTGGCCTCCGCAGGGCCGCAGAGCGATGTGGTGAAGAGAGGATACCTGGGGAAGCTGGAGCGCAAACACAGGAGGTATTTTGTCCTGAGAGCAGGAAGCCACATCGGGCCGAGCCGCCTCGAGTGGTACCAGAGCCAGGAGAAGTTCACAGCAGTGGAGAAAACTGCTGGAAGTCTGTTCGGCTCTAGCAAACAAGGGTAAGCAAAAGTAACTTCAAGAACAAAAATAAGAGAAAAACAAAACAAGCATGCTTCATCTGTATATTACAAGGTAATCACTTGAAAAACCCTTATGCATACAGAAAAAAGACACACAATTACACAGTCTCTGGAAATGCACTGCACGGGCCTCCTTACATTCTAAAACCCATGTTGTCTACACCTTAGGATATCTTCTCCAATGGAAGGCCTGACAGCAAATGTTCGCTCATGTTTACTATATTTATGCTTCTCTGGACCCAACAGAACAACTTATATTTTGATGCTAATACTTTTCTACTTTTACTTGAGTAACAGTTTAAATGCATGACTTTTAGTATTTCTACACTCTGGCACTTCTACTTTCACTGAAGTACAAGATCTGAGTACTTCTCTCACCTCTGCTAACACCCTATTCATTCCTATTTCCCAGGGTGATCTACCTGAGGTGCTGTGTCGGTGTGAGCCGCAGTGGCAGTTCCAGGAAAGGCCTCACGGTGGCGCTGTACGCCAAAAACCAAACCGTGGTGCTTGTGGTGGAGGAGCAGGGGGAGCAGGAGGAGTGGTACCTGGCCATCAAGAAACTGATGGATGAAGAGCACGGGGCAGGCTTTGATGAAGACGATGATGGGTACTGCACTCTGCCCCCTGCTGCTTTCTTCAAAGAGGTCCAGATCTTCAATGTTTTAAATCATTATTATTACCCTAAGGTGTATTATCTTCCTGTTTGCAGTAGAGCAATATTAATAAAATGAATCTCTGGATCTTCCTTTACTTCCATCAAAGGTTTGGCCCGTCGCGGTGAAGCCCCGGGGTTTGGGTTGTACCAAGTCCCTGGCGGGGGAGAGTCGTCTCTGCCTCACAGCTTCGTCGCTCATCCTGGCCAGAGCGGCTGCAGGCAGCGACTTGCCGTCTGTCACTATTCCTCTGCTGAGTGTTCGCCGCTTTGGCCACTTGGACGGTTCCTTCTTCCTGGAGCTGGGCAGGTCGGCGCCCAACGGTCCTGGAGAGATCTGGATGGAAGCAAGAGAGCAAGGTAATTAAATCAAATTAAGGAATAAAAGAAACCTTAATGGAAACCCGTAGGGACATTCAGTTGTTTGAGCAGCAGCAACAATAAGAGAGGATAATTCGAATGACAAATAAAAAAAGTAAGTTACAGTATAGAATATAATCAATAAAAAGAACCTGTTGATGTGTGTTCTGTGCAGGGAGCCCAGCAGTAGCCCAGCACATCCACGAGGTGGTCCGAGAGACAGTCAGAGCGCTGCGAGCTCTGCCCGACTTCAGCCGCTCTCCCACCTCCAACCATCAGCTTCAAACCCTTCTGGCTTCCAAAGGCTGCCGACCCAAGCACCGAGACAAGCCAGCGGGTGTGAGACCACTCGCTTCTCGTGCCAGAAACCCTGAAAGCCCGTGCAAATGTCCCCCTGAGCCCCTCCAACCCCACGAAACAGACCCTCATCAGAGCTCTGAGTCGAGGACTGGCGGCTACATGGAGATGAAGATGGACCAACATCTCCCGCTGAGCAAAGAGAGGGAGAGAGTCAGCCAAACGCCTCCTATGTTGACAGAGGAGGAGGACTGGGAGTCGGGTCAGCAGGGGCTGGGGTACATGGTGATGTCTCCTCAGTTGAGCCACAGTTTGTCTGCGCTGCCTCAGGACGACTACGTGACGATGGCGAGCCCACAGAAACACACAAGGCCATCTTCCTCTTCATCCTCCTCTCCTCTGCAGACATCCTTCAACAGGTTAGTTTAAGGAGGTGACAAATTGTGTTTTTTGTGCAAACTCAACACTTGTTGGATAAAGTCACTGAAAGAAGGCACTGTACTTTAAAGATACCCTATTCTGCTTTTTGGGGGGTTTCCCTGTCCTGTAATGTGATATAGGATTGTGTGCATGTAAATGGTCTGCAAAGGCTAAAATCCCAAAGTCCCCCAATACAAATATGCACCAGAAAATGAGCATATGATGTCATCTTTAACTTTAATAAATTCTCTTTTGTAGCTTTACCTCCGAGACCTCCTCTCCGCTGCATCATCAGACCCACTGGCTGCTGGCGACCTCCGTCCAACAGTCGGAAGCAGAAACCGGCCAATCACAGAGGAGCATCAGCCATGCACAGGATGAGGAAATGGGGGAACAGTCGCAGCAGATCCGCCTCCCAGCACACACCAGCACCAGGAGGGATGATGGCTGTGATGTGACGACTCCATTTGACTCGGGCGTAGCGAGTCCCAACTGTGGCAGACTCAAAGCTGCCACAGAACGATCCGTCCGAAGATACCGCCTGTCTTTGTGTCTGCCGTCCTGCATGCAAGCTGAGGACAGAAACTGAGGACTACACAGAAAGATAAATATTCTTTATTCATCAGGGAAACTCAGGAGTCTTAGCAGCAACAGAGAGAAAGGAACAAAGTAATACTAAATAAATAACGAAAAATGTAAGAAACAGTATGAATTAAAATGTAAAGGTGTTTACATCTATGAATATGTTAAATATATATATGTACTTTTGGAAGTTCAAGTCATGAATGCATACAGAAAGGTCAACTTGCACACTTGAATCAAGGCTTTAAACTCTGAATATGTGTTTGAGAAAAATAAAGTTGTCTTGGTGACAGTTATTGTCTGTTATTTGCACTTAGTTTTGTCTTTACTTCCTAGTCTCTTTTGGTGTGGATTAAGTCACGCCCTTTGGTTTCTACACAGGTTTATTTAAAGTGTTTTAAAAAAATAGTCACAAGAATTATTTTGTATTTGTTTTGACAGCTTTCACACACCGCTCAGTATAACACCACAGATGTTCTCACCTTTTAGAATTGTCATTAAACCTGACCTTGCACTTTTTTCTCAAATGTTCTACATACTAAACTGTCTTTCTGAAATACTATGACTTTATGTCTTATACTCCGTCATCCTGCTTCTCTTTTCTTCCCAAGATGAGTGCAGAGCAACATATTAGTTAGGTTACCAAATTAAACTAAATTGTCCCAGATCAAATGGCTCGGGGATAAAACACTGCCGAGAAGACTGGATGTTGAGGGTTCAATTCTTATAATGTGCAGTAATTGTTGTGGTCCAAAATCCCAAATTGTCCAGAAAGACAACAGTTTCACATGAACATGTTTGATTCTTATAAGGAGCACAGATTTTAAATGTCCAAAATTTAAGAAGAAAAGACTTGTACATTTACAGTTACATCTCAATAAATTAGAATATTGTGGAAAATGATATATGTAGTATATATATATACTCATATATTATATATATTATTATATATACTATACTATGACTCTTTTTGCCACGGAATCCAGATGTCTTGACGTCAAAAATGTTAAAGTTGTTTAAATGTAATATATAATACAATTATTCTAACTATACTCCAGTGTCCTGCCAGTGTTTATTGTGTGTGTGTGACTTTAGTCCAATGAATCAGAATCAGGTTTATTACAAAGTTGGTTTTCACATAAACACGGTGATTCAATTGTAAAAAAAGGAACTAAGATGTAAGGATTAGAAAAAATGAATCTAACACACCCATACAAGAAATGTATAGCACACGTAATGTGCAGTGTATTGAATTTAAAGTGAAATAAACATTACCCTTTATATTAACATACAATTTTAAAGGATATTTATGGATTTGTATTTGCAATGGATAGCCCAAATTTGATATGCACAGTGCCCTCTGTGAACAAACTAAACATGATGATATGACCCCATGACCCCCATGACTCCGCCCCCTCTGTTGGTCGGAGACGCTTCGGTACGTCCAGAGCCATAGAATAGAATAGAAAAGCAGAGGACTGTCATCAGGTCTTATAGCTCAAGGAGATAGAAGGGTGGTTGGTAGGCCAGAGGTTGCAGGTTCGAGCCTTATACGTTGCAGAGAGTAGATAAGGATAAGGATAAAGGGGTAATGAATACATTAATAGGGTTAATTGGTTAATAGGATGCTAATTAAGGGAATAGAAGAAAGGAGGGTTAGGAAGCAAGACAGTAGTGAATAGGATACTATTTCAGGAACTGGAAATGAACAAAGGAGACAAATGTATTTTAAGAAACTTTTGCTTTATTCACATTTATTCATTTTATTCATACATAGCAGTGCAGCCTTGTCCCCAAGTCTGCTAAATGTCCCCAAGTCTGCTAAACGTCCTCAAGTCTGCTAAACGTCCTCAAGTCTGCTAAACGTCCTCAAGTCTGCTAAATGTCCCTAAGTCTGCTAAACGTCCCCAAGTCTGCTAAGTCTAATAAGCGGCCGATAGGTGGCTGCCGGCTCTCACTGCACTCCTGTGCAGGGCCCTGCAGTCACTGCCGATAGTCTGCTAAGTCTGTAGGCCTGCTAAGTCTGCTAAGTCGGGGGGGCTGACGTGGCTGGGGGGGGGCCGCTCGGCACCCCCCAGCCACCGCCCTAAGTCGGCTAAGTCTGCTAAGTGGCTGTGGGCTCTCACTGCAGCCACATCGATAGTCTGTTAAGTCTGCTATACGTCCCTTAAGGCTGCTAAGTCTGCTATACTTCCCCAAGGCTGAAAACGTCCACAAGTTTTTCAGAAGCAACTATGCAATTGCTTTTTTTTACATTTCCTTTTTGAAACAAAGTCTTGGACAGTTGGACAATGACCATTGGCTGTCTCAGATCTGATAGCTCAGAGTGATACTACGCTGCTCAGGTAAACTGAGGTTTAAGGTTCGATCCCCATGAGGTGCAGGGATTTTCTGGAGTCCAAGACCCAAAGTGTGGAATTATATTACCAAACGCAACACATATGGGCCAGGTCAAATGGCTGACTGGGATAAAACACTGCCTTGAAGACTGGAGGTTCTTCATTCAACCCTCTTTATTTGCACTGGTTTTTCAGGTAAAACATCCAAAATGGTGTGAAAAAAGCCTAGAGAAGAGTTTTTCATTTAAAAATGTTGGTGGCACAATTGTGTGACATACTTATAAGGACAGTTTTTTTCAGATGGACTGCACTATGACTTATTTGATTTCCTTTTTTACATTTTTATTTGTGACATAATCTACCAAACAACAGGTCACTGTCTCAATCTAATAGCTCAGGGTGATACAACGCTGCTCAGGTGAGCTGAAGTGTTGGGTTCGATCCCCATGAGGTGCATAGATTTTTGGAAGTTTAACACCCAAAGTGCAGAATTACATTACCAAACAAAAGTTTATTGGCCCAGGTCAAATGGCTCACTGGGAAGAAACACTGCCTTGAAGACTGGAGGTTGTGGGTTCAATCTTATTTATTTGCACTGGTTTTCAGGTAAAACATCCAAAATGGTGTGAAAAAAGCCTAGAGAAGAGTTTTTCATTTTAAAATGTTGGTGGCACAATTGTATGACATACTTACAAGGATAGTTTTATTGGATGCAATGCACAATAACTTGTTCTATTTCCTTTTTTACATTGTCATTGTGACATAATCTACCAAACAACCTAAGACTTTCACAAATGAAATAGCTCAGTTGGATACAATGCTGCTCAGGTGAGCAGGAGTCTTGGGTTCGATACCTGTGAGGTCCATGCATTTTCTAAGTCTAACCATCCAAAGCAGAGAATTAAGTTACCAAATTAAATGTAGCAGTCACTGGTCAAGTGGCTCAGAGGGATAGAACACAGACTGTGAGACAGAAGGTTGTGGGTTCAAGGCTTTTCAGGTGCAGTAATCTTTAAGGTTCAAAATCCCAAATGAACCGGTCATAAGCTCTTCGAAACATAATCATCTCAGGACAGATAGCTCAGAGGGATAAGTGTCAGGTCAGAAGACCTGAGGTTGTGTGTTCGAGTCCTCGTGAGCTATAGTGATTTTTAAAGTGCTTTACTCAAAATGAAGAAGATAAATGCGCCCGGAGCACAGGTCTTCATGTACATGTGATGGTGGCCGGATTGGGTCTGTTCTCGGCATTAAGGCGCTGGTGTCGAGTTTGGGTCTGTCGCTTAGCATGTACGGGGTTCGATACTCGGAGTAGCTGAGTTAGGCAGAGTAGCTGCAGCAGTTAGTGCACAGTAGATGAGGAAGGTAGTTCGTAGTAGATGAGGCAGGTAGTTCATAGTAAGTGAGGCAGGTAGTTCATAGTAAGTGAGGCAGGAAGCGTAGGAGTGTCACGTGGAGTAGGAGAGGCAGGTAGCGTAGGATAATAGTAGGAGAGGCAGGTAAGGGAGGTAGGAGAGGCAGGTAAGGGAGGTAGCGTAGGAGAGCAGAACGAGTAGATCAGGATAAAAAAAATTGCAGAAAATCTTTTTTTTTTAGCTTTTTTTCCCAAATTTTTGCTTTTTTTGGTCCTGAAAAGCAGCACTGCAGCCGCAAGGGGGATACGAACCCTGGCATCTAGGATCCTTCCTGGCTCACTGTGCACCTGCCCTACCAGGTGAGCCACTGGGTCATACAAAGAGGAATGGTTTAAGTTATATTTATCATGACGAGTAATAATCACTTTAAAAAAAAAAAAAAAAAATGAAATTTATTTTATACGTCATTATTAATGACTTTTAGAAACTATTTATGATTTTCTAAAGGCATTTCACATTTTAAGGACATTATTTGCAAATTATTGTCAATTTAATTTACTTTTCTATGACTTTTTGCAGTTTAATGATTTTCTGCTCTGACTTTTTAAACAACTTTTTATGAAAAATGTCATTGTTTTTTGTAACTTCTCTTTGGCAAACATTGTAATGAAATTCTTGTGACTTTTAATCACTCTTATGAATGTTTTGCTATACTATGTACTATGACTTTCCTATGACTTTTTCTGACACTATTAAATGACTTGTGGCGTAGTAAACTATTATGGCATTTCTAAAGTTTTTACTTTCCTAAGACTTTCTGAAGACATTTAAAGGTTTGCACTTACTAAGACTTTTAAATGCCATACTTTACCACGAGTGGAGGAAGAAGAGAAGAAGTGAAGAAACCCGGCCGTCCTCAGATTTGTTCCAGAAACTCTGCACTCATCTTGGGGAGAAATGAAGAGAGGGAAGACAGCGTTAGGATTATTCTGGTTTAAGACATTTTAAAAACTAGTTTTTTACTTTTCAGGTATTTTCTTTGTTGTGAGATATTCAATGTCAGGGATCTTATTATGGTGTGTTTTAGATTGCTGCCACATGGGTGTAACATAAAAAGAGAATGCAACAAACGGCAAAAAGCAAATAAAACAATTCTGTGCACTTATCAATGCACAGAATACGATTGTTGAATGTTAAAGTGTACTTGTACAATACTCATATCTTATCTCTGGGAAGGACACATGTTGACAGACTGCTGCAGCCCACTGTTTGAGTTGGCACTGATTTACTGAGACAGAGTGTGCTGATCAGATCTGTTCTGCCTTGTGAAAAATATACCCTTTCCTCCTTCGCTGCAGCCGACCTTCTCCTGCTCCAGTCGGCTTCGAGTGTCGGGCCAACTCCACCCAGGTGGTGTCTCTCAAATGTGGCCGTGACTCTTCCTCCAGCTCCAGCTCTGAGTCCAGTGAGGAGGTGAGGACTAAAGGGGGGAAAGTAGAGCTGACTTTGACACTAATTCATCAAGCTCATTATCCATTTTAAGCCATAGCAAGTCATATAACCTATATTCAAGTGGACAATGAAAGTCTATTTGAAGGTTTTCCATGAAAATAGAACAGCATTTTTAATAAATTAAGCCAAACCCTTAATAAAAGGTGAGAAAGTGGATTAGACTGGGACTCTGGAAGTACACAGGAAAGAATGTATATCATTAGTGGAGTAAAATGATAATAGATGTGCAGTATGACGTTATTCGTTATTAGCCAAAAAGTTAAGATCTTGAATTATAAAGAACATTTCTCAAAGTGTTTGAAAGACAGGCATTTACCAGGAAGGGCAGGGGAAGTCTAACAAAGGATGCTTCTGAGCAGCATTATGGGAAATGTAGGTATGGTGTATGTCCAAATCTAAGGAACACATTATGTATTATACTGTTGTGTTAAACTCACCAGGTATGCTGGCGGAGCTGGAGCCTGATCGGATGCTGGCGGTCGAGAGAGAGGACCAATCGTAGGCCGCCTCTGTCCTCTTCATGGTTTCCTGGTAGTTCACATATAGCTGCTTACCATACTACAAACAAACACAAAATGAGATAAACTAATTAACATACTTTACATAGTGTGAGAGAACATTGTTTGGACTCGATCGATTAGTAGACGTACCTTGGCAATGCGAATCCCATTCACCCACTGGTGCAGGGTCCTGACGTCATCGCAGCACAGATACTTGATGTACTGGGACTTCTTCTGGATTTGTGGATGCTACAGAGAAGTTGATACATATTTTACTATCCACAAATGCATCAAATGTCCACTGAAAAAGTGCTTTAAAGCTACTACGCGCAGGTTGTTTGTAGAGAAGGGAAAACGTCAACAAGTTATTCCACACCGGTGCCATGCTGCTTCTCTGCACGTTTTTAATCCACAGTTTTGCTGCACTTTTGATGATAGTTTACTACGTTGTTTACATGCGTTCAGCAGCTGAGCCTCTCTGCAGGGAAAGAGTCACTCTGACCCACGCGTAAAACAACAACACTGTCTACTAACAGTATTTACTTACCAATGTTGACGGGATAGCAGGATGCGCAGGTTGTTTGTAGAGAAGGGAAAACGTCAACAAGTTATTCCACACCGGAGCCATGCTGCTTAGCTCTGCACGATGAGACTTCCACATGGGACTCTGCAGGGAAAGAGTCACTCTGCAGGAAACACCCCGGAAGTCTCATCGTGCAGAGAAGCAGCATGGCACCGGTCTAGAATAACTTGTTGACGTTTTCCCTTCACTACAATCAACCTGCGCATTCTGCTATCCCGTCAACATTGGTAGGTAAGTAAATACTGTTAGTAGATAGTGTTGTTGTTTTACGCGTGGGTCAGGTTTACTCACAGTAACGCTAACATTTATCAGAAAGGTCTGAATGTGTTTTTGTCACGTTCCACTTCCGTGTTTACAACCTCACAATGGCGTAGTGTAAACAGTACTGTTTTATGTAAGACACTACATGTATATTGTATTTATATCGTTTAATGTTTACCTTTTTATGTTTTTAATTTTAAAAGCTTTCTGTGCCAACAGAACTGTTTTTGTTGTCCTGAATACTAAGATATTTTAAATCTCCTGTGGTGCATCAGTCTCCTGAATGTGTTCAGAAACGGATTTACTTTGAACACTTTTAGTAACATCTATGAAGCTACTTGTTGAAATACACGAGATTCATTATCTACTATTTTCTGACAGGTATTTTGACAAATGTAAAGCTGTTTTATCATCTTCAAATCACTGAAACCAGTGGGGGAGGAGGTTATTTTGGACCCTTTATTTGAAGTATGAGTAGAAGGTGAGCTGATGTAGAATGGCTTGATTTAATTTCATAGTTTAGGAAACCGTGACAAATGCATTATTGTATTTGTCATAAAAAATCATGTTGATATTTCTTGAGAAAATATATGTTTAATCAGTCAAATGTACTTAAGTACTTAATGCAGAAAGAATACATTTAACCACTCTAAATATTCTATAAATAATTAAAAGGGAAACAATTACCACGTAGAGAAATACAGCAGCCATCAGTCCCTGAGATAACATCAACCCTTCTGTACGCCTTACTTTTTTGACGAAATATTTGTTTCCCGAGGTGAAGAATATTTTAAAAATGCACAATAAATACCTGAAAAAGTCAAGAGAAAAACTAGTTTTTAAAATGTCCAGAATAATCCTAACGCTGTCTTCCCTCTCTTTATTTCTCCCCAAGATGAGTGCAGAGTTTCTGGAACAAATCTGAGGACGGCCGGGTTTCTTCACTTCTTCTCTTCTTCCTCCACTCGTGGTAAAGTATGGCATTTAAAAGTCTTAGTAAGCGCAAACCTTTAAATGTCTTCAGAAAGTCTTAGGAAAGTAAAAACTTTAGAAATGCCATAATAGTTTAGAATCACAAGTAATTTAATAGTGTCAGTAAAAGTCATAGGAAAGTCATAGTATATAGTATAGCAAAACATTCATAAGAGTGATTAAAAGTCACAAGAATTTCATTACAATGTTTGCCAAAGAGAAGTTACAAAAAACAATGACATTTTTCATAAAAAGTCGTTTAAAAAGTCAGAGCAGAAAATCATTAAACTGCAAAAAGTCATAGAAAAGTAAATTAAATTGACAATAATTAGCAAATAATGTCCTTAAAATGTGAAATGCCTTTAGAAAATCATAAATAGTTTCTAAAAGTCATTAATAATGACGTATAAAATAAATGTCATTATTTTTTTTATTTTTTTTTTTTTTTAAAAGGTGATTATTACTCGTCATGATAAATATAACTTAAACCTTTCCTCTTTATATGACCCAGTGGCTCACCTGGTAGGGCAGGTGCACAGAAGAATCCTAGATGCCAGGGTTCGTATCCCCCCTGCGGCTGCAGTGCTGCTTTTCAGGACCAAAAAGAGCAAAAATGTGGGAGAAAAGCTAAAAAAAAAAAGATTTTCTGCAATTTTTTTTATTCTGATCTACTTGTTCTGCTCTCCTACTCTACCTCCCTTACCTACGCTACCTGCCTCTCTTACTATGAACTACCTGAACTACCTGCCTCACTTACTATGAACTACCTGCCTCACTTACTATGAACTACCTGCCTCACTTGCTATGAACTACCTGCCTCACTTGCTATGAACTACCTGCCTCATCTGCTGTGCACTAACTGCTGCAGCTACTCTGCCTAACTCAGCTACTCCGAGTATCGAACCCCGTACATGCTAAGCGACAGACCCAAACTCGACACCAGCGCCTTAATGCCGAGAACAGACCCAATCCGGCCACCATCACATGTACATGAAGACCTGTGCTCCGGGCGCATTTATCTTCTTCATTTTGAGTAAAGCACTTTAAAAATCACTATAGCTCACGAGGACTGGAACACACAACCTCAGGTCTTCTGACCTGACACTTATCCCTCTGAGCTATCTGTCCTGAGATGATTACGTTTCGAAGAGCTTATGACCGGTTCATTTGGGTTTTTTAACCTTAAAGATTACTGCACCTGAAAAACCTTGAACCCACAACCTTCTGTCTCACAGTCTGTGTTCTATCCCTCTGAGCCACTTGACCAGTGACTGCTACATTTCATTTGGTAAGTTAATTCTCTACTTTGGATGGTTAGACTTAGAAAATGCATGGACCTCACAGGGATCGAACCCAAGACTCCTGCTCACCTGAGCAGCGTTGTATCCCACTGAGCTATTTCATTTTGGACAGTCTGAAGTTGTTTGGTAGATTATGGCACAAAGAAAATGTAAAAAAGGGAAATAAAATAAGTCATAGTGGAGTGCATCCAATAAAACTTAACTGAGTTAAGTGTCACACAATTATGCCACCAACATTTGTAAATGAGAAACCCTTCTCTACACTTTGTTCACATCATTTGGATGTTTTACCTGAAAAACAGGTGCAAATAAAGAGGATTGAACCAAGAACCTCTAGACATCAAGGTAGTGTCTTATCCCTTTGAGCCATTTGACCTGGGAAAATTATTTTCGTTTGGAAATCTAATTCTACACTTTGGGTGCTGGCCTTCAGAAAATCTCTGCACCTCATGGGGATCAAACCCAAAACTTCAGCTCACCTGAGCAGCGTCGTAACCCACTGAGCTATTTCATTTTAAATAATGGTAGACTTTGTCACAAAGAATAATATAAAAAAGGAAATAAAATAAGTCATAGTGCATCTGAAAGAAATATCAGAGAATCACACAATTGTGTCACAAACATTTGTAAACGAAAAACTACTCTGTACGTTTTTTTCCACATCATTTGGATGTTTTACCTGAAAAACAGGTGCAAATAAAGAGGGTTGAACCAAGAACCTCCAGACATCAAGGCATGGTTTTATCCCAGTCAGCCATCTGACCTGGTCCATTTATTTTTCGTTTGGTAATCTAATTCTACACTTGAAGAGTGGGTGTTGAAGATCAGAAGCATCTCTGCACCTCATGGGGATCGAACCTAAAACCTCAGTTCTTCTGAACAATAGTGCATCTCACTGAGCCATTTGATCTGAGTCTTTGGTATTGTGTTTGGTAGACTTTGTGATACAAAGGATATCTCAAAAAGTCATACTCTGCACTACCTGCCTTACTTACTATGAACTACCTGCCTCATCTACTGTGCACTAACTGCTGCAGCTACTCTGCCTAACTCAGCTACTCCGAGTATCGAACCCCGTACATGCTAAGCGACAGACCCGAACTCGACACCAGCGCCTTAATGCCGAGAACAGACCCAATCCGGCCACCATCACATGTACATGAAGACCTGTGCTCCGGGCGCATTTATCTTCTTCATTTTGAGTAAAGCACTTTAAAAATCACTATAGCTCACGAGGACTCGAACACACAACCTCAGACTTTCTAACCTGTCTCCTATCCCTCTGCGCCACCTGTCCTGAGGCATTAATGTTTCGTAGAGCTTAGGGCCTGTTCATTTGGGATTTTGGACCCTAAAGATTACTGCACCTGAAAATCTTCAAACCCACAACCTTCAGTCTCACAGTCTGTGCTCTATCCCTCTGAGCCAATTGACCAGTGACTGCTAGATCTCATTTGGTAAATTCATTCTCTACTTTGGATGGTTAGACTTAGAAAATGCATGGACCTCACAGACTTGGGGACGTTTAGCAGACTTGGGGACAAGGCTGCACTGCTATGTATGAATAAAATGAATAAATGTGAATAAAGCAAAAGTTTCTTAAAATACATTTGTCTCCTTTGTTCATTTCCAGTTCCTAAGATAGTATCCTATTCACTACTGTCTTACTTCCTAACACTCCTTTCTTCTATTCCCTTAGCATCCTATTAACATTATTCTATTAACCAATTAATCAATTAACCCTTTATCCTTATCTATCAACTCTCTGCAACGTATAAGGCTCAAACCTGCAACCTCTGGTCTACTAACCACCCTTCTATCTCCTTGAGCTATCAGACCCGATGACAGTTCTCTGCTTTTACTTGTATTTGACTTCTTCATCAAGGGAAAGACACCTTAAAACTCTGCATGGCAAAGACTCAAACTCACAACCTGGGATCATTAAACGCAGTGGACCACCCCAGTTTTGAACTCACGTTCTCTGGTCTCCAAGACGGGTTCTTATCACAGTGAGCCATTCGGTGTGACACAGTTAGATGTTCCCTGGCATATGTGAGCTTTTTACCTCAGGTTTGGACCTTAAAATACACAGCCCAAGCACCTCCTAGTGAATGATACATAGTTTATTCTCGGTTTAACCTTGAAAGTGTGTGAGACAAAATAGCTTAGAGGTTAGAGTCAAAGACTGTGGCTCCATGACCTAACTATGAAACAGGGTTCAAAACATATCTATTTTGTTATTGAATAGGCCCACCACAAACCAAGTCCGTTCTGACCTCTAAAATACGTAAGTACACGTGGACGATTTAAAGTGTGCAGTAGTGTAGGAACTCTGCAGTCATCTTGGGAAAAATAAAAGGACAACATAAGAATGAGACATAAAAAAATCTATGTTAAACAAAACTTTAAAAGTCATAGTATAGTCTGTTAAAAATAGAGCTTTAGTATAGTTTGTTTAACATATTATGTAAAAAGTCATAGTATAACATTTCTAAACTGTGATTTATAAAAAATAAATCCGTACTATTGGTGACTTTATTCATTATTATTTTGGTTACATAGTCTCTAGAGTCTCTAGAAAATAAAGACGTCATTTTGAACATTACTGGTGACTGTTGACATTTTGATCAAATCAAACTTCTGAGATTCATCATCTGTCTAGTTATATGAATAGCATGCAAACCTTGTAGGCAATTGTATCACAATAAAATAACAATATGCTGACATCAGTTGTAGCCAGTGGGGGAAAGTACTGTACTTAAGTACAATCTTGAGGTACTTAACCTGTAGTTATGCTACTGTATGACATTTTAGAAGCCAGTAATGCAATTTTAACCCCACTACATTTATTTGACAGCTTTTGTGACTAGTTTTATTTAAGGTTTAGATTATTAGCTAAAGTAATAACAAACTTTTGAAACGCATCTGAGTACTTCTTCCACAAAAGCGATCTAAACGTTAATACTGACAACAACAAGCTTTAGTTATGACGTCAGTGTATAGTGTATCACTCTGAACTAAGTAGTGACACTCTGAACTAAGTAGTGACACTCTAGCAAGTTCCTGTCATAATGGGGAACATTTTTTATATAAGTGGGGACCCTTGTCTAAAAAGTTAGTTCTGGACATAATGGGGACCCTTATCTAAAAAAAATTACCATATTATTTTAACCATGTTAAAAGAAAAGACACCTGATCGCAGATGACTGAAATGACTTGCTTTATTGTGAACCTGTAATGCACCTGTGTGAAACTCCTTAGCACAACTCTTCAATCAATCCTGATCCATCACTAAAAGGTGAAACCTCTGTTGTCTGTATTTCATGTCCACGGAAGATAAGAGAAGAAGGATGACGACACCCAGGTTGGAAACAAGTGGCTTAAACCATCCAAACATATGTCTTAAAACATTTATTAAGATCCTAAACCTAGAGAAATATATGTTTAAGATCATAGGCTTGAGTGGTGAGTATGTGTGTGGTCAGAGTAGAACACACACCTCTGTGTTTATGTGCTGCTGGCAGTGAGAGCGTCTCGCAGAGTTTCTATGAAGCGATGAACGTCGGTGAAGGAGTTGTAGAGCGGCACCGGAGCGATCCGCAGCACACTGGGCTCCCTCATGTCACACTGAACAAAGACAAACATCAGAAACTCTTGATGCAGATTACTCCCAGATTCAAACTGATGTTGTGGATTTTTCCAGTACAAAAACAGTCCTCTAAAATCGTGTCTGTACTCACGGCGACTCCCCTCTTCTCCATCTCCTGGAAGACGGTCCTGATGGGGACGGAGAAGCAGAGCGACAGCTGGCAGCCCCTCTGCTGCGGGTCGGAGGGCGTGATGATGCGCACGTGAGCTTTGTGCGGCTGGGAGGCGTCCTCACGGAAATAATGCAGGATCAGAAACTCCAGGTACCCCGTCAGGAGGAGGGACTTCCTGCGCAGCTCCTGCATGCTCGTCATGTTGAACACCTGGAGGAAAGGGGAAATTATGACCAGGCTAATCACTTCTCAAGAAGACTATTATATCAGCTGATGTTCATACTGTTGACATGCAGTCAAATAGTTAAGTGTTGGTGCTTTTTACAGGACAATGACAATGTAACATCAACAATGAAGAAATAAAAAATGGAGAGCATATTTTTTGTTAAGTTATAGTACCTCCAGGCTGGCCTGCAGGGGGCACACCAGCAGGATGGGCTGGTTGGAGAGTCTGAAGCCACTCACACCGGGCTGCAGGTCCAACACTGAGGACACAAACACAGTCACAGTACAAATACAGTGGTTTGAGACAATTAAGAAAAACAAAAATGTGTATTTTTTTACATTAATAGTTATTATGGATAGAGAGCCAAAAAGGTATTGTAGATATAACACCCAAAGGGATCACAAGATGGCAGCATAAAACCATTTTAAAATCACCTCCCTGACATGAAAGGTTGATTGGAAGTTTGTATGTATTTTATCTACCGTTATTCATCCGGAAGCGAGTTTTCAGGTCATGTCCCCACCAGCCCACCAGCCTGCAGGACACGGGACAGAAGAAGAAAAGGAAGTTAAAAGGACATTTGTAGTATTTTTTATAATGTTATGTTTCTCCTTGAAGTTGCTTGTTATGCAATTTAACAAAGAATGATTGAAATCACAGCGTCGGAGGTGTCAGGACTCACGCAGGCTTGACAGTGTCTTTGTGTTTCTCGTGGATAAACGCCCCGGCTATCCCGCCAGCACCTGAGTTTATATACTGTGAGCAGACAGTCATTACTTTAGTATCCTCATGTATCTGTACTCTCATTTAAATCAGATGTCAGCTGACCTTGTAGGAGCACCAGCAGGCGAAGTCGACCCCCCAGTCGTGGAGCTTCAGCTCGACGTTTCCTGCAGCGTGAGCGCAGTCAAAACCTACAAAACAGCCCTGAAACACAGAGAACATTTGAACTATTTTAGATCATGCAGTGTTTTCTTTTCTATATATAATCTAACTTTGCAAAGGAACTAGTCACTAAATGCATGGCTAAATATTTCTTTTATAAATCCAGAGCACTAAAAAAAAAAATGTTCCCCCAATGTAGTGAAGCAAATGTAGAAAAATAAGCATGCAATGGAAATACTTAGGCACAAGTCCCTGAAAAATGATACTTAAGTATGTATTCCACAACTGATGAACATATACGTTCAGTACAGATTCTGATACCTTCCTGTGTCCGGCCTCAGTGATGGCGGCCATGTTGAACAGCTGTCCGGTGTAATACTGGACTCCGCTGAACATCACCACGGCGATGGAGTCTCCCTCCTCCTCGATCCGCCGCACGATGTCCTCCGTCCTCAGGGTCTCCTCCCCCTGTAGAGCAGCACCACAACCAGGAAGTAGATTTGAGTTTGTGTGCAGGCAAATGACAGGATGAATAACATCTGTAAATAATAATAATAATGTGTGAAGTTTGATGCTCCAGTACCGGCCTGGGTGAAATCAGCAGCATGCTCTTCTGAGGGTCGAACCCTCGCAGTCTGATCTGAGACTCCACTGCGTACTGAGGACAGGGGGGGCACAAAAACATGGTTTGGGTGACAATCATTAATTAAGAGATGTTTTCTGTATCAGTGACTCCATGCATTCAAGCTGTATTGAGGGAAAGGACTGTTGATTCAGATATTAATGGATGTTAAGGGCCCCTATTCTCCATTTTGGGATTTCCCCCTTTCCTTTAGTGTGTTATATAGGATGTTGTGCATGTAAATGGACTTCAAAGGCTAAAGTTCCCTACAGAGGGCCCCTTTAAAGCTGTTTAAACACAGTCAGCTTTATCCTTTGCTCTGGATTTAAAGTGCAGCAGCAGTTCTTTGTAGTAAAATCTGATTTAAAGTGCAGCAGCAGAGGAAGTATTTTATAGAAAAGTGGAGTTTTAGTGTCACACTGTGGGACTTTGACCTCTGCAGGTTTACTCACGTGGTCTGAAGGAAAGGCTTTGTCTTCCAGGAGGATTTTATGCCGAGTCGCTGTGGGTTTGTAGAAAGAAAGCTGCAGAATAATGACAGTATTGGTGTTGAAGTGGATTACATTGGATTAATGGATATCACATATAGGACACAGACTCAACTGGTTGACCTGCCTTCATTTTTACAACTTCTGACAATCTTTGGACAGGTGTTTATGCATATTTAATGCAAAAAGATCTTATGGAAAATTAGTGTATGTTACCAGTAGAAGATGTAGATTAACTGTCAGGCCGTTCATCAGAGCCACCTCCTCCGTTTTAGCTCCTGAAGAAACACAGAAGGGACTGTATTTGTTATTTGTTTGCTAAGATATGTATGATAAGTTTGCATAAAGAAATGATACTAATCTGGAAATCCTATGTGAGCCCACGATTTCATAAAAATCAAGTGAGGGTACACTATAGAGACACGTGACAGACATTTCAATATGAACTCGTAGCAACATAAAGAGAATGTTCCCTCACTGTTTTGAAGACCTACATGTGAACTTTGCACTCTGCAAACAGTGCAGTGACCTGAAGCTGCTGCACAGAGGAGTTATTCAAAACCAGTACGTATCTCATATAATATAATAACAGTGCTGCAGAATGGCCAGGCTTCAATTTGCAACAATTACAGTTATGTTCTCACCAACAACATTAGCCATGAGTTCCTCCATGGTGTTTTCAGCCCAGGCCCAGGGGCGAGGGCCTAAAACGTGGCCGTGGACCCCCCTATTAAAAGAGATGTTTTAATGCAATTTCACATTAAAATATATGTTATTGAAATTATTTTTGATAAATGAGAGTTGACTCACATTTTGGCCCAGTTCTCCAGTTCCTCTTCCAGATACTTCCTGGCCTTTTTGGGCTGAAGACCCAACGAGTTTCCCACCATGTAGATACACTCCTGACTGCCATTTACCTTAGAGAGGTCAGCTGAGAAAACAGGAAGTATTACAAATTATTCTCAGACTTTAAAAACTGTACAACTCTTCTGCTTTTCATTTCTGAAATACAATAAATATTAAATTAGTTTAAAAAATAAGTCTTAGTCAATATTCTTATATATATTTTACTTTATTTAATTTTTTTAGTGCGCATTTTTACTTTTACTTACTTACTTACATGTATTGAATACTAAAATGGAACAACTGTCAACCTGTTTCCTCCAGGATACTGTAAGTATTTCTGATCCAATGTTGAATAAAATATGTATACAAACACAAGAAGAAAATATGTAAATATACCAGCACTTTAATGCATAACTGCTTACTCACAGGGGGGCAGGTCAGCCACGGTGGGCAGCAGGAACTCCCCCCTCAGGGCTCTCAGAGGGTCCTGTTTGTCCAGGTGAGCAGCTACCTCAGCAGAGGTGGGGCTGCAGCCCAGAGAGGAGGACACTTTCTCCACAGTTTCCCTCGGAGTTAAACCCACAAACTGGTCCATTACTGCGCCTGCAGACACGGAACTCTTTAAAGTGAAGCATGGGGCAAAGGGAAGCTCTGTTGGTGGTGATTGGATCACTTCAATGAGTATAATCTGCAGAATGAAGGAGGTAAATAACTTTCTCCTGCCGCTCCTACAGTTCAGAAACACTACACTTTCGGGTTCCTGACTAACATGTGACTGAAGTAGCCAATCAGAAGCTAGGAGGACTTGCACTGAGGGAAACTGGGAGAGGTGTGCTGACAATAACCTGGCCCTCAACACAACAAAAACAAAATAACTAATTGTGGACTTCAGGAAAACGAAAGGCAACACACACACTCCCATCCACATAAATGGAACGGCGGTGGAGCGTGTGTCTAGCTTCAAGTTCCTGGGGGTCCACATATCCGATAACCTCTCATGGTCCAACAATACCACCAGTATAGTAAAGAAGGCTCACCAGCGTCTCTTCTTCCTGAGGAGACTAAAGAAAGATCACCTCTCTCCTCAGATTCTGGTGAACTTTTACCGCTGCACCATTGAGAGCATCCTGACCAGCTGTATCACAGCCTGGTATGGGAACTGCACAATGCTCAACAGGAAGGCACTGCAGAGGGTGACGAAAATCGCCCAACGCATCATCGGTGTCACACTCCCTGCCATCGAGGACATCCAGGGGATACGGTGTTTGCAGAGGGCGCACAACATCTTCAAAGACACCTCTCATCCTGCAAACTATCTGTTCGTCCTCCTACCCTCGGGGAGGCGCCTCAGGAGCCTCCAGTCCAAGATCAGCAGGTTCAGGGACAGCTTCTTCCCCAGGGCTGTTACCCTGTTGAACTCTGCCCGCTGACAGACTCTAGCCCATACCCACCACCCACCTGTTTATATATTTTACTGTCAATGCCGTTTATATTTGACTGTCAATGCCGTTTACACTGTAGGGAGACCAGGGACAGTTGGAACACGGGTTGGTTGTAACACCTTCAATATCTCCAATCACAAACAAGCTAGAGTGATGACACTCACTCTGCACATGCGCAGTTAGATGGTGAGATCGATGAGAAAAAACGGAGCCACGTTTGAATTTCTCGCGTAAGATATCGGCAAAAGTGTGTTTCTGAGGTAAAATATTAACTAAAATGATATGATGTATTTTTTGGATACTGTCTTGAGTTCAAATGTCTAGGAATCCAAACTAGTATTATTAGAATCACTGTTTTGTAAGCTACAAATATAACTAGCTAAATATGGGTCAAGCTAGCAATCAGGCAGGTTCACAGGGGGTGAAAGCAAGACTGGTGGTCCTGGGACGGTTGTAACGGAACGGTTGTAACATGGCACATTTACAATGATGGCTCATTTGCTTGAATGATCAATTGTTCATTCAAGCATACAGTTGTATTGATGATTGGTGTGCATTGTCCCTGTAAAAATAAACAGAATAAAATACTGTACAGTAGGCCTAAAGTGTGTGTGTGTGTGTTTACAGTATGTCAAATGTCAGAAAGAGGAAGACAGACAGGGGAGTGCCACTTGCTCTGCTGCAGATGGGCTCAAATTAAGTTCAGGAGGGCAAATCATTCAGGGAAGTGGCAAAGTCCCTGGATATATGCCATGTCACCCTGTACCGGTTCCATAAGAAGAGGCTGAGGTTGGAGAGTCAGACAAACCCAACAAGAAGCAGAAGATACAGGACTCATCTGATGAAGATGAGGCCCAATACTGCATTGTGTGCCTGGAGAGCTACTCCAGGTCCAAGGAGATCTGGCTGCAGTGTTGCTCCTGTAAAGCCTGGGCACACAAGGACTGCACAGATGGAAGTGCCTTTTACACCTGCCACAACTGTGAATCTGATTAATTCTGGTGTTCTGTTTTAAGTTCTGTTCAAGTTCTGTTAATTGTTCATTGTTTGTTGGAGGATGTGTGAAACCCCATTAAAATCTTGTTGCCTTAGAATTTGACTGCTTTCCCTATTTTTTGTCATGTAGTGTGAAAAAAGGTAACCGTTATTAACATGTTACAACCGTGCCTGGCATGTGCTACAACTGTCCCTGTACACAAGGACAGTTGTAACAGTTGAGTTTTTAAAAAAAAATACATTTTCCAACCTGTACTTATTTCATAAAAACATCTTAAATACATTGTTTCAGTAGCTGACATATTGATAATGTATAATATAGCAAAATGGCTATCCTATTGTAAATGGTTTTTTACTTATTGGGGAAAAACCCAAAAAGTGTTGCAACTATCCCTGGTCTCCCCTATAGATTAATCTGTTTATAGCCTATTTATAATTATTCTATTTATAATAATTCCATGTACAATTATTCTTACTATGTAGACTAATGCACTGCTATTTTGCACTTCTGGTCAGATGCCTAAACTCACATTTCGTCACTAGTACATGTACTACGTAATGACAATAAAGTTGAATCTGAATCTGAATCTGAATCTGAACTACAGAGGAAGACTCAGCACTGATTTAAGAGCTGCTGAAAGTATTTTACTAATAGTCTATAGAGGTGTTAATTACAACAACCTGTGCATAAATAAATATATATATATTAGAAAATTAACTAAAGTATGTGCATACAAAATTAATCTACAATATAAATGAAAACTGTCTTCTCATTATTTTATTTCACTCATTCTCTGTACTGTAAAGTATATGGTATATCCAACATGCATCTGTGTACAAGAATACTGTCATGCTGTTAATTAAAACCTCACATTAAATGCCATTAAAAAGTAAATATTGAATATTAAACCAGCTATCAAACAACCTGAGTTGAAATATGTCACTTAAATCCACAGTGCCCTCTATAATAAAACCCCCCACACATTATCCCATTAATAAACACTGCTTTAAAACAAATCTACTTTTTACCCCATTTTCAGTGATTTTCTTTGACTTTTAGAGATATTTTGTTGTACAATCTTCAAGTTTTCAATCTTTTTGAATGAATTGGCTCATGCATTCTCTTTTAAACTGTTTAAATTCAACTTAAATGATACATTCATACAATACAATCATGTAAAATGCGTTTACATTTACATTGCAAATGACTCTTCTTTAGTTCTCTGTGAAGAGGAACGTGTGATATATGAAGCAGAAACTCACGGTTTGCATAAGGAGAAGAGCGTCCTCTCCACACACAGATCCCCTCGGAGTGCCCTCTGCTGTGGGAATGCTCTTTGACCTCTCAGTGTTCAGCATCAGGTTAATCATTGTTCTAATGAGATAACAACTCAGATTATTAACAGGCATAGTCTGTTCTGTAACTCTGGATCAGTCTAATTCCTGGTTTCAAAAGTGCAACAGACAGGCAAAGAGACAGTTCCCCTTTTTTCATGCTTTCACTTCCATGTGTGAAAATCCAAACACACAGTGTGATATTCCACATGTGGTAATACAAATAAATATAATTACATTAATGGAGGGTTAAAACCCTGTAAAGCCCAAATATAGAAAAACCTTAGCACATTTTTTTTTGATTTAGTTTAAAAAAACAAAAAAACATTTACTGACTTTTTTAGGATAGAAGACTGGAGGTTCTGGGTTCAATGCTTATTGTTTGCAGGGATTTTTCAGGTAAAGAAAATCCAAAATAATCAACTCAAATAAGCGGAGAGAAGAGTTTTCTTTTTCAGACAAACTAATAAACAGAGCTAGCTCGGATGGACACTGCCTTGAAGACTGGATGTTGAGGGTTCGATTCTTATCATTTGCAGTGATTTTTAAGGTCCAAAACCCCAAATTGTCCAGAAAGACAACAGTTTTACATTAACATGTGTTAGTGGTGCAATTTCATGACATAATACACTATGACTTCCTCCACACTGTCTTTGTTTCGTACGTGTGACTAGTCCAATGAATCACAATCAGGTTTATTACAAAGTTGGTTTTCACATAAACACGGTGATTCAATTGTAAAAAAAGGAACTAAGATGTAAGGATTAGAATCGAACACACCCATACAAGAAATGTATAGCACACGTAATATGTGCAGTGTATTAGAATGTAAAGTGAAATAAACATTACCCTTTATATTAACATACCATTTTAAAGGATTTGGATTTGTGTTTGCAATGGATAGCCCAACGTTGGTATGCTCAGTGCCCTCTGGGCCTTACAGTAACGTTGCACTAGATGGCAGCAAAGTGTTTTTGATCTGAGAGAAGAACAAAACAAGATGTCTCAATAAAATATACTTTGAAATCATAAATATTGGGAACATAAATATGATATATCAAGTCAAATGTGAAATATTTAATGAAAAAATTCAAATATAGGTATGAATTTATGTTAAGTGGACTGATATTGTTTGTTGCTGTTTTGCTGTTATCTCCCACTAACTGTGTCCATATGTGCTCCTAAAAGTAAATGTTTCTCATAAATTGACTCTTTAAGCCTCTCTTGTTGTAAAAAGCAGCTGACCTCAGACATGACCTTCAGATAATCTGAAGATGAGACCTTCTGGGTCAAGCTGTTTGACCTTTGACCCCACTCACCCGCCCTCTGAGTTTACAGATGCTGCAGGAGTGTTTCTCCCAAAACAAATGTGAAGCGCTTTATGAAATGTCCACAAAGCTGGAAACCATGATTGAGCTTTCTCTGACATTTTATTTTTTAAGTGACAATTTGAATTCTGGATTTTTTTCTTTTAAAGGAGTATTTTAGTACCATATTATTTGTACTTATACTAGGATCTGAGTACTTCTTCCACCTCTGGTTAAAACATCATGTTTTTGAGTGTTAAGAAAGGCTGACTATGCAGTCGTGTGAAAAGTGACTCATGGAGTTTTTCAAGAATATGGCTGCAAGATGTTTGACGTGCATGTTCTCGCTTGTTTTTCTCACAGCGAAGAAAGACGTGTGACATCTGGAAGCTCTCAAGAGGCCGGACTGAAACTCCCCCCTCGACGTTTCTCAGGACACAAACATCAAAGCTGGCGGCACATAATGATTTCACTTACACACACACACACACACACACACACACACACACACACACACACACACACACACACACACACACACACACACACACACACACACACACACACACACACACACACACACACACACACACACACACACACACACACACACACACACACACACACACACACACACACACACACACACACACACACACACACACACACACACACACAGCAGCCTCTAACCAGGGGGGCTCTGCAGGAGGTTGGGTGATAATGCTCTGCTGAAAACACGCAGCGCAGGTGTTAAGAGGGTAAAAAATTACAGGATGAATTAAGGTTTTACTGCGGGATGACAGGGAGGGATAAACAAGGAGTTTCCCTTTAAGTCTACTGTGCATTCTGTGAGGTTTCTTCGAGTCATTTTGGCACATTTGTGTTGTTATATCTGCATCGTTTCTGAAACTGCAGCACATTTGCACCTGTCGGCCACCATACATTTAGCCTTTAAGCATTTAAAACAATGAATACGCCCACTCTAATTGAATATCTTGAAAGGAAATGGCAAGATTGTAATATTATTCCTAAGAGAAAGCAGACATATATGTGAGGGAATGGTGCATTTAGTATCGAGCATGTATTGAGAACTTCTTCACAATAACTGAGTGGTGGCATCAATGGCTTTCTGCAGGGGGAAGTTGTTGGTTTGAACCCAGAAAAATAAAATCAGGTTAAATAACTTGAACCCTGACTGATGCACGGGGTAAATATGAAGCTTTACCTTCTCAGGTGCACATCTGAAAGCTGCAGGCCTGAGACTTTCTCACGTCACTGGAGAGGAGTCTGAATGAGAAGGCGACGCAGAACACCTGCTGCTGCTCTCCACTCTTTATTTAGTGGAAAGGTATTTCTCTTTAGTCTGAGCAGCCTGCAGCACCTGATATTTACTGCCACCTCCTCTCCCCCCCTGCAGTCCCATGGACAGATGATGAGCTATCAGCGGTTCATATTCAAGGGGTTTTCCTAAGATTTGGAAAACACAAAATGCATAATTTGCATATCGATTTTCTGCTTATTTATTACAATTTGAGAAGGAAAATTAAGTAGAAACCCCTATATTGATTTTTGTGTTGTGTTATTAAGGAAGCATAATGTTTTTTTTGGTCATTTTTATGCTATAAAATGTGTGTATTCTTTGCTATATGCATTTCTCTGTAAATAATGAGCATTATATGCAATTAAAAAAAGAAAAGCATTAAATTGTGAAGATATGAGTCAAAACAGCTTTAAAATTAAACCCACGATTAATAACAATGCATCATTTGTTCCTCAATTTTCTTATTAGATAAAGTCACCCATTCACATGGCACAGTAATAATTAATATCATGTGCATCCTTTTTATCCTCATGTTCCTCTAAATTACAGCCTGGCTTGCTCTTACTTCCACAGATGCTGATATTCTGTATACACACAGTTACACACACAGTTACACACATCAGTGCAACACACTGAGTGCATACAGCTGCAAACTGAGAGGAGATATGTAAAGTCTGCTGCACTAAAATCCAAATGTTCTTTTTTTAATTTACACGAAATTCGAAAATGTTTCAAAATGTGTCAGAAGTTTGGCTTGTTGTACAGATGTAAACATGTGGCAGCATTCTCAGCAACACGTGTCTTTTAATAACTTTCATCTGATGTGATAACTTTCATTTCGCACACTTTCACGCATGGATCACGTGGTGTTATTTACGCTCAGACTTGACGCTTGTGACGCATCATTTAGTGATTTAAACGAATGTGACGGGGGGGGGGCACAGAGGACCCACCTATGGGAGCGGACTCCTCTGAAGTCTAGTTCCTCCTCCTTCCTCTCCTCCCGTCATCTTGCGCACTCTTCACATGGAACCCGCAGTCTACAGAGAGAGGAGCGCAAATTGAAGCCTATTTTCTCCAATTATCTGAAGATAAGTGCAGTTTGCGCCACTTTCGCACAGTTTCTCTCGATGGGACCCGAAGACTGAAGCTAGTGTTCCACATCTCTCTAAGCTGCAGACATGGACTGCTGCGCATTGAAGCCTGTGTCCTCTAGATATTTACGCATCGCGTTGTTGTGGATGGTGCAATTAGGAGCTTTGGCGCAACAAGGTAGGTGGAATTAACTTTTTATGGCTAATGCAAATCACGTGATTTTACCCACAAGACATAGGCTACTAATACAGTCTCAGAAATATGTAAAAAAATGCAGGAAAAACGCATCTTGCCTGTAAAAAGGACCAAACTGCAGACTTGGACCGTGAGGCTGCATTCCTGTCAGTCGGCAGGTCCACAGGTTAGATGACCTGCAGAGACAGACAGATACTATAGGGACATTGAGACCCTTCCCTCAGAGAAACTCAAGGTTATTGCAGAAAAATGAATCACATGTGTCAGGATCAAATCTGTCTACTTTTAATCCAAATGCATTTTCATAGTTGTAAAAGTTCCCTAATTGATGCAGCAATTTGCTATTCATCAGAGGTGATCCTAGACTTTCGCTGGGCCCCATGAGGTGAAGACTCTGCATTGCCTTCATTTCATTTTAAAGCTATAACTGTAGTTATCCAAAATCCAATGTTAAATCCCTTTGGTTTTATGACGAGGGAACCATGGCAATGCTTACTTCTGGGTTTGCCTTGTTTAGCTGACCAAAATTAGGGAAATATTCAAAAATCTACAAGGATATACAAATAAGAGGATCCTGCTCGATAAGACATACTTTAATGTGTCTGAAAGGACATTTGTTCTGGAATCGTACAAACTACATATCACGATAAAATGACATCAAAGTATTAACACGACTTATGTACTTATACACAGTTTGCACATACATACACACCGACTGACAATGGCAGATGTATTGCTTACCAATATGTATTTAAACCTTCAAGATCACTTTTTGTCGTATATATTGTTAATTTCTGCTAAAACAAATCACATGTTGGTGAGAAAACACAAAACAGGAAGATTTACAAGACGTTTTAGTCAGAACAGCTGCGTCTAGACGAGCAACATTATAATAACATTTTACAGGAGGTTTAACAATACAAGGATCCCTTTTACAATATTTTTCTTGGAGCCCTGAATATTTGCCTGCTTTGCTCCTGCTAATTATCACTTCCACAAAACAGTCTCTTAGAGAACATGTAGTCCTAAGTGTTTGAAACATTATTCACTGCAGTAGACTTCATTAAAATCAACAACAAACAGGGGAATAAGCAGACTCGTAAACACAATCCCAGAGAAGCGCTCGTAAACATGTAATTGAAACAAGATTAGACAACTTGTCTAATGACTCATTACACAATATGACACTTGTTGCTCAATATATTTCAGTTAAAGCCTCTTTTCAGAGTCCTTCTCTCTCTGACATGACAGTTAGAGCTGTTGTTATGTGCTGTCTCTGCTCATATCTGTCTGCGGGGCTACACATCAAAGCTCACGTCGTAAACTTTAAGAGGGGCTGTCGTAAAACCAAGCGCTGTGTGTTCCTCGCAGAGCTTTGTAACAGGAATACCAGGCATTTCTGAGCCAAAACAAAGTCTGCCGCAGCGCCTGGAACTCCAGGACACACATGATGTCCAGTTGACTTCAACAATCAAACAGTGTTGGGTTAACCTGCTGAAAGAGATATTTTTAAACTTAAGCACTGAAAATGCCTTCAGCGGCTCATCAATACAAAGGGTTGCTGTGCAAACAAACCTTTTTAAACCCTCTGAACTTTATCCTGTAGACTTGAAGATCCTAAAGTTGACTAAAATGCCAAGTGTTTCAGACTATAGTTGAAACACATAGCACTTTTAAAGTCTTTATGTCCTCTCAAAGCAAATTGATTTGAAATTGATTGTGATAAATCCCTTTTTTATTCTGAACTTGAGATCATTTGATAAATATGTTTTGTTTTCCACCATAACACAGCATTATAATGGGTGATAATGTGTCTTATATCACACTGCAGCTCCCCCTGACCTTTGACCCTGTCCTGACTGTAGTTTCTGTTTCCTGGTGAGTGACAGTCCTCTAAGAAAAGCCTCAGTTGTGTTAACACCGCGCTCTCCCAAGTTAATCTCCTTTCCTGAGAAACGGCAGAGCTCCCTGCAGAGTCCCTGCACATCTGGGCTGCTGAGGGCCCCCCTCACAGCGGGACCCCCTCCCCCGGGACCCCCTTCATTAGCTCACACCCCCCCCCACCTCTCCCCAGCTCTGTAAACTCATTAAGCCACCAATTGGAACAGTTTACCCAGCGGCAGAAGTCTCAGGGAGTGTCCTTCTGCCTGAAAAGCTGGGTGTTTGCACAACCTGTGACCCCGAGTCTTGTCTTGCAGACGGGGAACATGCAGACGAGGTAAACACCAGGGGCTGTCAACACCAAACCCCGCCTGTAAGACTTTGTTTAGGCTTTGTAACTTCGCCCTGTCCATTCATGGCTTTGTCAGTGTCAAAACATCCTAAATACCTGGTGTGTTTGTGTTCCCTGACTTTGCTCAGCCGCCACAAAGTCAAACAGGGGAAAGGGAATAGCCTTTGTTAGGAAAAGCCCCCGACTTTGAGCCATTTCTCTTGACAGATGTGCAGCTTACAGAGTTTGCTTGAGTGGAAAACGGCATGTTCTGTTTGGTTACACGGACCTGCAGAGACAGAAAGACATCAAGGTTATTTAAGCTAATTGAAACACGTGTCAGGTTTACATTTGGACAAAAAGATGTCAGATTACGAGAATAAAGTCATTTTTCTCGCCAGCTATCATACTTTATGCAATACATATTTAACACAATCAATAATCAGGTCTAGAAAACACACAAAAAAGAAGCAGAAAGGGAAGATTTAGCATATTTCTATAGAGATGTGGAGCTTTTCAGAGTGTGTTAGTGTGAAGAACTGCAGGTTCCTCTCAGATCATTCCCCCAGCAGCCTCGCGCTGCAGCTGCAGGAGGTGTTCGGAGGGCGGTCATGCGCTGTCGGCTTGATCGTCTCCTCCCGGGGTGAGGTTAGAGAGGCGAGAGGCTCGCAGGAATGTCTGTTGTTCTACGTGATTTAGATAACTGTGATGCTTCCTGCTCATCTGCTCAATGCCAGCTGACAGTTTAAAGAGAAAGTCAAACACATGACTCTGCCACCCATTCTCTGCTGCCTTTGATAGTGAAGCTCCTCAGCAACAGATCATCACATTACGGATGTTTAAACATAATTCTGCAGGATGTAGATTGGATAAATGTGCTCAATTTAATCCGTCTGAGTTTGGTTGATTTCTTTCTAAAAGGACATTCTTGAAATTAAATGATAGTACATCGACCTTGGATGTAACTGTTTTGTCAAACTTTTACCCCCAAAGAACAAACGTCCACATTCAAGTGTAATTGAAGCTTTTTACCTGCAGTGTCAGGGGAGAGGGTTAACTCCTCCATATTTCCCTCGCAGGCTTGTGTGGCTTTTGTTTTGTCTATCTTCATCCCGTCTGTCGTCAGACCTCACACTAGGACTCAGTCAAAGATAGAGACACGACTCCGGGGGGAAACGGGGCCTGAGATACTGCAGTTTTTCATTTCCTCATGATTCAATTCACAGATCTGGAACTGAAAAAGACAAGAGGGAAAGGAGGCGATCCAAAAAGAGTTTTTTTTACAGACTTAAAACAGACATCTGCTAAATCAGTGTGTGATTTCTACCTTCCAGCTCCAGAGTGTTACACCGGAGGTCACCGGACTCTGCGTAGCCCCTATCGCAGCGTCGACTTCGACTCCACGGAGATCCAGGACACGGCCATCCAGGATCTAATCTGCGACCACTCTCTGTCCCCGGGCTGGTACCGCTTCTGGATCAACAACAAGCCGGCGGAGATGCCCACCTCCTGCGTAGAGGTATGCACAAAAAACAGGGGCAAACAAAACGTAATTGTTCCACTTCCTGTGTCCCTACTTTGACTTCTTAATGGTGTTGTACCTGCCTGCAAGCATCCAGTATCCTGTAATAAGCACCTTCAGCCCAGGTGGAGGGTCAAATAACCTGCAGGTAATGTTTTACCTCCGGGGAATCATCTCTGGAGTTCGTGTGTCCATCACCTGCCAGGATCGGAGACATATGATTCATTTGTTCAATATAGAGTGCTGCAGGAATAAGTCCTTATGCCATCCCTCCACCAATCTATAGATACATTTGGATGTATTGCCTGTTTTCAGATGAACCACTGCGGCACTCAGGCTCCGGTGTGGCTGTCGCTGAAGGACGCCCCCCTGCCGCGCCCCGGCGAGCTCCGGCAGCTCTCCGCCTGCGCCACCTGGCAGTTCTTCCAGGGCAGCGCCAAGGACTGCTGCCTCTTCCGCATCCCCGTCACCGTGCGCAACTGTGGGGTGTTCATGGTGTACCGCCTGCAGCCCACGCAGGGGTGCATGGGATACTGCGCCAAAGGTGAACCTGAGATAATCTGTAACAAACAAAATGGTATTATTATTAGATTACTATATTTTTGAGGCAGATACCTATATTGATTTATCATCTGATAAGGATATATACTGGCTTATATATCCTTATCATCATCATAATAAATTAAATAAATGTGATTCATGTTTCAGTTATGCCAGATTTAGGACCCCGACTCTGCCCACCAGGGGAAGTAGAAGTGAACGGCCGCTGCAGAGGTGAGAGGAATTCTATTAGTACAACTCTAAGTTAGAAAAATATGTACTTTGAAAAATAAAACATGTGCTTTTTTTTCATTTTCAAAGCCTTTGAATCTCTTCTGTGTGTGTTTCTAGCCTCCGTCCCCTCGCTGCCGTCCCGGCCGCTGATCTCCGCGGAGCTCCTCGGCCACAGCGTGCACCTCAGGTGCTCCTTCGTGCCGCCGCCGTGGAGCCGGCCGCTGGGCTTCCAGGTGGTGTGGGCGCGACACATCGGCCACAGCATGAAGGCGGAGATCCGGCAGGAGTCCACGCTGAAGCCCTTCTCTCTGGTGGAGATGGACGGCGTTCACTTCAGGCTCGGAGAAACGGTAATGCCTGCCAGACTGTGATGAGGGTTTGAGAGGAGCACATGTGGAGGGTTTGACCCCAGGAGTGTGTAAGCCGTGGATCATGCCGACCTCTTTCTTTCACAAAGCAAAGGCAGAGAGGCTTGTCATATCCCGTTAAGAGAAGAGGAGGGCGGGACGTTAAATCAGTTGCAGGCTTCACATGCTTCACATTTAAACCTCTTCATTCAACTCTTCACAGAGAATTCTAGGGAAGTTATTTTTACACCAACAATTGCAGAAGTACAAGATAAAGTTTTCTCCTCAACTCAACACTTGGATCGTAGAAAGAGCTGTTCGTGGGCTTTATTAAGCTGTTTTCAGTGTCCAGATTCCAACATCATACTGACAGGAAGTTGGAAGATTTAGGAGGTGTGCTTGTTTGCTCTGCTGCAAGCCTCTGTAACATGAACTATGTGCATATTCAGTTACTCCTCTAAAGCTGCAAAGTGAATGTGCATGTTGGTACCAGACGACATAGGGTGATGCACAGCATTTAGACAGCCTGTTTTATTTTTTAATCCAGGACCTAGAAGAGGAACTACATGTTGATTTGCATCTGTTTAGACTGGAGCAGGAAAGTCTTGTGTTACTGACCAATAAGCAGAAGCTGAACTATGGCTCTCGTGAGAGGGAAACAAGGAAGAAATCTGTCAGCTGTTTGAGGGTGGAAGACTTTTGTTTCTTTATTTAAGGGGCCCTTTTTCAGGTTTCATAATTATATTTAGTGTCTCTACTGTGACATGTCTCCATGCTTAAATGTTCAAACAAATCTTAATCTTTTTCATTCTGCCTGTGCTGCAGCACCTCTTTTCACCCTCTGTCATAAACCAGAGCCAAGTCTGCTCTGATTGGTTAGCTGTCCGGCTCTGCTTTGATTGGTCAACTTCTTAGCGATGACAATATGCTGCACAGCTTCAGAGCCTGAAGGCATCTAACTTCAGAGAGAAATTATCTCCTGCCAGGAATCATTAAGTGATTACATTTCTAACGTGATGCCCTGTGAGGTGATGTCACTCCTACAGCTGTGCTCAGCTGAGCTCATTCTCCATATTTGGACACCAGGGTTGTGTTAGTTGTGTCTGGAGAGTGTTGCAGCGGTCTGCGCTCGCTCACAGATACTTTCTTTAAGACGTGTTGATGAAGAGTCCGGTTAAAGGTCATCTACATTTTTATAAACGCTCTAGTGACCAGGGGACCACTGTACGTGGGGAAATATATACATTTTATTTCACACGATGCAATATAGAAAACACATTTTTAGCCACTAAATGTGATCTATGTAGGGCAGGAAGGTTTTCTTTTAGGAAATGCAACCTTGATGTGAAATATTTCTTTATCTTTCCTTAAACATGTGTTATTTAATGAGTTAAGGCCTGTTTTCCTGCAGTTCTCCTGCAGTGTGTCGACTTTCACAGCTAACTCCAGCCAAAGCAGATCTACTCCAAAAGAAAGTGAGGGTTTCTATGCCGGACTGAAGGTAAACATATGTGTTTTATATTTTAAAATAACTCCAGTCTACACCGTACAGCAGCAAATGGAGAAAACCTTCCCAGTTAGACTCACCAATGACTTCTTTCTCTCCAGTTCTCTCCAGAATCGCTGCACATAGTGGAGAACAGTAAAGAGCACGAGGTGACGGTGCACAGCACGGTGCCCATCCCCTGCTTCGGCCCCGACCACGGCCACCAGTGTGGGGTCCCTCTGGCTCTGAGCGTGCAGGACCCAGGTCAGACCTGCAGGGAAAAGCATCAGATATGAGAGTGCTGCATGTTGACATTATCTAAAACCACTTACAATAAATGCAATCAACCAAGAGGGTTCAGATGCAGAACAGCAAGAATCCTGCAAGTGCAGTAGCTTCAAATGATACACACTGACCAAAAAAGAGGATCTAAAGTAGCTTTTAAGAAACTAACTAACCTTTTTATCTATATCATATATTTTAGAAGGGATTGCTATCGCTGAAAGGTGCAAACATTGTCACAAGCACCTTCAATTAGATCAGAGTAGACTCCAGGACAACATGCATTAAAGCATTTCTTGTGTTTTGCTGTGACTTGCCCCGTACATCCTCACATCAAAGAACCATCAGGAACATGATGACAGTCCTGCAGGCAGCTGTGCGTCGTCCCTTCACACTAACTCACGGCTGTGTTGACATCCGCAGACGGACTCGGACACGAGTCCCCAAACGTGGCGCTGTCGGCCTGCCAGGTGGAGCTGCGGCCCAACGCCTGTAGCGGGGGCAGCTGCGGCCGGGCCACGGTTTTAATCACCGCCGTCACCGACTTCACACGAGACGGGAACCGCCCGAGTCTGATCAGTGTCTTCCCCGGGTCCAACGCACCCCGCCTGTGGAGAAGCTATGTCCCAACGTCCCTGAAAGTGAGTATAAAATAGCATTTATTGTCAAAGATTGATTAAAAGTCATCTTTAGAGCGTTTCAAAAGATCTTTGAGCATCTTAAACATTGTTTTCCATGCAGAGGATCCAAGATATATAGCAAACACTGTTTACTGGCATTTCAAGGGATTTCAAGATATTCTTAAGAGTTTCCAGGTGTTCACGAAGAAGTTCAAGTCTATTTTGACGGTGTTCTTCGTGAATTTAAGGGTTTTTTAATCGGACATTGAGCGATCCTTGAACAGGTTCAACAAGTACTTCAGATAATTCAGGGGTTTCAAGAGGTTTTTGATGAGGATCCTGGCAATCCAAGGTATGTATTTAAATGCTCATCGTCCCTTGCAGGGCTTCAGAATTGGAGGTTGATTAGATTTAGTAGAAACTGAAGTGGAAAAGTGGACCATGAGGAGAATCCTTGAGGACTCTCCTTTCATACTTCAGGGGCTTCAAGAGGTCTGTGAGGAGGATCCTGGAAATCTTGAAGAGGTTTTAGGGAAAAGTGGAGTCTGAGGAATGCATTTGAACGCTCGTCGTCCATTGTAGAGCTTCATAAGTGGACGTTGATTAGTTCGCAGAAACTAAAAGATACTTAAGGGGTCTTTCAGTAGCCTCCATAAGATCTTCAGGGTCATAAAAGCGGCCTTTTTGAGAACCAGAGGTCAGTTTGGTATAATACAAATTTTAATTTGGTTCTTTGAGGTGGTTCCTGGGGGGGTATCGTGCATTTTCTAAGTGGACACAAGCGTCCAAGACTCAAAGAGTTATAATTTGCAGTTCGAAATAATTACAGGTATTACTTAAATGAGAAAGACGGCTCTAATTGAAGGTCTCTCCTTCATACTGTTTACATATACACACAGTTGTACAGTGCTTAATAAAACAGAAGGGACGGTGGGTGTTTGGGGTCCAAAGCGTGCCCGTTTGATGGGCTGACATCATGTTGAAGGAGCGCTGCCATACACTGTCATTACGTTGTGATGTAAGCCCTGCAGACACTGTGTCTCTGAGGGTCTGCAGTGGAGCAGTTTTCCCATCTGTGTCAGAGGAAACATCAAAGCTAGAGGCAAGGGGGTCACGGCGGGGACAGTCTCTAATAATCTGTGTTCTGCTGACCTCTGCCACCAGGTCACGGTGCAGGACGTTCCCACTTCCATCTGCTACTCCCTCACTGACCCTCATGTCATCACTCTGGACGGCAGGTAATTCACCTCTTAATAAGTCAATAGCGGTCAAATGGTGATTTCAGTGTTGCATGGGAAAGGAGACAAACATCACCATGCAAATCAAACAGAAGCTTGCTAGTTTGCATATAAGTGAATTTACCTTAATAACTTAAGTATATTATCTCACTTATATATCCTTCTTTTGTCGTGTGTTTGTTCAGACGTTATGAAAACCACCAGACCGGCACCTTCACCCTCTACCGGAGCCTGGTCAGGGATTTCGAGGTGCACTCCCGTCAGTGGGACTGTGGCAGCAGACACTACGCCGTGGCCTGTAACTGTGGCGTTGTGGCGCGAGAGGGGAACGATATCGCCGTGTTCGACATGTGCAACGGGCAGCCGCAAGAAACCAGGCCGGAGTTAACGCTGAGAAACATCGGGGACAGCGAGGGCAGCCGGGTCCGCGTGCTGGAGTCCCACCAGGGGAAGAAGGTCACCGTAGGTATCCGAACATTTTGACACTGATGGAGATTTGTGTGAAAAAATCATCGCTGGCTGGAACTTTGTTTATTGGTTTACATCAGCTGTTGCAATGAAGCAATCATAACTTTTCACTTTCATACTCACCTTTGCTGCATGGGCAGATGTTAATGAGCTGCTGGATGTGCCTCTCCTCTCGTAGTTGATCTTTCCCTCCGGGGCCTTTGTTAGGGCCGATGTTGGCGATTGGGGGATGAGTCTGTCTGTCCGTGCTCCCAGCGTCGACTTCGGACACACGCAGGGCCTCTGCGGCACCTTCGACCGCAACGGACACAACGACTTCCACGGATCAGACGGGGGCATCTACGGCCCCGAGGACCTGCACCGATTCATAGAGGAATGGAGGTCAGTTCATGTGTGAATGGTCTGCAAAGTCTAAAATCCCTGTGTTCCCTCCATACTTGGACACTCCCCACTCTTTTGTCCATTAAATGAAAAACATTTCTTTCTCTTTTTCTATCTATGTTAGGATAGCTCCAGGTGAGAGTTTATTCGACAGGACGCCTGTTGGGAAAACGCGGGAAGTGAGGCGTCCGTTCTGTCAGTGTCAGAAAAGATTCAGCGCTCCTCATCACGGCGACAGAGCGATCAGGAACTTGTACAATCCCTCCGCCCACTCCGACTGCATCGCTTATGATGACGTGGACTACACATCCGTGTTCCCCTCCATGGACACGACAGTGGAGTACATCAAGAGTCCGGAGAGGGACGAGCGCATCCTGGACATGTCATCATTCATCAGTCTGGAGAGTAGGGGGCTGCAAGACGGAGATGAATCAGAGAGCGAGTTCAGGGAGGATTTCCTGCTCAGGACAAGGAGACATTATGAGTTTAAACCTGTGTTCGCTGCGCAGAGCCTCAGCCAGGCCGACCTGGAGAGCTTCGCCTACTTCTTCCCAGAGGATCACTTGGAGGAGGCCCGAGAGGAGGTGCAGCCTCAGTGGCCCACGCCCAGTGGCCTCACTTCATCTAAAGCTCTGGAGGTGTGTCAGATGGCGCTGGGTAACTCCACAGTGGGCGCGGTGTGCCGGGGGCTGCTGGGTCGCAGGCTGGACGAGGCGGTGGATCTGTGCATGCTGGACCTGCAGCTGAAGGACGACCTGGGCTGGGAGAAGGCGCTGCTGCCGTACCTGGAGAACGAGTGCGAGAGGAGGCTGCTGGAGAACCGAACGCAGAGAGACTCGGAGGAGACGTCCACCGCGGAGGAGGTGGTGGCGGCGCTGCGATGCCCCAACTTCTGCAACGGGAACGGGGAGTGCACGGAGTGGGGCTGCCAGTGTTTCCCCAGCTTCAGCTTCTACGACTGCAGCCTGGCCATCAGTGAGTGTATCAGAATTTACAATTAAATACCATACGATGCTCTGTTTGAATAGTCTTGTAATGAGCTTTACACACGGTCCTTTCTCCTCTGACAGGCCAGCCGGTGGAGGTCACAGATCTGGAGAACGGAGGACTTTGTGACATCCGAGCGTTCAACTGTCGCAGCGTCCGAGTGTTCGGCCTCGGCTTCATCGACTCCCCCGACCTCAGCTGCCACGCCACCAGACTAAAGGTGAAGGGAGGTCGAAGGTCGTGCTAAGAGCCTGCAAAAAAAACAAAATGTCCTCTGACTCGTGTCTTTGTTTTGCGTCCACAGTACATGAACGGAGTTTGGGTTCCCGGGGAGAAACAGAGGACGAAAGCCACCTTCCTCAACTCCAAGGCGTTAGACTGTGCTGTTCCATCTTTAAGCATCACGGCTGTAAACACAGAAGACTTCATGATGGACGACAAACCGTACGCACGCTGGGAGATTAAAGTAATGCCTCTCATCTTTTCCTATTTGTTGGTGTTTTAAGAAAGCGTGTCCTGCAGCTCCTCTCTTTCTTGTCTCAGGTGACGAACGACGGCTCTCAGTACAGCCAGGCTAAAGTGCTGACCATCTACGACGGCGTGTGTCAGATCTGCGAGGCGTCGCGCTCAGGACTCTGTAAGTTAAAGGTAATTCACGTCCTGTTAGAGCTGCAGAATCTATTCTCTAGACTTGTTGATGTTAAAATGATTAAACCAGAGACAGTGTGTTTTCCCATCCTCCTCTTTAAACATGGAGCAGCTGCTTTTTAAGCCCCTAACAAAGCTGCAGAGAGGTCCTGTTGTTACTGGAACTGCTTTTTATGGGAGGCAGGAAAACATGCATCCTTACAAAACAACCTGGAGTGAACTCATGTACTTAGACACTAGGAGAAATGCATGCCAGATCTGGACTAAATTGAATTAACTTGAGTTCAGATGGAGCACAGGATTTCCTGTTTTGTACCTGGCATCTCCGGAGAAAACACGCAACAGGAAAATAAACTTAAAACACAAAACAGACCTTTTTTTTTTTTTCAGGAGAAGACGTGTAACATCGACGGGATGTGTTTCGCAGCGGGGGTCTCCAGCCCCAGCAGCCCCTGCCTCCTCTGTGACCCCGACACATCCAAATTCACCTGGTCCGTCAATCAAGGTACAAACAGCTGTTTGTGCATCATCCTATGCAAAACAATACATCATGGAAATAACCATGGATAATCAGGTCATTATTTTAATCCTTAATATGTTAGTTTATCAGCTAACATAAGTGATAAAAGTATATAGCAACAAACAGGCAGCTGGCCCCCTTAGTAATGCTTCAGGGATGTTTGAGTTTTCCTCCAGGAAGTGTTTTTGACATGCAGCTCTTTAATGATGAACACCAGGGGAAACAGTATTTATCTGTATTTACCGTGTCAGTACGCTGTTCCTGTGTCAGCCGTCACACTGTGGTCCTGTTTGTCCTCATTAGCAGATCAAAGGAGCGGAGGTCTACATTTCCCAGCATGCCCTGACCTGTCGCTTAACCGCTGTGAGATAGAGGAGAGAAAAAAAATCACATGGCTGATTACCACAGCCTCATAGACTGACAGTTATCCTTATTTACACTCAACAAAACACAAGACAATCTAATGGTCAGGAAATAAAAAAAGCCTTCCATCTGTGCATACACTTATCTCGTGCCCTCATTGGTCATGTGCGCGTCCGTGTGTGTTGGAGGAGGGAAGTCTCTTCAGAGGCAGATTTTTTCCGGTTGTGTACTTTCAAATTGTAGCGCACTCGAGCTGGTTTCTCCATTCTTACCTACCCTACCTTTAAGCAGGTAGATATAATGTGAAATAAGGAATGTATATGATTGATAACCTTATGTTGTTGGTTGGTTCCAATCCCTGCAAAGCTTGTGGTTCTCAAGTGTTCCTCTCCTCTGTGTTTAGTCAACGAGCCTCCATCTTTCCACCGGCCTCAGAGCGCCCTGCGGACGTTTTCCGGGGAGAACTTCGTCTTCCAGTTCGCAGCGTCGGACCCCGAGGGCTCGGCGCTCCTCTTCCAGCTGGAGGAGGGTCCGGGGGGGGCCGTCCTGTCCCCTGCAGGCCTCCTCATCTGGAGGGTCCCGTCGCTCTCTGAGGAGGAGGAGGAGGAGGAGCGTCCATCGAAGCGGTCTGTCCGCTTCACGCTGTCCGACGAGTGCAACGCCCAGAGCAGCTTCTCTGTGGAGGTAGAGCAGGAGGAGGAAGAGGATATTAACACAGTAATAATGGAATGAGTGGAAGTTTAAAGACTTTTAGATAAATGTATCCCTGTCAATTTAAAGATGATATTTAATATGGCAAAACATTTTTTTACTAGGAAATAACTGACAAATATTTGAATGAAATGGTGTCATGCCTAAGCAGTGTGTCTGTCTCTGTGCTGCAGATCGACGTGGTGCCGTGTGGCTGTCAGAGCGGGGGAACCTGTGTGACGGACGTTCATTTCCCAGCAGGCAGTGGGAGGTACCTGTGTGTGTGTCCTGAGGGGACGCAGGGCGGCCTCTGCGAGCAGCATGAGGACGCCTGTCTGTCCGACCCGTGCGCGGCGGGCACGTGCTTCAACACAGAGAGTGGGTACAGGTGTGAGTGTCCTGCAGGGGTGACAGGTGAGACCTTAATGAAACTCCTTTCAACGTGTGCTTACAATAACATCTATTTATGTAATACAAATATAAACAATATAGCCAACAATATAACTGCAGACATCATTTCCTGTGTGTGTTTGCAGGTGTGACATGCCTGGAGGACATCGATGAGTGTGAAGAGACGCCGTGTTTCTCTGAAGTCCCGTGCTTCAACAGCTTTGGTTCCTATAGCTGCGGCCCGTGCCCCAAAGGCATGCTGGGAAATGGGACGATATGTACAGGTAAGCATGAACATCAAGTGCATAATGAATCACTTCTGAAAGAACCCCTAACGGTGCAAACATACAGCATGACATTGCTCTTTCCCATACACCTGGATCTAATTACCAGGAATAACATGACTTTATCAGATAATACTTTAATGGTGCATGTACGTTGCTGTACAATCACATTGGATAAGAGCGTCTGCAGCCGTGCGTCTCTGAGGAACGCAGTTTTTTTGACGATGGAAACCAGATGGCTGATGGGAGCTGATAGTGTGCTACCCTTCGAATCACAGCCACTGCTAACTGGAGTTAATGCTCTGACAAACTGGACTGACACACAATGTTTGTGTACATGCAGGGGTTTGAATTCACACAGTAAACACGTAGCTAATACTTACAGAAGTATAAGCTATAAAGCTGCTTTACTGGGACTCTGCAGGCAGACGTGTAGAAAAGAACCAATGGATGCTGCAAGGCTGCACATTTTAAATACTTTTAGACAAATTTAGAGCTCGTTTGTTGATTTAAAACAAATTAAATCCGCAAACAAGCAAAATATTTGTATGCAGGGATAAATTCTGCAAGGCTACAAAAACGTCAGACTTTTGGGTGTAATTTGGAGCTAGTGCGTGCCGGATAAATGCAGAGCTTGTGTTTTAAAAGTCCATAATAGCAGTTGCTAATCATCTCTAGATGTCGAGTGTGGCTTTCTTTCAAATGCGTTGTTCAGAAATCAGAAACTTGAAACATGGCATTTAAGCAGGAAAATATCAAAATGACATCCATGTTTCATGTCATTATCGTCTCCTAATGGAGGATTTGGCTGGGAGCAAAGCACACACTATAAATTAGTTTGGCATTTTTATGGCATTTTGAAGACAGATCGTTGGATTTCCTCTTTGGTTTTACAGCTCACTCTCCATTCATTTGATCCTCTCCAGTAAAGAGACTCTATTGGACTTATTTGACCTCCTTGGTTAGTTTAGTGCTTCTCAAAGTGTGGTCCGCGGACCACTGGTGGTCCGTGAGCGCCCCCTAGTGGTCCGTGAGTATATTGGTAACATTTCACATTTGAAATAAATACATTTCAGTTTTCCGCACTCTCGCGGGAATATCTCCGCAATGGAGCGAGCTTAACTTTTGATTGCCCAGCGCAACACCTGCGTCACACATGTTGCCACTTGTTTGTAGCATTTTCAGGCGATTTGTAATCTGTTCTAGAAAAACAATGTGTTTTTTTTAGATTTCAAGAAGCGTATTATGTACTGTTGGAGTGGTAAGCAGGCCTATTGTTTTGGGATATTTGTGGAGTTAGGTGGTCCGCGAGTGTTTTTTTATTGGTTAAGTGGTCCTTGGTATGAAAAAGTTTGAGAAACACTGGTTTAGTGCAAAAGATGCACAACTTAATGTGTCGGGGGTCTTTCAGGAGCCAGGGGTCAGAACTTAAGCTCTTAAATCTTAAATTTCCTGGATGCAAAACTGGATGTTTTTCTTTGTGGTCCCCTTTGAAATCAGTTCTGCAGGCAAAAGCAGACAAGGATAAAACATGCAAAAGATAAAATGCATGTATTTCAAGGATATACCTTTATACAATAATCAACCTGAAAATGAGCAGGATAGGGCCCCTTTAAGAGTCAAACACCAGAACAGTTGTGTGATTATGTAATCTGCCTCTTTGGCATTAGATTTAAACAAGAAATGTGTTAACAATTTAACACACAATAAATCATGTTTTGTTTGTCTTGCTGCCATTCCTGCTTTCAATCCCGAGAAGTGTTTCCTGCTGCACTCTCTGCTGTAAAAATAATCTATGAGAGGTAATCATGCCTCGGTGAGATCTTTACAAAAAGTCTCCTCCTGAGCGTCTGTGCTATTAAAAACAATCTTTTGACCCATCCAGGCTGTAGTTTAATATGTGGAAAATCTAGAAATGGCATTGCATTACATGGCAATCTAAAATAAATGTGTGTTTCTCTTCACACAGTCCCCAACTCGCCAACATCTGCTCCTCGTATGACCGTCCACAGAGCTCCAGATGTTCCGCTGCAGCCCAAAATAAAGACAGAAACTTTCCGGAAGACCTCAAGCGTTAGCTCCCCGCAGACAGCGAAGACGACACAGAGGATCAACCCAAACCCATCACAAGCCAAGACCACCTCATGGAGAAGGCCTCCAGGAATTAACCTGAACCCAGCGCTCAGTCAGGCGGAAACGAACACAAGCATCTCAGCAGTCACACCAAACGTGTCCCAAACTAAAGGAGAAGCTCTGGGAAAAAGCCCAGGAATTCAATTAAACCCATCCACGGCTAACACAGACACTTTGAAGGATATTCCAGGAATTAAACCAGACCAAGTCGAGCCTGATCCGCCCAGAATCAGCAACACTATTCCCAAAACATCCTCTGCAGGCCAAACATCTGGAAATGGAAGCCCAGCATCAGGTAAGCGGTTTTCAACAAATCCAATCATCTGTATTAACAATTACAAATGTTATAAGGTTGTAGTGGGTTGTAGTTGTCTACTAAGACCTATTTTATTATTTATTTGTTTATGTTAAGTACATCTACTATACATAACATTCAGGGTTGGGTTGTAACGGAACACATGTAACGGCGTTAAGCAATTGGAAACAGGACTCAGAGAGACACGAGGAGAGCTGGAGCTTTGATGGCAAACACTGATGATTTATTTGGAGTTACGGCCGGAGAATTGACAAGACAGGTGGTGTGTCACGAGTTGACACAGCGGATGCCAAACCAATTCTGAAGAACTCTTTCTGTAGCTCGATGTTTTAACTAGTTCGCAGTGTAATAATCAACATTCTTTATCAGTGAGACTAAACAAATATGGACCCTGAATCTAACTAGAGCTCTCGTCCATAGAAAAGAATGTGCGCCAGGGAACCTACGTCCCTGAACAGTAAACTACCTCATGGCGGCTTGTGCTCTGTCATAGAGAGAGAGAGAGAGAGAGAGAGAGAGAGAGAGAGAGAGAGAGAGAGAGATGAGAGAGAGAGAGAGAGAGAGAGAGCGAGCGAGAGAGAGAGAGAGAGAGAGAGAGAGAGAGAGAGAGAGAGAGAGAGCTGACATCATCATTCATTCATTCATTAACAGTCTGAACTGTCACAGAGAGGGAGGGAAGATTTCACACCCTGCCAGTTTATCATCATGTCATACAGACAGGCTCGAGAGCAAAGGGATTACATAATCAGGATGCAATCAATTCCTACAGTTACATTTCAAAAAGAAGTATTCAGATTACTTGTACATTTTTTTAAATGGGGATTACAAACAGGATTACAATGTTACAAAACATTTGATATAAAAGGAAGACAGGATTTTTGTATTTTGTGTAGGCATTCTTCTTAGATATATATACATATAAACACACATATATTTAAATGTGTTATATATTTTAAATATATATACATATATGTTAGAATATATAATATACAAAGATATAATTATATATAAAAAAATGTATATATATTGAAATAAATAAAATTCACACACATAAATAAATATTTAAAAAAAAGAAGATTATTATCATGTTATTTAATAAAAAAATAACTAGTAACTATAAGTGTCAACCAAATGTATTGCAATAAAGAGTACGATATTTCCTGAGATGTAGTGGAGTAGAAGTATTTAGTAAAATGGTACCTCAATATAATACTAGTTAATACACCACCTTGAACTGAAGTGTGCCATTTCCACAATTTCACCTCCTTCTATCACCTTCTATGATAACTGTGTGGTTTTCTGACTCTGGCCCCCCGTGGAGCCTCTGTCATGTTAAACGGTGCAGCTCTGGACGGATCGATCAGACGCTGCATGAGTTACCTGAGCTGCAGTCTTTAAGCTGCACATCGATCTGTTTCGCTGTTTAAGACAGTACAAAGAATGCAGTCCGGGTGATGTTTTTTATTTGGGGTGCAAATGAGAGGGAGCTGTCCAGAATGACACCAAGATGTTGTGTTTGAGTTCTTGATAAGCCATTAAAACAGTAAAATACGTGTCTCCTGTTCACCAAAACATACCCATCTCTTATGGAAAAAGAAAGTATTCTAAAAGTAATCTGAATACGTTACTTTTTTAAGACACGTAACTGTATTCGGATTCGGATTACTTTCAGTATTCAGGAACTAATTACATTTACAAAGTACCCTGATAACATTAATGCATTATACTCTGGTTTGTGTCTCAGGATCTAGTTTGTCTCCGGTTGTGAATATATCGGCGACCTGTGCGAGCCGGCCGTGTTTCCTCGGCGTTCAGTGCATCAACCGCTTGCCGCCACACGTCGGATACGTCTGCGGGCGCTGCCCCCCCGGACTCTACGGGAACGGACGCGTCTGCATGAAGAACGCCAAGGCAGGTGAGGAGATTTTACATTTTGCAGGTTTCAGGTCTTTAACCACTGGCTTTGACATTTCTGTTTTTGTACAGAATCTGGTAACCTCAAACGGTTCATTTTGGCAACATTTTAAAATCACTTCCTGTCTTTCCTCAGCGTCCAACCACCTCTCCCAGCAGCAGACGCTACGCAAGACTATCAGATCCCCGCAGGGAGGGAGCAGCAAGGTGTCCCAGCTCCACCTGCCCCACCTGCCCTACAGACACACCGTCAAACACCTGTCCTGGTCCGTCACCAGAGGGAGCAGAGACAACTCACTGCAGGACCCCGCTGCAGGGAGGGGGGGCGGCACCGGGAGGAGGGAGGCGGTCACTGCAGCCCCCAGAACATCAAACAGCGCAACGCATGTCACTGCAAATACTCACATCCCCCGACACAGCATCAGGACGTATACTAGACCCAGCACCACAGCCTCCAGAGAGATAAAGGGTCAACATGTGACAACCTCAAAGGTATTTCAATTGTACTATTTCTTTATATTATCTTTAATTTCTTAGTATTTTATGTTCTTTTTTTGTTTAAGGTGAGCCAAAGGCACTAAAGATTTATGTTTCCATCTCCCTGCAGTCTGTAGGAGCCCTGACTGCAGCCATGTTTCCTAAGGTAACACCTCCCGCTCCCCCCCTCTCCACGCAGTCCAAACAGGTAACACACCCCCAGCTCTACCACATGTCCTCCACCCAGTCCAAACCCTGGACCCCAGCGAGACACGCCTCCCCCCTCACCGCGGCCCTCACCTCTCTGTCCTACTCCCTGTCCGAGCTGGAGTTCTCTGCTGACGGAGACGAGGCTGAGGCGAGCTTTGAGACGCCGCAGATAATCCCGGGACTCCCCTTCAGAACAGCGGGGAGGCTGGGTCACAGCTCCTCGCAGCTGGGGGTGAGGACGACGGCGAGCAAACAAGTGACCACCTGTGCAGACCGGCCCTGTTTTCCTGGGGTCCAATGCCAGCCCACTGAGGAGGGGTTCCACTGTGGGAGGTGTCCTGTGGGATACACTGGAGACGGACGCTCCTGTAGAGGTAAGACATCATCTATCAATCTTCTGAAGGGCTTTGTTCACACATCATTCACAGCCTCATTCGTTCTGCAAGGACACATTTGCACGTAATTACTAACCTAACACCTCCTTTGCAGCTGTATGCAGGCACACGTGTGGTAGGAACATGGAGTGTGCTGCTCCGAACACCTGCCGCTGCAAACCAGGCTACACCGGATCAGACTGTCAGACAGGTACACGGATGAATAGCTCATAAAAACATCTATTATTTCTCTCTGTTTTCACTGTTTGTTATATTTTTATTTTGCATCGTTTCTCAGCCATCTGTGAGCCGCGGTGTTTGAACGGAGGTGTGTGTGCTGCTCCGGACGTGTGTCTGTGTCTCACAGGGTTTCATGGAGAAACCTGTCAGGAAGGTAACGTTTTTCCAAGCAGTTTTATGCTTTATTTAATATGTATTTTGCCTTTTTTCCTTCCTGCTGTAACACTGTTAATGTCCTCTCTGTGGGACGAATAAAGGTTTTCTGATTTTCAATATGAGGTAGTTAATCTAAAGTGTTGTGTGCAGCTCTGTGCAGGTCTCCCTGTGAGAACGGAGGCTCCTGCGTGGGGCTGCAGACCTGCTCCTGTCCCTATGGGTTTGTGGGACCTCGCTGTGAGACCAGTGAGTGCACACTAACTCTCTTAAATATCATTTGATCTGATTTTCATTTGCATATTTTAATTAATATTCTTCTTGTTCGTAGTGGTGTGCAGCCGTCACTGTCACAACGGAGGCCGGTGTGCGTCTCCGGACAAGTGTGTGTGTCCGGCAGGCTGGACCGGCCTCTCCTGTGAGACTGGTAAGTGTGTGTGAGTGTGTTTGAACGTGCATATTCTATACTGACCTCTTGTCTCTCTCTCTGCAGCTCTCTGCTCTCCCATGTGTCTCAACGGAGGAGTGTGTGTCCGTCCGAATGTCTGCGAGTGTCCTCACGGATCCTACGGTGCACAGTGTCAGAACGGTACAAATGAACTAATCAATTAAAACATCAAACAATATGTTTTTTCTGCTGGTCAAGCATTTATAAAGCTTAAGTTAGGAACATAATTGATTTTGATCACACGAGTAATCAATGTCTTGCCCATGCAGCTGTGTGCAGTCCTCCCTGTAAGAATGGAGGTGTGTGTATCAGGAACAACGTGTGCTCCTGTCTGCAGGGATACACCGGGAAGCAATGTGAAAAAAGTCAGTATAAATTCCTCCTCATCTTCTCCTTCCTGTATTGTTCTTCTTCTTCAAACCATGTCTCCCTCTCCCTCTATCTGCAGGTGTGTGTGAGCCGGTGTGTATGAACGGAGGCAGGTGTGTGGGTCCAGATGTTTGCGATTGTCCGTCAGGTTGGCGTGGAACCAGATGTGATAAACGTAAGTGATACAAGAGTGCCATCCGTATCGATACATAACTCTCTACATGTACAGCATGTTGGATCCCATAATGCATCAGTGTGAACATCTGTGTGAAGTTAATCTGTCAAAACTTTGTAGAATACATGCAAACCTACAAGGAGATCAGAAGAACTAAGGAAGATAGGATTGACCTCAAATAAAATCCATTGAGAAAGGGGGATTAAGAACAGAAAATCCTTACCTGCTGAAGCTGTGTGCTGTGACCCCTCCTCCTTCACCAGTGTCACACCTGTCACTCACGTCTGCACACCTGATTCATCTGCAGCTCCTCCTCCCTCTCCTGCATGTCCGTTGTCTAATGCGTGTGTCTCGTGTCTCCCTGCAGCCAGCTGTCTGCAGAGGTGTCTGAACGGGGGGGAGTGTGTAGGCTCAAACACCTGCCACTGCACCCGAGGGTGGCAGGGCATGCTGTGCCAGATCCGTGAGTTTCCTACAAACAACTTAATATAACTCAGTTTCTAGTGAACATATGCCATGATAAACTTGTCTCTGATTCCCAGTGAGATATTTGTCAAGATACAATTATTTTATACTCAGATTCTTTTTTGTTTTCCGTGTTTTTCTTCAGCCATCTGTGAATCCAAATGTCTCTACGGCAGTCGCTGCGTCCGGCCAAACGTCTGCGCCTGCAGGAGCGGATTCACCGGCTCTCTTTGCTCCAGAAGGGTAAGAAGACCTGAAAATAGAGCATCAATTATTAATAAAAGGTGGCTCAGCATATGCAAAACAAGACTTGTAATAACTTAAGCTTAAAATAACAAATACTACCTGGAAATGTTCCTCTTTTCCCGTCTTCTAGTCAGTTTTCACTCCTTAGGAATGAGATAAAAGTCAAAAACAAGTTGACTTAATTGCATGTTAGGTGCTAGTCTGGTAGCATTTTCAGGAAGGAATGCATATGGTTCAGTTATTCCTCTGCAGCTGGTATAAGACACACACACACGTCAAAAGCATTCGAGGAAAACTGGAAACACGTGAAAATGCGTCCCACCTCACGAGTTGATCCGTGACAGATGATGATGTATTGCGGCGCTGTGAACGGTGAAATACAGTGTGCCCTGATCAAAGACAAATGTAGCGCTGTGTTTCAGCTGACATTTATTTGTCAATGTCTCGAGACATCCAGCTGTTGAACTGCCTTCTGCACCTTTTCTTAAAGTAAACTCAGTTAGCTTGTGTTAAAGTCTACAGGTACTTTTTCCAACCTATACTGTTAATGTCTGAACAATGATTTCAATATGGACAAGAACAAACAATAATTGGTGAGTGATAAGTACAAACAGATTGTGTTTGTTGATTATTGTAACCTAGGTGAAGATCTGTTTTAGTACACAGGGTTCACCCACTTGTTCCTGCCACTGTACATGCACACAAATCTACTTCATTTTTAAAACCCTCTTGTCTTTTCAGCTTCCTGTTTCCAGAGGTTGACCGAATAACAAGCATCAAGAATGAAACAGGAGTTCAACGAGCACATATCAAATCTTCAGGAGAAAGGAAGAAACGATGAGGAAAAACCAAAGTGTTTCCTCACTGGGAAAGAAAGCCGAGTCACATTCAGTCCTCCTGCTTCCAGTCTTTGTGCTAAGCTAGGCTAACGAGGCGCTGACTAGAGATCAGCAGACAGGAGATTATTACCTGGATTTGACTATTAACGTCATAAGAAAGTGTAAAACATGCACCCTTTTCTTTTTAAGGCCACACTACAGGCTTAGTTTTTCATGCACTGGTCATTTTGTTAAGTTCTTGGGCTATTTTGCTTCCAAACTAGTGAAAGAAAACATCCAATATGCATATTTTAGTCACATTTCTAATTTAGTCAGCTGTTTTGTCTCCTCTTAAATAGTATATTTCAAGCAAATCCTACAAACATGAAGCATACATTTACAAGCAGCTATTTCCTTATAAAGTCAGGTTGATCATATTCAAGTTAGTGGGGGTATTCAGAGTTTTTACTGTAAATGTTATCAGGATATATAAAACCTCTGTATGAGTATTTATTTATTTGGTTGTTTTATATTGTCACATATTTCCTGTGTATATCAATGTATAATCTATTCTTATTAAGGCATTGTTTATTGGTTGTTTTATAAAAAAACAAATAAAGATCCTTTAAAGGTGATGATTCTTCAGATTATTTATGCAGAAAGGAATAATTTAATGAGCATTAGTAATCTTTTAGGTTCTTTTTGTGTCTAGATTTTTTTAAATGGAGACGATTCGGTTTTGGAAAGAGTTCAAGTTTCAATTATTTTTATATTTTGACTTCAGTTTTTCAGCAGAGTTTCTTACTCGTGGGGCCAGACGAGTTCACGGGCAGCGGGTCGGAGAGGAAATGAGGATTAAGAGATTAATGAGGACGCATTAGCTCCGCACCGCCTCCTCTCTCTGACTCCTGCACTCTGACTCTCTGCAGATAAAGAAACAGGACATTGTGTTAACTAAAACAATTACATTTTCCAAATTTACCCAAGACTTTTGCTGCTACTGTTTTCAGCTTAATTCTCATCCATCGAACATATTTAGAATAAAAGGACTACAATACACTACTGTTAGAATCAACCATGATAGCAAGTTATCAAAACATCATTTATTAATATAGGACCCTAGGCAAATATGAGATAATAAATAACCTTTGACCCTAAGAAATGATCAAATAGTTTATGTTGTATTTGCTTAGAGGCTGAAAATGTTCAAAAAAACTAAAACTTTGTGGACATTTCTGGATGTTTACTGCCCTCTGGTGGCCTTATTACAAACATAAAACAAAATAATATAAATAACAATAATGGGGATAATATTAATAATACAATTAAAATATATGAATACATATTAAAATAAATTATGAATGATCACAAATCTGCACAGAATTGCAGATAACACTTAGATTGACCCTTACCTTTAACAGCAACACAGACACAGAGACATACACACGCTCACAGAAACACACACAGCAGGCATCGTCAATCCACATGATATTTATATCCACCCCCAAAGATGGCACTGGGCAAGGTGGTGTTGTGGGGGGGGGGGGGGGGGGAGTGTGTCCATCCTGGTGGGCACAGACAGGACGGTCCACCTGCACTGTTCACTCAGTGCACGCTCTGCAGCCCTAGCCTGGACACGGACACACACACACACACACACACACACACACACACACACACACACACACACACACACACACACACACACACACACACACACACACACACACACACACACACACACACACACACACACACACACACACACACACACACACACACACACACACACACACACACACACACACACACACACACACACACACACACACACACACACACACACACACACACACACACACAGAGACACAGAGACACAGAGACACAGGCCTGCAACAATTACTGACCCTATAGTTCATCTGAGCTGAGAGTGGAAGTTAAAAAAGTGATGAAATCTGTGTGTAAATATTCCGAATTTTCTTGCAGTTTTAGACTAAATATTAAGCATTAAAACATGTTTCAGACAAAGGTAGAATAAGAATGCAGATATTTCACTTATTATGCATTAAAATAGTCCTACATTATTGTTATGCTTAATGCAGATTTCAGAATAATATGTGTATATTATAAAATGGGATTATAATGATGAATTTGAATAATAAGAGCAAAAGTCAAAAGTGTAATATTTCTCTGAGGTATAAAGTAGATCCTTAATAAAAGTAAAGTAACTCAAAATGTTACTTCAATACAGCACTTGAGTTAATGTACTTTTTTATTTCCCCCACTGGTTTTAGAGATATAAAAAGTATAATGTATAATAATTCTCAAGTTTTCCTGTTCAATCAGATGTTTTTAATGTATGTACTAACTCTAAGAATGAAACAAAATAATCAAAACAAATATGATATTGATAATTAAAATTACTACCATTTCTCTTACCATAATCTTAGTGCCATTTTTGTTTAAGTGAAAGACATGATGTTTGAAAGCTGGAGCTGGATATTTACTTTAACTGTGTTTTAGCAAATGGTCTTTGATTATATTTGGGCACAATGTTGTCTAGTGTGTAGGCTAAATGATCCATTAGGGTGTACATAATAAAACATGGCTGAATAATGTGTTGTAAAACACCGGATAGAGGCTAACATTTCATTGTTTTTGACCTGAAATTGGCCTTGAATGCAGCCAAATGAGTGCAGCCTAATTTAAACGGTACACCACAACAGGTGCCCCCCTCCTCCCCCCTTTAGGCTCCACCTGTCCTCCCTTCTCCGCAGCGCGCTGGCGACCCAGAAAGCAGCCGTCATTCATCAGCTGTGGTATGCCGATCCGCCGGGGGGCCGGAGCTCGGCGCAGAACTCTAAGAATGAAACAAAATAATCAAAACAATATGATATTGATAATTAAAATTACTACCATTTCTCTTACCATAATCTTAGTGCCATTTTTGTTTAAGTGAAAGACATGATGTTTGAAAGCTGGAGCTGGATATTTACTTTAACTGTGTTTAAGCAAATGGTCTTTGTATTATATTTGGGCACAATGTTGTCTAGTGTTGTAGGCTAAATGATCCATTAGGGTGTACATAATAAAAAATGGCTGAATAATGTGTTGTAAAACACCGGATAGAGGCTAACATTTCATGGGGGCCGGAGCTCGGCGCAGAACCCCTCTGGTCACCGGATCGGCGGCAGCTGCTCGGCCCCGGAGCTATTTTCACCCTGAGGATAAAGTGATGTGCAGCGCTGCCCCGGAGGCTCCAGTCAGAGAGGAGCAGCAAGGAGCAGCGAGGAGCACATAGAGGATGAAGTCCACAGGCAACGCGCAGCCCGACGGCTTCACCTCCGACTTGGAGGACCTGGACAGCGGCAGCGACAGCTCGGACGGGAAGTCCACCGGAGACTGCAGCCCGCGCAGAGACCCGGGGGAGGAGGAGGGGGAGGCCGGTGACCGGAGAAGGAGAAGGAGAAGGCGGAGGCGCAGCAGCAGCGGGGGAGACGGGTGTCTCGCCGGGGTGAGCAAACAGAGGCAGGCGGCCAACGCGCGGGAGCGGGACCGGACGCACAGCGTGAACACGGCCTTCACGTCGCTGCGCACGCTCATCCCCACAGAGCCCGCCGAAAGGAAGCTCTCCAAGATCGAGACGCTGCGCCTGGCCTCGAGCTACATCTCGCACCTGACCAACGTGCTGCTGCTGGGGGAGGACTGCGGGGACGGGCAGCCCTGCCTCGGATACCCGAGCATCCTGCACGGCAGCGCCGCCTCCCTGAGGCCCATCTGCACTTTCTGCCTCAGCAACCAGAGGAAGCTGGTGAGCGGAACCTCGCACAGGTTATACCAGGGTCAAATGTTTTTAAAAAACGTTTTCTGCAGCCAGAATTTGATGCGTAAAAGTTCTGATATTACACACGTCAGTCCATACAACAGAGGATGAATATCTATTGATTAAGTAAAAGTAGCCATAACAACATGTAGAAATACTCAAGAAAAAGTCCTGCCTTCAAAATCTAACTTAAGTCAAAGTAAACAAGTATTGGAAAAACATACTTATACCAAAAGGAAAATAGCTTGTTGTGCGTAATGGCCATTTTTTGGGATCATATAAATTAAATGACTGTATTATTATTATTGATGGATTAAAGTGTTCATCACATACTGCTGCTGAAAACCTAAATCTAGAATTATATGACTATGTTTATTTATTAGTTTATATATATTAATAGTTAATGTTACTAAAGCTGTCAGATAAATGTAGTGAGTAAAAAGTGTAAAGTTAAAATCTGCCTGTTTATTGGAAATGTATCTTCATGTGGTTCAGAGGAGATTTGGTTTGACCCTAAGCGGCACCTGTTGCTGAAGTGATTGACAACACAAAATGAAAACAAGCCATGGTGCCTTCAAAGGTTTAAAATAAGAGTCAAGGCTTTACTCAGTTACACTGCACCCTCTGCTCTAAACTCTTAAAGACAACTCTTTCAGGTAAAGAATCTGGCACACAATCAAGAGTAATGGAGAAAGGCAGCACACTTTGTTATGATTATTGATGAATTTGTGATTTCTATTTATAAAGACAGAAAGAGCTTTTGGATTTGTATCCCGAGTGCTTTTAAGATGCAAAATTAAGTCCCAATATGGACTAAAATAAAGGCTCAAGAAAATGGAAAACAACTTATCTTAAATACTCAAAATGTAAATTAAATAAACAAATCTGGCAATGTATGTCCTAAACAAACATGTGGGTGAAGTTCAGTGTTTTGGCTGGTCACCTTGCAGTTATAAAAAGATGCCAGGCACTAGCTCCAAATAACAATTATTTCATTATCTTTATTATAAATGAAGTATTTGACGAAGGTTGTATTGGTATTTTTGTTGGCAATTTGCACACTTATTGTCTCATTAAGTCTTAAACTGTTCCGTTTCTTTAAGTTTATAAAAATTGTATTTAGATAGTTGGATGAGGTGTTATTTTACATCTTGTTTACCTGGCATTAGTTAAATAAATGATGCCAAAAATGAAGATATAGTGAAGTTAATGATTAAATAAACGAATTTACAGCTGAAATCAAGATCAATATTATGATTAATGTCATGGTGCTTTCACTTAACTGTGTTCTCGTGGTAAAAATGTGCGTTTCTTTGTCTCCACAGCTCAGAGATGGAGGGAAACACTCGGCGTCAGTGTGAAGCGGACACACCTCCACCTGGATGTTGTTTACACACACCTGTAGGACTTTGTACATATATAAATAATAATACATTTATTTTTGGATAAGCCTTGAGAAACAAATTAACACTGAAAAGCACTTTCTGCTCACGCTGGTTGGTGTGCCTCTGAATCTGTGTTTTGGTTGTAACCTGAGCCCATGTGTAAAGTTGCACCTGACGGAGGGGGGGGGGGGGGGGGGGGGTATTTTGGTCCTACGAATAGTACTAACCCCCCACACACACCAACACCTAAAAAAAAAACTTCTCCGCCTTCAGTCACATGCAAAAACTGAAGAGCAGCGACTGCCGCTGTCAGTTCTGCTAACACCGCCTTCAAGGAGCGTCAGAAAACATTTCAATTATTCAGGGTCACTTTAAGGAGAGCTTCTTTAACTCTAGTGGTGAAGGTAGGAACTGCATCAACACTGACATCACATGCACTATAAAATAAATACATTACCACCTCACCACCTTCATAAAAAACATGAGACTTGTTCCTAATCTGAAAAAGAGAATCCCCACATGAATGGACAATGTTTAATATTTTGTGTACCTGTCATCTGTTTTGGCCTGAAATCAAGAGAAGTGTTCCGATAAATATATATATTTTTGAAATGTTTACTTACCATTGTTGCACAGTCACTTTAAAAACACACAGCTGTGACGTTCTGTGTTCACATGGCATGCAAAGAGCATCAGGTTGCACTAATCTGGAGAAAACATAAATATATAAGTAAAGTGGATCCCTGGATATTTATTTTGCAGCACACATGAACAGGTTGCACTCTACCTCAGAGCTGTGTTTAAACACGAAGGCCTACCTCTCAATCAAATGTGTCACATGACTACCAGAATGCACTTTGCACATCAAATACTGACTTGAAGAGACATTTATTTTTGTACAACACAAATAAAAATGAGAATAATATCAACTGTCCTCTGTGCATTGTCTGCTGTTTCCTGATGTGTGCGGAGGCAATTCAATATAAAGTATTCCAGTCTAAATACAAACATACTGATGAAGCTTAAAGGAGACAGCGGAACCATCATCTTTATTTTCATCAAAAAAAGTCAATCGGTTTATCAGATTAAAGAAAGTAGAAACCAATAGTAACGAGTTGGCGTATGGACACGCGGTACAGGGGTTCCCAAAAGTCGAGAGAGGAGCCGAAACATGGGCAGGGGATTATAAAAATACTAAACGTTGGCAAAATGAGTTTTTGTCCGCCTTGAATATCGATATCTCACGTTTTTCTGATTCATACGAGCAGCAGCGATCGATCACATGGAATGTTTTGTATCCAAATTAAACAAGGAGGTACGATAATAAAACATCTGGGAAATATTCATAGTTTTACCGTTTCCACTGTGAGCCCTTTTTCAGGTTTAGTTTGAATAATCTTTACATGATTCTTTTTAGAGGTGGAAGGGTGTGTGTGTGTGTGTGTGTGTGTTTTAGGGTTAAAATAGTAACAGGAGGTAGAAGAGAGGAGGAAAAAAGACATTCTTCTGCTCCTGCTGCTACTTATAAAAAAAAGTAAAACGCGAAGAAGCTCATCTGGCGGTGGAGGAGTTAGTCCGTCTCCTCTCCGTCCGACTCAGACTCTGCAGAGAGGAAATACTGGATTAGTCAATTAAATATTTGAAAACATTCAAAAGAGGACATATTCTGCTCACTTTCAGGATTCATATGGTTTCAAAGAGGACTCTTAAACACTGATTATCATCCTCGCAGTTTTAATTGGCACATCGGCAAACTTTTTCTCCCGTGCTGCAACAACACAGATTAATGCCTCAGGCTGAATGAGGGTGTGTGTGTGTTATTATTTACCTTCCTCAGCATTTTTCAGCCACTCGACGAATTTCTTCATCTGCTCGAGGAAGACGCTCTTCCCCTTGGCAACGTGGGCATCGGTGTACCACTTCAGTATGGCCTCTTCACTCAATACATCCGCTGTGAGGAGGAGGAGAGTTTGAGAGCTTGCAAACAATAAATTCAACATACATTTAAAATACTTGAGCAAAAGATCACTTTAAAAGACATTTAGACTTATTTTTAAGCAAATTGTGTTTTGTTTTTTAGAAAAGGTGCATTGTAATTCACATTTACAAAGGCTTAAGAAAAGTTAGATAACATTACATTACATTACATGTTAGACGCTTTTATCCAAAGCGACTTACATACTCAATACTGTGGGCAATCTCCACAGGAGCACTTTGGGGTGAAGTGTCTTGCCCAGGGACACAACGACATGCTGACTGCAGTGGGGTTTGAACCTGTGCTCCCCTGATCCCAACACCTACGCACAACCTACTGCGCCACACGCCGCCGTAAATGCCACTCTGAACGCAATTTAGGACTAATACTACGCAGAATTTCTCTGATACCTAGAGCATTATGACATCAATGCGAGAGGCTTTTGGTAAAAATAATCAAATATGATAACGTTATGTTTAAACTTATCTAACACTACAAGAAAGGGAACGCCACAAAACGCACAAAAGTCCCATTTCGATCATCAGAAACCCTTTTACGGTCAATTAAATGTAAAACAATGACCTGAAGAAGTGAACAGACTTTCATTAAACACCCTAAAATAAATGTGAGTTAGTGACCTTTGTAGAGGAGCACCACGATCTTCTGGAAGGCCTTCATGAAGTGGATGTTGTCGTAGCAGTACTCCTGGATCTTCAGCAGCAGGGTGATCTCAGACAGACCCTGGGAGGTGAAGGCTTTCAGCAGCAGGCTGTATTGCTGCAGAAACATGAAGCAAGGTCAGAAAATAAGAACAGCTTTGCATTCTGGGGCGGAGGTGGACATGCACTCCTCTAGCACTCTCAGGAGTTATAATGTGTGTTTTTAAAAGCGTGTTGGTGCATTAAAGCGTATTGATTTACAGCAGGATGAAGCTTAATGGGTTGCTGTTCACACTGCTGCAGATTTATTTCAGTTTGTTCTCGTCTCGAGCTACTTTAACACCTTCCATCAACAGTACAAATTACACTTTTTGGAGTTTCAGTTTCTCAGCGCTGAGATATACCACTTCAGGGCAAAACAGCCCATTTCCTACGGTTTAGAGCCAATTCAAGGTGCATTTAAGCTTTCCCATCACTTCACAGCAGTGTTTAATAGCATGTGTATACACTTTACATACAGTATGATGGTTGCTGCATTTTCTCGATTATTTTTCTTTCAGACAGCAGCTACAGAAGGGTGACAAATTCAAGGAAAACATGATCAAAGTTTCATGTTTCAAGTATTTACAGTTCCAATGAGAACCCTGCATAAATATGCTAACCCAAATTAAAAATGTACCAACTTTTAGGTCAAACTAAATACTTAATAGGTATTTTATGCACAGTCAAATAAAATCCAATGTCAATAGATGCACACCGCATAAGACAACTTTGTTTCACAGCACTGAATAACATTTTTAGACTTGCAGGAACTTGCAGTCACTGTGGCAAGGTTTACAACTTATTGCCCAACGCATGACATCATATTAGTGTTGTATTTATAAACTGTATTCAATGCATTTTTAACTGTTTCCAGTACATGCATTTGAACAATTGAAGGTTTGCATACCTTCAATTGTTTGATGGCTTGTTCGGTCACCAGCTCCTCCTTCTTGTTCCACTCCACGCAGCTCATCACGCTGGTCCAGATGATGCTGATCAAGGCCTGCTCCGACAGGTTGGACCTCTTCATCTCCTCTCTGGCGAAGACGATAATCTGAACAGACGGCGAGAGAAAATCAGTCATGAAACAACACAACCGCAGGTGGAAAATAAAGGAACGTTTCCACAGGGTTTAGAGATAATTATTGAATATTTAGTATGTTGTTTAGTTTCCAAATGATAACACGGACAAACAGCTCATTTGTTATGAACTCCATGACTCATGGTGGCACCACCTTTGTTAGTTAGTTTTCTATGTATTCATTGTCCGTTTCTCAATGTCGAGTAAAGCTGCTGCAGAGCCACTATTTCAAGTATACTACGTCATCGAGTGGGACCGAATGCTGGGCATTTAAACAGTCCTTCGGCGCCACTCGATTACGTAGTACGTAGCTGTGTTTCTGCCATCTAGGATGTGTAGTTGAACATGTCACATCCTATGGGTTTGATGATTTTAAATGTGTCTTTTGTGTTCTATCTGGGTCAGTGGTGGAATGTTGTTAGCCCCATAGGGCCATTTCAAGGATGGGGCGTAACAGTGATGTTCAGAAGTTACTGCTAATGCGTCAGTCACAAAGCATGAAACATGGAAAAAGTGACAATGAGGAGAACAGTCAAAGCTGCTACAAAAAGAAGAACGATTATGACAATTACCAGAATTACACCACAGCTTTTTACTGCAGAGATTCAGGTTATTTTACAATATTTGCAGGTTTGTCACCCTCTTAAATCGCTTTAAATTCAGCCTTATGATCCCAGACTAATGAGAAAGTTGTTTAACAATAATGACTATTCACCTCGTTCTGAGGGTCTCCGCGGGCAATCTGCTCCTGGAGCTCCTTCTGCAGCTCCTTGCGGGCACCGATGGATTCCTGGTTACGGGCGAAGTCAGCAAGCTCCTTCAGCCCGGCGTCGGTGAAGTACTTAGAAAAATGCTCGCAGCTCCGTTTGTTGGCAGGAAAGAGTTCCTGAGGGGAGGAGATGGTTTAGGTCAGAGTTGATGCACACACATAATTGGACTTGACACTTAACAAATAGATGGTTTTCCAGCCATCTTTGATTAAACAGTTGATTTACCATCAGCCTGTTGTCCATGCCCACTTTGCGGAGAGAGCTGGCCACAGAGTTGATGTCCTTTTCGTTGATCCATGACTTGAACAGCTTAACGGCGAAGGCTGCAGATACTCCTAAAAAAAGACAAGAGTGGTTTCTGTTACACAAAGCTGACTGAAAAGCCAGTATTATTCAATGGGGCGTTATTAGCATGAACGTTTGAAGAAACATTCAAAGCTCTTGAACAAAACCCTCTTTCTCACTCATTTCTGGAGTATTTCTGCTCACCTTCTTTGACAATGTTCTCGTTGTAGAGGCTGTTAAGGATGGAGGCTGATATGTTTCCTTTGGCCAGCAGGATGCCGGTCAGCATGGCCAGTTTGTTGCGCTCAGACTCAGTGAACCCTTTAAGAAACAGCAGCAACTGCAGAGGCCCCAAAGAAAAAACAAATACAGGTTTGTCCTGTTGCGTTCTGTAACGACTGCAGGCCAATTCATGCCGTTTACAAGCCTGCATGTGTGGCTTTTGTATTTGATTGTTTTGCACCTGGAGAACAATCTGTGTGAAAGTGTGTCGATGCTTGTTTTCTTACATAACTAAGACAACAGAAAAGGCATTACATCGAGACATAAACAGTTTTCTTAATACAAAATGAACACTGTACTTGAACCTACTGCACAGTAAAATTACAAAACGCCAATCTCAGAGAAATGTCTCACCTTCTTGATCTCCTCTTCGAAACCCTTCTCCAGGTACTTGTAACGCCGGATCAGCTTGTTAAAAACCTGTTTGAGGTGGAAAAAAGCCAAAAAGTTCACACAGTACTTAAACAATTGCATGATATCAAATGTCATTTGCAGATCAATGGAGGATGATATTAACAAATCACTTGTAAACAGTTAAAAACAGTCATTGGTGTGCCTTTTACCTGAGCATATGCCTGCATGGTCTCCAGGTCTTCTTGTGCCGTGAAGAGGCAGAACTCAGTGCGGGTCATGTCGTCGGAGAGAGACCCGCCTGGGGCTGAACGAGAGGAAATCAAAAAGTAGAAATTGGAGTCAAAATAGGAGCTTCCTGCTGTATAAACATCTATTGTCTTCTTTCTGTCTGCATCACATTAAATCAAGGATTTTATTTTGCTTTCAACTGCATCTTAACACCTACTACACAAGCAAAACAAATGTTAAAAGGTGTTTGCTTACAGGTGATTTTTACCCTTGCAATAACTAGCAAAACAAGCATTTTCAAGCCCAAATCCACAATTTAAAAAGATTGTGCAGAGTTCGAAACACTTCTGGCAGAAAATACAAAGTTCATTGAATACATTTCCTGATTAAACTGCCAGAGATCGTTTTTCTTTTTTATAGAAATGTCAGCTTTCAATAAAAAACAAAGCATATGTAAATAACGCATTTCTTAGCACAACTCACCCAGCATGCCGCCGGCCACCAGGATGTCAAAGAGCGTCTCAGCATACCGGCGGTAGTCAAGCTTGGCGCCAGAGGCATCCAGGAATTTTGCGACTGCTTCCAAATCAGAGCCAGTTTGATTCAAGCCTTGTACGATACTTTCTTGAAACTGAGTAGGGTCAAATCTCTCCTTTTCATCTGTTGAAAGACGACACAGATGTTGCATTTCGAAAAAAAAAACGTCAGGTTAACTGTTACATGTGTAGAGCAGCAACAATGAAGACAAACCTCTTTTCCTCGTTTTGAACCGCTGGCCTGTTAGCGTCGGCTTTTGCTGCTTTTGATTACTCATAAAAGACGACCTGAAACGGGAGAGACAGTTAATGAGTTAATGTTATCTGAAGCTCTGCAGAGTACACGTTACAGTACCGGTTCACAATGCTTCCTTTAATTATGTGTTGCGTTTCCAGCACTTGGGTGTAACTTGGGTGAGCTCCATGGCTTTGTAAAAGTATTCTAACACAACAGATTAAGTCTTTAAGACAACACTTGGTATACTAAATAACAAAGCTGATGATATGGACTAAATGATCACATGAAATGAGAAAAACCTTAGAAACTCTGGTAAAGATAAATTAATAAAAATAATAACAAACACATCAAGAGCCACACATGTCTCTTGATTAACCAAATATACATTACTAGGTATGTAGACAAACATATTGGTCAAAAACTATCATGCATGGATGTTTTGGGAAGTTTCTGAACCATCTATATAAATGAAACCATACATTAACATTGAAGATCTGAGGCTATAATAGAGGGATAAGGAAGTTAGAAAGTATCGGGGTAATTTTTTAACAAGGGATGCATTTGAAAAGATAAAAACCTAGAATAAAGTCAGCTTGATTTGATGTGAGTGTTTTTAACAATGCAGGGATGGGGATGCATGTCCCCTATGCATTGTATTGGTCTAAGATCATCGTAAAACTACATTTTAAATGCTATATTAAAGTGATTTCGTGTATCAATCACTAATACAATACTGAAAAATATGTAAAAACCCCATTGTCACCTGTGCAAAATAACAAGAGGAAGATTGAATGGATACCCATAAAGAGACAAAAGACAATACGGAGTGGTACAAGGGAGATGATGGGTGTAGCAAGCTGTAGTTAATGAGAGATTAAAGCGTTAACCATGTGCCAGAAGTGTCACCCTTTATCAGACATATTTTTGGTGATATATTAAAGGGTAATAAGTTAAGTTTTGGCTCGAGTATAACAAGAAATGATCCAAAATACAAGTATCTAAGTGTAGGTTAGCATCGGCTAACTTTGGCCATAGTCCAGCCCCTAAAGTGAAGTGCGCCGGCCGTTGAAGCCAATTTGTGGAATGACAGAAGTGGCCAAACGGTGGTACTACAGCCTCAGTGACGTCATTTTGCCTTTCTCCCATTGAGTTACATAGGGAAAGAGGAGTCTGTAAATCATTGTAGTTATTTTTGAACTAAATAAACAACACAGAACCAACACTTGTATAGCCCTTATTTAAATCATTAGGGTCTAAAAGTTGTCAAGTGCGCTTAAGTTAAATCCAGAGTTATTTTCTGTCTCCCTTCAGAGTCGAGAGGGAGGTGCCCATGCACTGAAGGCAAAAAGACCCGGATGTTACAGTACATTTTGGGCTTCATGCGCCACTGAGCAACTCTCATAGGAATGAACGGTGTATCCAATTCTCTTTTGACATCCATGGCCTCACCATGCGCCGAGGCTGCGCTTCCTAGCCCGGCCTGCTAATCACATTTGTTAAAATTGCAATTAACCAATGCGTTCACACTTAAAAACAACAATATGTGCATAACAGCCATTAAAGGTGACTTCTAGTCGAAATGTCACTACTCATTTTGCATTCATATTAACACAAGCTTAGCTGACAGGTTTGTGAGCTAATTGAGGCTAACGCTAAGCTAGGTTGCCGAGGTGAAGACATTTGCCCTAAAGCAGCGCCCATGATGGTAACATAACCAGAAAAAAATACTTATTTTACACTGTATATTCCGACATAATAGCGTCTTCACGATAAGGTTAAGGTGCAAGAAAACGGTGTGAAAGTGGAAATACAAAAACTCACCGAAAGTAATGCAGATAAATAACTGTTGTTAACCAGGAGAATCAAACTATTCGACTCGCGGCGGCTCCGACAAAAAGAGCTCTTCGTCAGGTCCTCGCGGGCTCCGCCCACTGCGCAGGCGCTTAAAGAGGCTTTCCGTTGTTGTGCCGAAATATGCATGCACCTCTATATGTATTTGTTGTTCTTTTCATCTTTTCCTTTCACTATCTCTGTAAAGCGACTTTGAGCACATGTAAAAGCGCTAACAAAATACATCTCTTATTATTATTAACAAGTCACAAAATACTGTCTGGCTAATGGTAATAGGCTAATTATTATAGTAAAAGGGATATATTCAAGTGTCCCAAAGCATTTCAGAAATAACTGTTAGGTGTTAGGTACAGTCAGCTGACCGCTCGGATGACACATGCGCAACAGCTCAGCAACCGCACGCGCCGACGAGATGTACACAGAAGAGAGACTGGAGGGAATAAACAGCGATAATTGGAGTTTCCTGTGATTTAAAAGGTCAGTCAAAGGCTGAACTCACTCACAAACAAAGAAGCAAACAAAAAAATATGCAAACAAACACACACGTGACTGCTTTGTCCTATTAGCTAGCAGCTATGCTAATGGCTAATATAGTTGGTACAGTCCTTCCGGTTGACAGGCTTTGATGTACACACTTCAAACATGATTCTCCATTAGTTTTCTCTTTCTTTAACCTGCTTTCAGAGGATACAACTATAACTATAACACACTTGATTATATTATTAAGCTGTTGTTTAAGGTATTAAATAAATATAGTGAAGTAAAAGTACAAAGTAGCAAAACAAGTACAAGTCCCTCACAGTTGCAGTACTTATATATATAGTTGCTTAAATATGTCCATGTTGCCATTGTGAGAAGGCGGACATATTCCAGTGATGGCATATGAGTTTACTCAATGATTTAAAGACTTGTGGATGTATTGATTGACCAACAACATGCCATGTTTGGTAGACATAATCAATAAAAGAAGGAACCCATGATGTGCCAGCTGTGCCTAGGCCTGTCACGATAATTAATTTTCATTAATTTTGGACGATACATTTTCCTGGAAATTATTGCGATAAACGATAATATTGTCGGCACTTCCAAAGTTACAGTAAAATAAAAAGGACCCTGACTCGGCCAATACACAATCCAACATGTTCAACAGAAGAGAATAAGTTATATTGTTTGTACACATGGTACTTTACATATATCTGTTTGTTTAAAGTGTCCAGGTGATGCAGACAGGCTGGACCAGAGAGTGAGAGACAGAACTGGACTCCTCACAGCAGTGAACTTCAGCACAGGTATAAAGACTCTTTTTTCATACTGTACAAAGAATCAAGAAAGATATTGCTTTAAATAAATGAAGTATTGACTTTAATACAAATGTAAAGCTGTTTTATCATCTTCAAATCACTGAAACCAGTGGTGAAGGAGGTTATTTTGGACCCTTTATTTGAAGTATGAGTAGAAGGTGAGCTGATGTAGAATGGCTTGATTTAATTTCATAGTTTAGGAAACCGTGACAAATGTATTATTGTATTTGTCATAAAAAATCATGTTGATGTTTCTTGAGAAAATATATGTTTAATCAGTCAAATGTACTTAAGTACTTAATGCAGAAAGAATACATTTAACCACTCTAAATATTCTATAAATAATTAAAAGGGAAACAATTACCACGTAGAGAAATACAGCAGCCATCAGTCCCTGAGATAACATCAACCCTTCTGTACGCCTTACTTTTTGTGTCATAATAAAAGTCATAGGAAAGTCATAGTATATAGTATAGCAAAAAATTCATAAGAGTGATTAAAAGTCACAAGAATTTCATTACAATGTTTGCCAAAGAGAAGTTACAAAAAACAATGACATATTTCATAAAAAGTTGTTTAAAAAGTCAGAGCAGAAAATCATTAAACTGCAAAAAGTCATAGAAAAGTAAATTAAATTGACAATAATTAGCAAATAATGTCCTTAAAATGTGAAATGCCTTTAGAAAATCATAAATAGTTTCTAAAAGTCATTAATAATGACGTATAAAATAAATTTCATTCTTTTTTTTTCTTTTTTTTTTTAAAGTGATTATTACTCGTCATGATAAATATAACTTAAACCTTTCCTCTTTGTATGACCCAGTGGCTCACCTGGTAGGGCAGGTGCACAGTGAGCCAGGAAGAATCCTAGATGCCAGGGTTCGTATCCCCCCTGCGGCTGCAGTGCTGCTTTTCAGGACCAAAAAAAGCAAAAATTTGGAAAAAAAGCAAAAAAAAAAAGAATTTCTGCAATTCTGATCTACTCGTTCTGCTCTCCTACGCTATCTCCCTCTCCTATGCTACCTCCCTCTACTACCTGCCTCTCCTACTCTTATCCTACACTACCTGCCTCTCCTACGTTACGCGACACTCCAACGTTACGTGACCCTACGCTTCCTGCCTCACTTACTATGAACTACCTGAACTACCTGCCTCACTTGCTATGAACTACCTGCCTCATCTACTGTGCACTAACTGCTGCAGCTACTCTGCCTAACTCAGCTACTCCGAGTATCGAACCCCGTACATGCTAAGCGACAGACCCGAACTCGACACCAGCGCCTTAATGCCGAGAACAGACCCAATCCGGCCACCATCACATGTACATGAAGACCTGTGCTCCGGGCGCATTTATCTTCTTCATTTTGAGTAAAGCACTTTAAAAATCACTATAGCTCACGAGGACTCGAACACACAACCTCAGGTCTTCTGACCTGACACTTATCCCTCTGAGCTATCTGTCCTGAGATGATTACGTTTCGAAGAGCTTATGACCGGTTCATTTGGGTTTTTGAAACTTAAATATTACTGCACCTGAAAATCCTTGAACCCACAACCTTCTGTCTCACAGTCTGTGTTCTATCCCTCTGAACCACTTGACCAGTGACTGCTACATTTAATTTGGTAACTTAATTCTCTACTTTGGATGGTTAGACTTAGAAAATGCATGGACCTCACATGGATCGAACCCAAGACTCCTGCTCACCTGAGCAGCGTTGTATCCCACTGAACTATTTCATTTATGAAAGTCTTAGGTTGTTTGGTAGATTATGTCACAATGAAAATGTAAAAAAGGAAATAGAACAAGTTATTGTGCATTGCATCCAATACAACTATCCTTGTAAGTATGTCATACAATTGTGCCACCAACATTTTAAAATGAAAATCTCTTCTCTAGGCTTTTTTCACACCATTTTGGATGTTTTACCTGAAAACCAGTGCAAATAAAGAAGATTGAACCCACAACCTCCAGTCTTCAAGGCAGTGTTTCTTCCCAGTGAGCCATTTGACCTGGGCCAATAAACTTTTGTTTGGTAATGTAATTCTGCACTTTGGGTGTTAAACTTCCAAAAATCTATGCACCTCATGGGGATCGAACCCAAAACTTCAGCTCACCTGAGCAGCGTTGTATCACCCTGAGCTATTAGATTGAGACAGTGACCTGTTGTTTGGTAGATTATGTGACGAATAAAAATGTAAAAACTGAAAAAAACTGTCCTTGTAAGTATGTCACACAATTGTGCCACCAACATTTTAAAATGAAAAACCCTTCTCTAGGCTTTTTTCACACCATTTTGGATGTTTTACCTGAAAAACCAGTGCAAATAAAGAGGGTTGAATCAAGAACCTCCAGTCTTCAAGGCAGTGTTTTATCCCAGCCAGCCATTTGACCTGGCCCATATGTGTTGCGTTTGGTAATATAATTCCACACTTTGGGTCTTGGACTCCAGAAAATCCCTGCACCTTATGGGGATCGAACCTTAAACCTCAGTTTACCTGAGCAGCGTAGTATCACTCTGAGCTATCAGATCTGAGACAGCCAATGGTCATTGTCCAACTGTCCAAGACTTTGTTTCAAAAAGGAAATGTAAAAAAAGCAATTGCATAGTTTGTCATAAAGCTGTGCCTAGAACAGTTACCATGGACACAAGTAAATGTAAAACTCTGCTCTTCTTTCATCTGGATGTTTAGCCACGCCCAGCCACGTCAGCCCCCCCGACTTAGCAGACTTTTTCAAGCTATATGAATATTTTCCTGCTGTCAGTGTTCATATTTTTTATTTTCTTCCGGCAGACTATCTGATGGAGCAGCTAGACAAGTACATGGCTCAGTTTCCCAAAGTGCGAATTCTTCGTCTGAAGGAGCGTCAGGGTCTGATCAGGGCCAGGATCGCAGGAGCTGATATAGCCCAAGGTAACCAAAGCTTAGAACAGTGTCATACACTTATGACCTGCCTTATGAGCTCCGCGCTGTAGTGGAAACGCGCCATAATGGCGCGTTTCCACTACAGCGCGGAGCACGGTTTAAGAGGGCTGTGACGTCAGCGGCCCGTCTTTGGTTGCGTTTCCACTTGGCCTAGTACCGCCGGCGGGTCCTAATTCACAGTTTTTCTGGCCTCATAAAATCGCGGGTCTAGGGCCAGAGACAACGAGGCTGAGTCGGGCTGAGTATGCTAAACTAGAGAGAGCATCGCTGGCAAGGGGGCTACAACTAAAACAAGATGGACATATTTGACCGTGATTTAATTGTAATACACGTTTCAAAATGATGCCGAAGTAACAACATACTGATACCGGTTAGTAAAAACCATGAATTAATGCTTTGTCAAGTCTGCAGACAGACGGCAGGCGAAAAACCTTTTAAAATGCGTGTGTTCTAAATGGAGATTGGCTAAGCTAACGCAGTATATGCTCCGACCGTCCACACTCACAACAACGGCCTATACAGACATAAATAAAGCAGCGACTGTATTCACCATGACACAGGCAGTCTGTGGTTTGTACTTCTTTAACTTTTGTCTAGTTTCTGAACATATATGAGGAGCTGTGAGCTCTGAGTGCTAACAGCTAACGGCTGTGTTGTTTTTCTGGGGTCCTCTGAAGATCACGTCACGGCTCCGCCTACACTGCGTTACTATAGATACTGCCCCAGTTCCTAAACTGTAATGGAAATGCGCCATAAAGTGAGCCAGTCCTAACGAGGCCCAGCCATACCGAACGGGGCCAAGCGAGGCCGTGTAGTGGAAACGCGCCATTAGCAGACTCAGCAGGCCTACAGACTTAGCAGACTATCGGCAGTGACTGAAGGGCCCTGCACAGGAGTGCAGTAAGAGCCGGCAGCCACCTATCGGCCGCTTATTAGACTTAGCAGACTTGGGGACGTTTAGCAGACTTAGGGACATTTAGCAGACTTGAGGACGTTTAGCAGACTTGAGGACGTTTAGCAGACTTAGGGACATTTAGCAGATTTAGGGACGTTTAGCAGACTTGGGGACAAGGCTGCTCTGCTATGTATGAATAAAATGAATAAATGTGAATAAAGCAAAAGTTTCTTTAAATACATTTGTCTCCTTTGTTCATTTCCAGTTCCTAAGATAGTATCCTATTCACTACTCTCTTACTTCCTAACCCTCCTTTCTTCTATTCCCTTAAATAGCATCCTATTAACCAATTAACCCTATTAACGTATTCATTACCCCTTTATCCTTATCCTTATCTACTCTCTGCAACGTATAAGGCTCGAACCTGCAACCTCTGGCCTACCAACCACCCTTCTATCTCCTTGAGCTATCAGACCCAATGACAGTCCTCTGCTTTTACTTGTATTTGACTTCTTCATTTTGAAGAAGACATCTTAAATCTCTGCAACGTATAAGTCTCGAACCTACAACCTCCGGTATACCAACCACCATTCCATCTCCTTGAGCTATGAGACCTGATGACATTTCTCTGCTTTTACTTGTTTTTGACTTCTTCGTTTTGAAGAAGACATCTTAAATCTCCACCAGAGGTTTGAACTCACGTTATCTGGTCTCCAAGACGGGTGTCTTGGAGACCAGATCACAGTGAGCCATTCGGTGTGACACAGTTAGATGTTCCCTGGCCTATGTGAGATTTTCACCTCTGGTTTGATGAGAGAGATGTTGCTTGTTTGAAGATTTTGAAGATTTGGAAGTTGTGTGAGTGTATGGCCAGAGGGCAGGACCTATAAACACATTTACTACCCAATAGCATTGTGAGGCTAAACAAAAGGACCTTTTGACTATATCAATATAGTTTAAAAAAAACAAAACACTTACTGACTTTTTTTAGGATAGCTTAAACAGATGTTGTAAAATAAGAACCGGGGGCCTTACAGTAACGTTGCACTAGATGGCAGCAAAGTGTTTTTGATCTGAGAGAAGAACAAAACAAGATATCTCAATAAAATATACTTTGAAATCATAAATATTGGGAACATAAATATGATATATCAAGTCAAATGTGAAATACTTAATGAAAAAATTCAAAAATAGGTATGTATTTATGTTAAGTGGACTGATATTGTTTGTTGCTGTTTTGCTGTTATCTCCCACTAACTGTGTCCATATGTGCTCCTAAAAGTTATGTTTCTCATAAATTGACTTGTAAAAAGCAGCTGACCTCAGACATGACCTTCAGATAATCTGAAGATTATCACTCACCCGCACTCTGAGTTTACGGATGCTGCAGGAGTGTTTCTCCCAAAACAAATATGAAGCGCTTTATGAAATGTCCACAAAGCTGGAAACCATGATTGAGCTTTCTCTGACATTCGTCCCATCTCTCGATGGGACCCGAAGACTAAAGCTAGTGTGCAACATCTCTCGCTGGTTTTTTAGCTGACAGGATTTAAAAAACAAAACCAGCGTTGCCAAATAATGCATCCACCTATTAAGTTCCTTTACATACACTGGAGGATTAAACAATTTTACCAGCTGATATGTTGTACTGTTTTGAAGTGGACGTTACATTATTATTTTCACATTTCAAAACCTCATTTTAGAATAACAGTTTAGTAAAGCTCTCTGAAATGGTTAAAAACACAGCGAAAAGAACACAAGAGAATTTGCCCTGAGAAATAATGATAATTAATCAAACAAACCTTGCAAACTTAGACCAATCACATCAAGGAAATGCTACTAAAATAAAATATTAATGACTCTTAAACTATAGACTTCAGATTATTTATCACCATTGATGAACCAAAAAGAAAATGATATCGTTTCCAAACCGTGCTTTGCCGTACAAATCATTGAAATGTCTGGAAGTTTTCGCTTGAAGCTGTGCGCGCTCCCGCGAGGTGCATGCATATCTCGGGGTGACACTGTTCCATGGAAATAACAAATACATACTTCATATTCATTTTAAGTATTATATCAACATTTTAATTTGATCAATTCAGCCAGTTTATTTTACAAATATTGAGTCACATCTACATCACTTGTTTTATATTATAGGGCCATTCTAGAAGTGCTTCTGTGTCCCTTTCTGATTTTTCTAGACATGAAGTTTCAGCTGTCTTTACCAGGTAGGCTGATCTGTTTTAATTAGCAATAGTTTTACTCAATTTACTTTTTTGATTAAAGGTTAAAAAGAAAACAATACAAATATTTGTTTGTATCAGTCATAAAACGTTTGTGGAATACCACTGAATAATAAAGAGGAAACACAGATCATTTGTTGATTTTAATATTGTGCTTAATTATGTATTCTTCTATTGAAATAGTGATACTGGAGGATGAGAGCAAGGGCAAACAATTAAATTGCAATAAAAAAATGTCACAATAAAAATTAGAAACGTTTCATTGGTTGGTTCAAAAGAACAGAGAAGGTTTATAGATCATTGAGTATAACTGTATTACTTCATTATTGTTTGTTGCGTTCATGCACTGCTTTAGTATTCACATACAAAGATTGACAGGTTGAGTTTTAGATGTTTAAGGCCCATGGTGTAAAAGATCCTGGTTTGCTGGCTGGAATCTGGGAACAAAATAAAACACAAACCAACAAATATCACCACTGGAGAATGCTAAATGTAAAATCTCTGGAATTTTACACCATGGCAGAATAACATTTTGAAATCAAATAAAACCAATGACAGAATAGCAGACCTTAAATAAATACCTGCTATTGGAGAAATCACAGTAAATTAGGCAGGTACAATGTAAAACAAACACTTCAACTGATCTCAACCACTGCAGTTTCTGTGTAGAAACACCCATATCTCTGCAGTTTTTACCTTCTGAGTCAACGGGGAGGCGCAGGCGAGGCAGATCCTCTCCGGAGTCGCAGGGCTGTTTAGAGAAAACGGGCCAAATAACCCGGAGTCAGAGCGAGCTGCAGACACGGCGTCTTTGATGGCGAAGAACGCAGTGCTGCCCAGGAAGAGGACAGGCTCTCCAATACCCTGCAGAACCAAACACCAGGAACATTTATTGTTTTATTAATTGACACACATCAGAGAAGTGAGAAAAAGTCAAGAAAAAACCACAGGAGTATTATTTCTCGTCAACAATGCAAAATAAATATTGAACCTTTGAGGAGTAGATGGCGTGGGGGTTGTAGGAGTTCGACAGCAAGTAGACATTGAAGTGAAGCGGCATGTCGCACACCGCCGGGATCTTATACTGAGACGGACCGCGAGTGTACAGGAGCCCGGCGGGGGAGAACTTCAACTCCTCCAGAGTGAACAGACCCAGACCCTGCATGAAGGCTCCTTCAATCTGTGGAGAGAGGAGACAGGAAAGGAAGGGAGGAAGAGACAAAAGATAAGATGTTAAACAGTAAAGAAAAAGGGGGAAATGGAGATCAAAATACAAATAAAAGAAACGAGTAAACTCGAGTAAACTCTGAAGAGCATCTGTTCCTAGTTATCCTAATTTAGTGGGAATGCTGTTAACAGCATTCCCACTATCTGTTCTTCTACGCACAAAATTCTTTATTCTTATTATTCCGCCCGTTATTTTGCCGGCCTTCTCCTCCTGCATTGAACATCGCAGAAACTCCGTTCAAACATCAAAACGTTCAGCTCGGTCGGGAATCGATGGCTATTACTTTTATCATTCATAACTTTCATAATTCCAGAGATACATCCCATAATTCATCACATTTTTAACCATTGAAGTCAATGGAGAAATTCTTCAGACTTGAACAATCTTCATGCGACTTCAACTGCTAACTGTTCATTCATACTTTCACTCAGAAACCTCATTCCAACTTTAAAATGTTACACATCTTTCTGACATTATTCGTGTAACACAACTTTTAAATCTGATTCTTACTTTTAGAGATATTAAACATTGTTCAGACCTTGGTAAAGAGGTAAAGAGTGCGTGATGTCACAGCTAGAGTGGAGCAAATCTTGAAATTTGCCTTCATATTTTTCTTTAAACTGCCATAATTCCCAAACCCTACATTCCTGAGACATAATTTTTCATGACAAACGTAGGAAAACATCTCGTAGCTTGAAAAATGACAAATAATTAAGCAAAAATAATTAAACAAAATGCCTCTTGAGGGCATGAAGTGACAAAAACTTTCAACATGTCTCCATTAAAACCCATTGTAATTTCAGGCAGATATTTCCTCACAGCAGCAGCCGCACACCTTTCTTAAACTGCCAAAAAGGCCACATTATTAACCCGAAAGTACACAAGATCAAGAGAAGAGAGAGAGGGCGATCAAGAGAAGAGAGAGAGGGTGATCAAGAGAAGAGAGAGAGGGTGATAGAAGAGAGAGAGGGCGATCAAGAGAAGAGAGAGAGGGCGATCAAGAGAAGAGAGAGAGGGCGATCAAGAGAAGAGAGAGAGGACGAGCAAGAGAAGAGAGAGGACGAGCAAGAGAAGAGAGAGAGGGCGATAGAAGATTGAGAGGGCGATCAAGAGAAGAGAGAGAGGGCGATCAAGAGAAGAGAGAGAGGGCGATCAAGAGAAGAGAGAGAGGGCGATCAAGAGAAGAGAGAGAGGGTGATCAAGAGAAGAGAGAGAGGGCGATCAAGAGAAGAGAGAGAGGGCGATCAAGAGAAGAGAGAGAGGACGAGCAAGAGAAGAGAGAGAGGGCGATAGAAGATTGAGAGGGTGATCAAGAGAAGAGAGAGGGCGATCAAGAGAAGAGAGAGAGGGCGATCAAGAGAAGAGAGAGAGGGCGATCAAGAGAAGAGAGAGAGGGCGATCAAGAGAAGAGAGAGAGGGCGATCAAGAGAAGAGAGAGAGGGCGATAGAAGATTGAGAGGGCGATCAAGAGAAGAGAGAGAGTAATGTAACCTCCTAATGTAATGTATAACTCCTATGAAAATGTTCAAAAAGTGCTCAAACTTCACATGTGTGCTAACAGTCCAGCCGTGAAGACATCTACGGGACAGTTTTGAGATTTCTTCAAATGCTGTTGCCATGGCAACACAATGCTCACCATGAAACACGGTTCTCATAACTTCAGTGAAAATGCTCCAAACGGCCCAAAACTTCACAGGTTTGGTAACGATGCAGCCATCAACGCATCTAAGCGTATTATGGGATGTCATCAAATGCCGTTGGCATGGCGACAGATCATTCGCCATCAAGTTAGTTCAAAAGTTTGCAGTTCAAATATTCTGCTGCTTTTCCAAGCCTTTTTTACTTTCTTTTCTTCTCTCATCACACATTCAAGCCCCCAGTGTTCATGTATCATTTCAATCTAAATTCTTCACTTTCTTCTTACACATTACATTTCAGCATAGCAATTCAGCGTCAGCTTTTCAGCATAAAGCATTCCCACTAGCAATTTCTTCAGGAATTGCATTCTCTAGTTATGATCTATTGTTGCATTTAAATCAGCCACTCACTTGGCCGATGTCAATTGAGGGGTTCACACTTTTCCCGGTGTCCGCCACAATGTCTGTCCTTACAGTCTGCAGGATAAAAAGAACCAACGTTATTTATTTATTTTATGCAGATTTATCTCTTTAAAAATAAAACATGTCCTGACCCTGTAGTCTCCTGTGAGGCAGTCCAGCTCCACCTCACAGCAACACACTCCGAAGGTGAAGTAAGCGTACGGCTGCCCCTCCATCTTCTCCCAGTCCATGTACAGGTCCGGTCCTCTGAGGACAGGGATGTGTTACTGTCAATTCATAAATAAATATGAAATGATCATAAATGTGAAGTCGTACCTGTAGAATCCAGTAACGGATAAACTGATTTTATCCAAAAATGCTGCCATGACCTGAGAATAAATAAAAGAAAACAGAATCTGTGATAAAAATGCTTTAGTTATCTAATTCAGGTTTTCCATTATTATGCAATTGTACCCAGCTCTCCCATGATCCTTTGGGGTTCTCCTTCCTGATTGGCTCCAGGCGCTGGTACAGAATCTGGCAGGCATCCTGAATAACAGAAAAAAGTAAACAATACACGTAAATGATATGTCAAATAAAGTTTACAACTAAATGGTTTCATTAAAAGAGACTTTTATTATAAAAACAAACAAACAGGAAGTGATGTTACCTTCACTGCCATGCCATTGGCGTCTGTGCTGTAGGACGCACCTGACGGGGAGGTGTTGGGGACGGTGTTGGTGCTGGTCTCACTGATGTAGATCTTGGAGGCGGGGATGTGGAGCTCCCGACTTGCAACCTGACAGGAAACAGGGAACAGAACCGGAGAGGGTCAATTCTGATTTTGTTCCTTTCTTTAACTTTAAATCGACAGCATATGCCAATTCAGTTGGATTTTCAAAATAAAACATTAGCTATTCATTAGCTTTAATTTCCTCTATAAATGCACTCAGCATCAGGACCGTGTTTCTTGACTTATTTTGGGCTGGCAGATGTCACACATTTTGAGTCTTTTTCACTCACACTGAAGAACTTCCTGTACCTGTTGCATCTTAGTGTGCAGCCCCTGACCCATCTCCGTCCCCCCGTGAGAGACCAGAACAGAGCCGTCTTTATAGATGTGCACCAAAGCTGCAGCCTTTACACACAAACAAGCACACAATCACCATCAGTGTATATTAGGAGATATACTGATATAAAGCATAATAAGCTGAACCTAACCATGCCTAAAAAAGACCAAACTGACCTGGTTTAGGAAGCTTTCTGAAAATGCGACCCCGAACTTAACGGGGACGATGGCCATGCCTCTCTTCCTCCAGCGGTGCTGCAGGTTGAACTCCTGCACGGCGCTGCGGCGGGCGCTGAACTCACACTTCTCCTTACACTCCTGCCAGCAGCGCCGCAGGTTCTCCGGGCTGAACGCAAACTTGTAGTGAGTGATGGACGGACCCTCGTACATGTTCATCTCCCTGATCTGATACACCATTTGAAAACAGGAATTAGTGATTGTACCACTGATGATTAATACTAAGCATATTGATTGGATAATGACCTGGTCTGCAGGGCGTCCCAGCGCCATGGCCACGTCGTTGATCATGTTCTCCATGACCATGAGGGCCTGTGGCACGCCGAAGCCCCTGAAGGCGGTGTTGGAGGGCAGGTTGGTCCTGCAGGCGGCGGCGCGACCCCGCAGGTTGGGGAAGTTGTAGGCGTTTTCAAAGTGGAGCGGAATCTGCTCGACTATCTGCCAGAAGAAGAAAATCGAGGGTTACAGTTTGTCTGTTCATCTGGTAAATAAATATAAAATAATTTTACGCACAACGATAGATTCATCCACTGCGTTTCCAGCGTTGATGAAGTACTGGATATCTACCGCCACGATCCTCCCATCTTGCATGAAACCCACCTGAAAAAAAACAACAATATTTTATCACTTTTCCTGAAAACATTCACAATGTTCAATCCATCAACTTCTGGCAAGTGTTTTTTATTACTTTGTATTTGGCGAGGACAGGGTGGCGGCCTCCTGTGATCAACATGTCCTCTCCTCGCTCCAAAACACAGCGCACTGCTCGATTAGTCCTAAACAGAAACAGTCAAAGCAATTACCATAAATAAAACGAAGAATTTAAGTCTACTCTGTTTCTCATTTAATTTCAATACACCTATTTGTTTTTGTATTAAACAGACATATTCTGATGCTGCGTGTTGTTGTTTTCCATTGTGACTTACTTCCACGCAGCCACAGACGTAATACAAGCCAGGATCGCGGTTTTGAAGACCTTCCCTCCGAAAGCTCCTCCGATCCGTTTGACGTGACATGTGACTCTGTTGGACGGGATGCCCAACGTCTCTGCTATAGCGTCCTGCGCCCAGGAAAATGAGACAAATCCATCAAACCCCAGATATCTTTTGTAGGTGCCGTCATCATTTCAAGTGTTAATTGTTAAAAGATTGGTAATAGAAATGTTTTGATGATCACTAATGGTCTAAAAATCGTCTGTGTACCTGAGTAAATGACAGATGCTGACTGGAGACGTAAACGTTGAACTCAGTCTCCTCTCCAACGGGAACTACCAGCATGCTTTGCGTCTCCATGTAGAAATGCTCCTGACCTCCCATCCTAAACTCTCCTGTGGAAACAATTAGCGAAACACAGTGACGTGCAAACACTTTGGACAAATACAAAACCTGGTTTTGTTTGATCAGTGGCGAGCCAAATATTTAATACACTGGCATATAAAGCCGGTGTCACGTGGGTCACAGGTGACTTTGTTGTTATTGGTACTCGAGCTGCGCATGCGTGCGATGGACATATCCAGTGCTAAAGCACCGCCTCTGGTGGTCATCCGGGACTCATAGAACCGTAGTTACAGAAGTAACTATCGTTACCTCGACAAAAAAGCAATGGGATTTCTCCATAGGATTTTGGAAAATAGCTCGAAATAAGGTCTGTGGAAAACGAACCCGTTAGATAAATGCACGTTTTGTTCAGCCGGATAATATCCACATGTCTACCCTACTTTTATAATTTTCTAATCATAAATCTAGTCGATAGATTTATGATTAGCATAAGTTAGTTCATGATGGCTCATGTCAGTGATAGTGATGACATCGTTGCGAAATTATTAACAGAGTCATTTTCAAGATTGAGTTACACTGATAAACTGGAGTGGCAAAGGATCAGCTGCATAACCCCGCCATCAAGTGCTTCATCCAAAAGGACAGGAGGATGGACTTTGTGTTTAAGTGATCTGATTCTCAAAAGGTAAGTCATTTTCAATATGGGCCGCCGTGCCGACTTAATTCATTTTTAATTGTTACTTGGCTGTGGGTGCCCTGTCATGATAGGTGTTTATATAAATGGTGTTGTTTTGTGTGGTAGAGGGTCGCTGTCATTGATGCCTTTTGCACCCCGGGCCGTTGTTTTGATATTCCGCTGAAGTATAGGCTGTGACGTAATAACTCTCTTTTTTTCGAGGTCAGAGGGCTTAGGTATAAAAGTCACGGCTCGCCGCTGTGTTTGATTATGTTCAGATGTTAATAGAACTAATATGTTTCAGGACAGACTCTTACCTTCATGAATCTGATCGACAGTTTTAAACGCTTCGGTCAGATTTCCTCTCTCGATGCTCCTCAGAGGCTCGAAGAAAGACGACTTCTCAATGGCTTCCTGTCACAGGGATTCACATAAAAGAAGTATTGGAAAATAATAGATTTTGTGGGGAAAATTGATTAATGTATCTTCTAAGATTTTGATTGATTTACAACTTCTTAAAAAAATTCTTTACAGCTACTACATTTTGTCTTAATTATGCTTACTTAAAGTGGACCTATCATGCTATATTTGAATAATATAGTGTAGGACCATACCTATATAAGGCATATTTATACTTTTTTTTTTTTCAAAATACCAAACAGATCATGCATTTTAGCCATGCCTCATTTCGCTCAATTTGAAAATGTTTATGTACTACAGCGTCTCCAGCGCTTTCGAACGGCAATGGCCATGGCTGTCTCCTCCTGATTGGTGGAGTTGGCCCAATAGCCGTAGCGCCACTGTCCTGACGTCCGGACAGTGTTCAAATCTGGATCAGTTTTTATCAGATCCGTTGCAGCCCCTTTTTTAGAGATTTGGGTATGGAGGAAAATAGAGAGGGTTGTGTTTTCTGACACTTGGTGAGTTCCCTGGAACACCGGGGACACATATTCATGTATAAAAGATGTACAAAAGTGCATTTTGCATGATAGGTCCCCTTTAACTGACCTTACTATTTGTGTTTTTACATTATTGCAAGAAACTCCATAATCTTATAAAAACCCATCTCAAAAAGTGCATCTCGGGTTGGATTTGTTATATGTCAGTAAATCTGGACTCAACTCACCTCTGTGGTGAAGATGGGCTCCGGCAGGTCTTCGTACCCGACCTTCACCGCCGCTGCTCCTCTTCTGGCGTGAGCTCTCGTATCAGCGACTACCGCACACAACATCTGCCCCACGCATGACACCTGCACAGAAAGAGCACATTAATCAGCGTATAAACATGGGGAACTTTGAAATTCAAGTCTTTTCCCACAAATAAGTTGGAATTCTGTTTGCTTTTTGAAGGATCTACACAGTGTTATTAGTAAAGAGGGTGTAAGACTTCAGTGTAAATCAGTCAGTTTTCTAACTATCACTGTTTTCAAAGTGTACACACACACCATTAAAAAGAGGTGTGCACACGCTCACACTGTACCTCGCTCTCAGCAAGCAGCTCCTCTTCATACCCGCACATTTCACGGACTTTCTTCCCAGGAATGTCTTTGACTGTGATGACATCCACAACACCAGGAAGCTGCAGAGCCTCGCTCACATCCAGCCCTCTGTCGGATTAAAAGTTAAAGTTTAAAAACGATGCAAGAAATCTAAATTGTAGTCAGAGATCCTTACTTTTTCCTTACGTGATTCGAGCCTTGGCTCGAGAGCTGGTGACCAGAGCGAGGAACAGCTCCCCGTCTGTCGTCGGGATGTCGTCGCAGTAAACCGCCTCTCCTGTGGCCTGGCTGAGGGCGGAGCGATGCATCATGGGACGCCCCACAGGGTCCTGCTCGCTCTGGCTCTTTGACACATGCTGAAGAACAAGCAGAAGAAGAAGTCAGGTTTGCATATTAAAAGTGGTTTATCAAAATGCAAAATGCTTTAGATTAACATTTATTTTCTCACCTGGAACTCCTGCAGGCTGGGTTGGATCTCTTTGGGGAGAGGCTGCATTTTCTCAGGAACCTCATCTGTAATCACATTCTGCACACAGAAACTCTAGTATACATATCTTACTGGTTTCTCGAGGGAATTAAAGCATGTTTTTTTATCAGTCCTTGTCCTACCATGTCTCTGAGTCTCTGCAGGACCTCCAGGTTGAACTTGAAGAGGAAGCTGAGAGTCAGAGAGCGACGGAACTCCACTTTTCCTCCAGGAGCCGAAGGAGGGAGCACCAACTCCTCCAGGAGGACGTCATACGCCCGGCTCAGGGTCTCCTCGTCCCAACGCCTGAAGGAAACACGCTCTATAGTCATGCCTGTTATTGTTATTGAATAAAGAAATCAAGGATGACTAATGAAAAAAAGAAAGTGGGAAACAGAGGAAAGAAAATCCTGCTTATCTACTTCTAATAATCAAACACCTTGAGATGATAGCCTGGCAGGTTTTGGAGGCGCTAACAGTGGTGGGTCCCATCCCACCGTAGTAAATACTGATGTCCTGCACCACCCGGGACCCCTCGGAGAAGAACACCCTCATCCCGGTGGTCACCGTGGAGAAGCTGCTCTCCTTCCTCGGAGCATGACGGAAAGCTCGGACAAACTCCCCCTGCAGGAACACACAGAGGAGATCAGATTTAACCTTCTTATCAGCTGTTACAAAAAAACTACTTATCTATTTGAATACACTGCAAATGGGAGGACTCTTAGAAACGATATGTGTACCTTCCTGGAGAAGGGAATAAAGACAGAAAGCACAATCTCTTCTGGCTTCAGGATGGTTTTCCCGGAGCTCGCGAAGAAGTTTTGATCCATAGGAACCTCTCGTCTTCCTCCTGGTAAAAAGGAGCAAAAGTGTCTGATATTAATCTTCATTTTTTGAAAGTTTGAACTGCGGATCTTCTACCAGAAATCTACTCACCGTTAGAAATGACGCTCACTCTGCAGCTCCCAGCAGCTAAAACAGGGTTCAGGTCTGAGTTTGGGAACGCGCTCATGATGTTGCCTCCAAGAGACTAAACGTGTAAAAGCAAAAATAAAAATATATTATCTATAATTCTTCTTCATGCTTTGTAAATACATCCTCTAAATCGAAGGGACTAATATTTCTCTGATACTAGATAATAAATTAGTAGAGTGTTTTTACAGCAACGTTACGGATCTGCTGGCTTCCCAGGTTCCCCAGCTGTTGGATCAGAGCTCTGAACAGCTCAGTTTTCTCCTGCGGACTCTGAAGCAGCAGCTTCTCCAGGAGAGACTGAAGCTCAGAGAGACTGCAGCCCGCCCCCACCCAAACACCTGAAAAGTTGTGGAGAGGAATTTAGAAAAAAAACTCTGTACTTTTATACTCTGCACTGGCAGGCAGAATTATTATCTGTACGATAATTATGTACAAATATAAATTGTAAATGTGTTTTACCCACCTTGTGGAGTCTGAGTGACCTCAAACAGCTCCATCACTCTGGTTGGAGAGATTATCAGCGGATGCACGGTGCCTTTAAACTTTATATCTGGACCTTTAACAGGAATCAGAGTGTAGGTCAACTTGGACAGTAATGACTCACTACATCATGCCTACTTATGATCCTATGACTGTTTTGTACTTGTGATAAACTGGCAAAGGAACAACTGCAGAAAGTCTGAATAAACCTAAAATCAATCTGACCTATGTTTGTGTTCCCCATCACCAGAGGAGCTGCAGGGTTTCTGGTCTTCAGCTGCAGCAGCTCTTGCAGGGAGGAGGGGGACACCCAGCGCATCCTCTCCCCCTGGAAGGTGAGGCTCTGTGGGCTCGCGCTCTCTGACATCAGCTGTGGAGAAAGTTGCATTTTAATACTGCAGCTTCATGATGGGAACAATATTGGATAAACACGACCTGGAATGACCCTCTGTGAGTAAACACTCTGAGCAGTGTGTTACATTTGAACTTATTGTTGCTTGAAAAAAGATCTCATGTCTTACGATCAGTTCAGGAGGGAAGATAAGCTCCTGGGTCGGGTCCAGAGGAAGAAACTCATCCTTGTTGAACAACCGTGGCTTTTCCTGCAGAACATTGAGAGAGGAGATAAAACAAGCATTTAATGTGATACATGGGACACCATGGCAAGATTAGTAAGTGAATGTATTTTTTCATTCCTCAGATCCTTAAAAAACATTATTTGTTTTTCAAAATGCTTAAAAAAAGGGAAATAGAAAAAAGACAAATAACTAGAAAAGCAAGACATTTATTTTTACTTAAACTCACATGCTCTGCTTCATCATCATTTTTGTCTCCATTGAGGCAACAGTCTCCGGCTCCATTAGCTTGACAGCAGTTTTCTTCCTGTTGGTTTTAGTTGCAGTTAAATTAATCACATACTTATGTTAATGTTTTTCCTTGTGTTTGCTAGCCCATGCATGGTGACACAGTCATGCAAAAACAGAATGATATAACTTGTATTCCCTGCAGAGCGGAGCTTTGTACCTGACAGAAAGTCCTGCAGCCGTCGATAATGGGCCGATATCCAGTACAGCGACACAGATTTCCTGGAAAAACAAAACACAGAATAAGGAGGCATGACAGATTTGTGAGACTTCATTAATAATCACCTGGTGTTTTCACATGGATATAAATAGCTGGATTCATGGAAAAGGCACGACTGCACCAATTTCTAAAATCACAAATCAAAACTCACATTTTCAGATCTGCTTTTAACATGTAATTCTTGTTGTGTGTTGTATTTTTAAAGGTGCGCTATATATGCTTATTATGAATAAAATCCAGCAGACGGACCGGCGAGGTGCTGTGTGATGTCCTCCATGCTGGGCTGAGGTTTGTTCCTCAGCAGGGTGTACATCGACATCACCATCCCCGGGGTGCAGAAACCGCACTGAGAGCCGTGAGCCTTCGCTATCCGCTCCTAAAAAAGCACAGCATCAAAAAGAAAATCTTTAACTCATACATTTGTTCCTTGACGAAGGTATGTTTTGCATTAAAAGGGAAGTGTGTTTGGGGCTGTACATCCAGAGGCATTTACAGTTGCTGTAACATGCATGCACATAACTTTGGGAAATGGAGGAAGCAAATGATCGCTCTCTTCCCCCTCAGCACTTAATGCTGAGGTGCTCATGAGCAAGGCGTCCCTCACTGACCTGCACCGGGTGGATGCGGCTCTTGGTGCTGCCGACCCCCTCTACGGTGGTGACAGCGGCTCCCTGCAGTGAGCAGAGCGGCAGCAGGCAGGCGTTCGCTGAGAAATGCCTGAAAGTAAGGTGAAGGGAAACTGTGTGTTCTTTCAATATACTCCAGTGGTCCTCCATTGTTATCAGAAAGGATACATGATGGTTTTGGTGGCAGGTTGGTAGCGGGACACCATGACGGTGCACGCCCCGCAGCCTCCCCCCCCGCAGCCAGACTTAGTTCCCGTTAACCTCACTGCAGCCACCGTCAAGGGAAATAACCAAGATGCAAGCACACTTAATAAACTAAAATCAAATAACTATGCATGCAATGTAAACAAATAAGTAGCAGCATTATTTTTTTTTTAAAGTAGGGGAACATATACAAAGTAGTGTTGTTGCAGCCAGTAATACAAATTAATTGCAGAAGCCTGTGTATTGCACATTTCATTGTTATTGCACAGTGTTACAGTTTGTTATTTTGTGTGTGTGTGTGTGTGTGTGTGTGTGTGTGTGTGTGTGTGTGTGTGTGTGTGTGTTTGGTCTGAAAGGATACGCTTCTCTCTGAGGAAGGACAGCAGCATGGTCTCAGGGTCAGCATTCTTCTCTGTTACCTGTTTAACACAAGGTAAATATTTCTCTTATTAAAGGTGGGGTAGGTAATTTTGGAGAAACCAGCTCGAGTGTGCTAGAATTTGAAAATACACAGCCGGAAAAAATCTGCCACTTCCTTACAGAGCCCCTCCTCCAACACACACGAACGCGCACATGACCAATGAGGGCACGAGATAAGTTTGTGAACAGATGGAAGGCTGACAGGCAGGTAGGCCATCTCCTCCCTCCTCACCTGTGTCTTGTTGTGTGATTAGTCTTGTGTGTATTAAGTTCTGGTTTTTCTGTCTGTCTTTGTTAGATCAAAAATGAACTTTATTGTGGTTTTTGTATCACTAGGGCCTTTTTTTCTCAGAAAATATAACACAAAGTAGTTTAAGTTTGTCAAATATAAGTATTTCTTCATAAAATGTAACAGTTGTGTGATGCTAAAACTGTTTTTCTGGAGCTATTTTTTTAATCCATTTCCGTCCCAGATTCTGAGGGGTCACCGTTTGCAGTTCATGACTTAAAAACTACTTTTAGTTCAATTTAAGCATGTATTCTAATTCTCTAAATCCCTCACACTGTTTTATGAGTCAAAAATACAACTTTTAACATTCGTGCAAACTAATTTGCAGCATTTGTGACAGACTTTAGCTGAAAAAACGACTGGCTAACAGCTAAAACTACCTCAAACATGGTTATCTGTTTATTAAATGCTAAACGTACCTTTTTCCCGTTGATAAAAAAGCACAACATATCTCCCTCTTTCTCTGCAGACATCTTCCAAGTGCAAGACACGACTCAACCATAGACTGTATAGAGGCTTTGCATATGACGTCACGGGTAACGTGACGTCATATGCAAAGCCCCCCCCCCTACATGTCTATATCAGTGGTTCCCAAACGGTGTGCCGCGGCACACTGGTGTGCCGTGAGGCAAGTCCGGGTGTGCCGTGGGATTTTGTGACAACCATACGTTATTATTGCAATATACAACTACACAAAAATAATTATTTTTTAATTTACTATATCAGTACTTTGTATGCACTCATTTCATAATACAGAGGCAAACTCTATACCTAAATACAATTCTTACAAAAAAAATCCTCACAGAACCCCATATTTCGCTGTTAACGCAGTTGCAGGTGGGAATTATAAGACCGTGACACATCGAAGGCTGAAGGACAACACTAGAACTGTGTAACTTTTTTTCAATAAAATATTAAAGTCTTCCAGTCCGTGACTTTTCCTGAAAGTGTGTTATGTAGCACCCTATGTTGTTAAAAATTGTCAATATGAAGTAAGATTGAAGAAATCGCCCAAAAAATTGCCATTTATACCTATTTCCGCCCAGCGGGTCATATTGACCCCACCCCTTTTCGTATAAACATGACGTGTTGCTATAGCAACGCCTTTTGTCTACTGCGGTTCCTTATAGATTGAGAGATAGATTGAGAGAGAGAGAGATAGATGGATAGATATATTGATAGATAGTTATAGAGAGAGAGAGAGAGAGAGAGAGAGAGAGAGAGAGAGAGAGAGAGAGAGAGAGAGAGAGAGAGAGAGACACACAGACACACAGACACACAGACACACAGACACACAGACACACAGACACAGTCTGTAGTGAAGGAGTGCGCTCCCGCTCACGGGAGACTGCTCGCGCTGCGCTCCGCAGCAAACAGCTGTGGGGCGAGTTGAAAGTACGTTATGCTTCCGGGCCAGCGGGCCATTTATAATGTCGAGCCCTGAGAGTCCACAGATTATATTGGTATACATTTCATCCCTGTGCTTTGATGAAGCCTAATTTGATAAAGTTTCAAATTAATTTCTGAAATATTTCACGAGTAATATAGTTGTCTTTGTCACATTTTATTTGGCATTAGTAAATAATTATGCACATTTACAGATATTTTACATGATATGAGTGATAACACGTGTTATAAGGGCTATTTCGCACAATAGGTGTGCCTTGAGATTTTTACTTGTCCTTTGGTGTGCCTTGGGCACAAAAAGTTTGGGAACCACTGGTCTATATCACAGAGATGGTATTCGGGTCAATCTGACCCGGCAGTGCAAGTGGAGGCTAAACACACACACACACACACACACACACACACACACACACACACACACACACACACACACACACACACACACACACACACACACACACACACACACACACACACACACACACACACACACACACACACACGACTAATTTGGTAAGTGAACGGGTCAATTTGACCCTGAACAGAAGAGGTGTCTCGTCTCTATTTATCAACATCAACCAATTGGAAACAAAGTTGGAACATTTTAAAAGTAATTTAAAAAATGTTATGTTATGCAAAACTAATGTATTTTATATCAAGGTTTTTCCAATGTAAAAAAGAAAATAGAAAAATGTGTTTGAATGTATATGTTTTGTGAAAAACGAGTGACTTATTCTAATGGAACCATGATCTGTGAGAGGTGAATAACACAATTGCACTAAATATTGATTTCATTGATAGTAATAAAAGGTACAAACTATGTACAAAAAAAAAATCTGGATTTTGGGGCTTCTGACCATTTTTGGATAATTAAACATGCACTGGGTCAAATTGACCCACGAATATTATTGCTGTTACAAAAAACGAATATAACAGGAGGGTTAACCCATAGTTTAGCCTCTAGCCTCCACTTGCACTGCTGGGTCAGATTGACCCGAATACCATCTCTGTGATATAGACATGTAGGGGGGGGGTTCCAAATGCATGACATGAACCATTTTCCTTTTACTTGTTTATTGCACTAATTAAGGTAAGTAGAAGAAGTTTCATACAAAAAAAATACTTGAAAGTATTTTTCGTAGATTTTCAAACTTTCAAACGGGTCAATTTGACCCTGAATGTAACAGGAGGGTTAAAGATTGTTATACAATCATTTCTGTAGATGGCCTACATTCCTCTGCAGCATGTTATGTGATAAACTAAATAAATAATTAACCTGCACTGTGTTTGGCAGGCAAACATCAGTCTTTTTCAGGTCATTTGAGGTTATGTTGCTGTGTGTCATGAGAACAAAAATGCCAAATTTATGCCAAAATAATTGATCTTAAGACATCAGTTATTATCAAATTACAGTTTATATCGTATCTCTACCCTACCCTAGAAAGAAAAACAGTATCAGACATTTGCAAATAGCTAGTGACTTTAGGCAGTTTATTAATAAAGTGAGCTTTGACATCCAGACAGTGAAGCTTACAACAAAAACCAACAAGAACAATTGTTTTTTATGTTGTTTTTCCAGTTGATAGTAACATATAATCTAGGATGCACATATTAAAGTAGTTTTGTGCAATTTATCATAATAACAACAGGATTTTAAACAAAAGCAACATCCTGCGATTAAAAGTAACCTGTTCATTCCTGACATTAACCTTATTTTATACTCCTGTTTTGTCCTTGCAGGGTTCATATAATGCATTGTTATAATATATTATTATATTTTTAAGATAAAGGGAAACAACATAGGGCAGTTTATTGCCACTCGGGGTGTGGGACATAAGTGTGGCCACAAGAAGGAGCTAAAGTATCATAAGTCTGTTTAATGTAAATAGAAATATTACATTACATTACATGTTACTTGTTAGACGCTTTTATCCAAAGCGACTTCAATACTGTGGACAATCCCCACAGGAGCAATTTGGGGTGACGTGTCTTGCCCAGGGACACAACGACATGCTGACTGCAGTGGGGTTTGAACCTGCACCACACGCCTCCCAAATAAATCAAATAATAGAATGTATATTCTATTATTCTGTTGTTTCACTGATTAATGCTTAAGTCTTACTTTATGTATACAAACTGTGCAACTTTGGGGAAGACTTCACTTTATCATTACATCCTGTTATTAGATATTTTGTGGGATATTGTCATAATGAGCAAGTATTTTTAAAGTTATGGTCCATACAGATGTTTTTGTGAGGTCACAGTGAACTCTAACCCCTCAAATCTAAACAAATATAAAGTTTGTATATGCACAGATGCTTTCTTTACCTTCACTCCGTACATTAAGTAGGCCTACATTATAAACAAACTGCTCATGTACATTTGTGATTATTTGTCCGCTCCTGTGGGGGGTTGTTTTTCCATTTCCGTCACATTAAGTTATTCCAGGATGAGATTTAGTTGAATATTATCTGTCATCAGTTAATATGAATAAACCTTCTCCTCCTCTTGTATTTCCTGTTGCAGATATGATCAGTTATGTGACTTTACCCCTGCTACTTTCCTTCTGGACTTTTTGCAGCTATTAAGATATGTCTTCAGTTTTTCACATTTATTTATGCAATCATGATAAAGCCCTTCTTGGTTTAAAATACAGGTTATATATATAGCCATAAATCTGTTTCAGAGACGGTATCCTCTCCAGACAAATTAATTTAAAATAATCTGACGCAGTGACAGACAGTCTGAGGTTTGTTTCTGTCAACTCCCAGCATCCTTTGGGAGAGGGTCCCGCCCTCTGGGTTACAGAGGTGTGCCGTGTAATTTAACACGCTAATGACACGCTCCTCAAAACAGTCGTCATTAAAGTCATACATCTTCAGTCTTAAAAAGGATTTAGATTGGACTATATATTATATTAAAAAAAATGTTTTGTTATATTCTTTTTTAAATTTGAATACTTTGTGTTTTCTATAAAAATATATTAAATTATTAAGTTATCTCTTTTTTTGTTTGTCCTCTTTTGGCCGACGCTGCAGCTTCATACTATTGCTTGAGCTTGACACAATCCGGTGTATATTGCAATATGGTCTAGCTGCGGCCGCGGCCAGTACACGACACTACACGACACGCCCCCTACACGACACGCCCACCTGACACGACAGGTGGCTGAGAGACATTACCGTACATGGCAGATTAAAAGCGAATTGACGACACTTATTATTGAGATCGTACATGGCAGATTAAAAACGAATTGCAAATGTTATTGTAGCATTTCAAGCAACTATTAGGCAAATAAATTAATAACCTAGTCTATCCGTTTGAGACACAACAGTATAACTTTCAACCCAAATCATTTTGTCAACAAACGGTGGTTTAGTAAACTTTTTTTTAATATATAAAATAGGTATTAATGAGATAATCTATTGATTATGTTTGTCTAACTGCTACACATGTATTTTATACATAAATGTAGATATTTGTGAACATCTAAATATAGTTGTTAAAGGTTTTAAGATATACATAATCACATCATGGGGTCATTAAGGAACAAATTAGGAGGGCCAGTCAGTCCACTAATGAGCTCAATCATTCACATGTACAGTGGCGACTGGCACAGCCCCACCTAGTGTCAGCAGAAAGTATTACACATAATGATTACAAAAAATGCAAAGAGATGCAAAAAAAGAAATTAAAAAATATATAAAATATATTTTAAGGTCATGTTTAATCATCTGATTCGTCTGTACATTGCTGTTTTAGTCTGTGTTCTTCTAATTAGTGTCTACAGTGCCATTTTGAGCCATTTGGGACAAAACCTGACCATGCCCCACCCACTCACTGTCAAAGTGAACGGTGACTGTAAAAACTACACTGCGCATGCTCAGAGTATTTTTCAATGTAATGTGTGTGGCAAAAAAAAAAAGACCATAGGGGCACAGAGCTGCCATCCCCACCATACGTCATCTCACATCATTCAGAGCTGATTGGCTGTAAGTACGTGTGCCGCGAAAAGTGTGCTGTGTGAAGAGGAGCTGCAGTGACGCGTCCTAAAACCAGGAAGTAAGCTGCAAAAAAGCAATGAGGTTTCTCCATAGGATTTTAGAAAATAGCTCGAAATAAGATCTGTGGGAAACGTACTGTACCTGTTAGATAAATGCACGTTTTGATCAGCCGGATAATATCTATCGATTAGATTTATGATAGACTTTTGAAACTACAAGAAGATAAGGAGGACTTTTACAAAAAAGTTATAGAATTTTTTGTCCAGAAGGATAGGCAAATGGACTTCATCTTCAAGTCAAGGTAAGACCGCAATTTTATTGAAAATGGGATCTTACTAAGAGAGAACAATTCAATATTTAAATGATAAAATTACATTTTTTGGGTATCCTTTTGTTGAACTGTCTGTTTAAAATTAATCGAAGCATCAGACAAAAAAAGCTTTTGAAAATAATATTATATTTTGGTTTAGGTCAAAATATAATATTTGTAAACCTGAAGAGTCAGTGCCAGTGCCTCACCAGCCATGAACCTCACTGCACGTCACTGCAGAAGCTTATATATAGACATCTAAGTTTTTTGTGCCCCACCACTTTTGTACATATAAAAACGCCACTGCACATGTATTATTACTTTATAAATTAAAAGTACTAGGGGTCTATTACAAAACCTTTGAAGGAATCGCATCAATTAAAATAAATGTATGGCAAGTATGATCAAATTAACATAATGTCAAGATATAGCCAATAGACAATCAACATGCTTTGAATATAAAGGAAGAAGAACAATAAACAGATGAACATTTATGTGTAAATTGTGAACAAACCATCTTAATACATCTGGCAGTCTAAGACAGCAAACTAAGCTTCTTTAACTGCTGCTAGAACACAGTTTTACCATGGGGTATTTCTAACAAGACCAAAAAGATATACAAGGCTTCCAAAACAGAAGAAACCAACTCAATAACAGTATTTTAATTTCCTTCAAAACGACAAAAGCACTAATAAAAACCAAATAACAATAACATAAAGGAAAAGTAATTGAAGTGGTTGCCTGTTGTAAATACCTTGGTATCTGGCTTGATGATTGTCTCTTCTCTTGCGTTCGGTCATACCCCCCTTCCCATACTATTATTGGTCAAAATTGGCCGGTGTGTTTTGCACAGTGATATTTCTGGAACCCCTTATCCCATTTTGATGGTTGACATCTCATTTGAACAGTCAAAGCCAGAATGACAGCAGGGGTGAATTTCATTTTATAATTTTGCAATAAGTCAAAGATATGTTTACTGTATATTATAAAAATGCTTGTCATGTAAGCATACTGGAGATGGGAAGGCTTTAGTCAGTGTTGTAGCTGAGATTCTTACCGTTCCAATGATGTATTAATAATAACTTGGATTTATATAGCGCCTTTCATGAGACCCAAGGTCGCTTTAAAAAGAACAGGAGTAGAAACAAACATAACAAAAGGCAGTCAGACGAACAGTTAGACAGACAAAACAAATAGATTTGGGGCCAAAGACCTTGGCAGACTTGAGGGCCCTTTTGAAGGCGTCAAGCGTGGGGATGTTGCAGATCTCCGCAGGGAGAGCGTTCCAGAGAGTGGGGGCTGCCATACTGAAGGCTCTGTCCCCGAAGGATCGCAGGTTGGTGCGGGGGGCCAGAGTCTGAAGACCGCAGGTTCCGGGGTAGGGCATGTGGGAATTGTATTGACAAGCAAGCCAGTGTTTCATTGTGTACTTTCAACTACAGTATATGGTCCGGCAAGTTCAGCATTCACTGCATTCACTGTGATGAATATACAATAAGACACTGATACCTTTTTCCTCAATGAACATTTATTGAACAGAACATCATGTGGAAAATCAGAGGGGCACTATTCAAGCTGGTCTGCTTAAAAAAAAAAAATAACCTTTTAAAATTGATCCCAACAGTAAAATCAACATGATTTTAAATAAAAATGTAAGCAGCCAGGATTGACCTGCAGGAGGTTAAAGCCTATTTAAATTGGTAGAGCACATTTTGTGTCTTGATATCTTGTTGAAAAAAAAAAAGAAGTTTAACTCCATCTGATTCAGCCAGCTCTACCCTCTACATCAGGGGTGGGCAATTATTTTTTCCATGGGGCCACATGAGAAACTGAAAATATTGTGGAGGGCCGGGCCAAAAGGCTGAACTCAATTCTGCATAATATTAATTGTATTTCTTTATAAAAAGCAGTAAATAGCATTGTTTTGACAAGCTGGTAAGAGTATATGTTATAGTTAAGCAATGAAAAAGTGAGGTTGCCTTACAAAAAAATGTCATTTATTAAATCAAATTTCCCAAAACAATGGTAAACAAAATGAACGTTTTTCACCATTTGTGACTCATATTAGTGAACATTTTCAGTCACATTCACTCAAACACATTTTGAGTTTCATTTACTGTTGGAAAGAGGTTCTTAGCATTCTAAAGACATCACAATATTGTCTTTGTACTCCAAATATTAAGCAAGATACATCATATTGAACTGTCACTAAACATCACTGAACTGTGATTTTGAGAAAAAGGCTTCCAAAGAAAGTGTCCCAGTTCACTGCTAGTTGGTGCCTTTACATGCCAACATTTGTAGTCTAACCACCTCATTTGGTGTTTTTAAGTTCTCTTTTCTTGTTCAGTGAGAGAAATCTAGTCTCTGCTGGGCTTTAACGAGTGCATCAAAGTCAGGTTGAATGTCTGAGGTGGAGATGCGAAGCACAGCTGACAGATGATCATCAGTGAGAGAGGATCTATACCTGGATTTCGTAAACTTCATAATTGAAAATGTTTGTTCACATATGTATGCGTGTCCATGCACTCGTTTACCTCCGTGAACAGATCGCTCCCTGTCGTCGTCCCTTTCATCGACCGCATTGCTGCCAGCTCCTCCGTAATCTTGAAGTCCGGTGTTATCCCGCGGACGAATACGAGTAACTGGGCTGTGTCGCGGACATCACAGCTCTCGTCCAAAGCCAAGGAGAAAAAGTCGTAACTTGCCACTTCACGTTGCAGCTGAAGCTCCAGATTCCCCGCAATGTCCTCGATCCTTCTAGTCACGGTTCGCCTGGACAGCGGGACTTGCTCAAATGCGGCTTTTTTTTCAGGGCATATTAGTGCTGCAGAGTCCACCAAGCACTCTTTGACAAACTCCCCCTCCGAGAACGGCTTACTGTTTTTAGCAATTTTGTGGGATATCACAAAGCTGGTCATGGTTGCTGCATCACTGGATGTGTGAAGCTTGGTAAAAAAGCCTTGCTGCTTTTGCAGCTTAGCTAGCAAAGCTTCCGATGTCCGCGCCCTTTCAGCGTCAGTCAAGTTTTTATATTTCTCCGCGTGTTTCGTCTCGTAATGTCGACTCACATTGTACTCCTTAAACACGGCGATTTGCTCCCCGCAAACTAAACACACGGTTTTACCTCCGACTTCAGTAAATAAATACTTAGCAGTCCAATTTTTGTTGAAAACCCTGCATTCAGCATCTACCTTTCTTTTTTTAGCGGACATTTTTTTGAGGGCTAAAGTCGTCTTGTGACAAGGATCCAATAATGTGCACGTCTTGATATACGTATTGCGTCATTATGCACGTGAATAAAAAACAACTTCAAAATAAAAGCAATGCAGCTTTAGTCCATGCATGAGGTAAAGTTAGAAAATATGTTTATTTTGTAATTTCCAATTAGCCTTACACGGGCCGGTCAGAGTCAACCAAAGGGCCGTATGTGGCCCGGGGGCCGTACGATGCCCAGGTCTGATCTAAACACTCAGAGAGTCCTTTAGCTCACCTGAGTCTCTCAGTCTGACAGGAGAGGACTCTCCTCCAGCAGCTTGTTGTGGAACAAACAGCTCCTTATGTCTGTACAAGCACACGTTTATTTCCATGCAACTCTCTGATTGGTCTGGTGTCATGCCTCTGTTGCATTCACTGAACACGGGAAATTACAGTCCTGCCGTCCTCTCTTGTGTCATGATGAGGTTCACGTAAAGCACGGTTATAGTGATGGGAATTCCGGCTCTTCTTGGTGAGCCGGATCATTTGGCTCGGCTCACCAAGAAGAGCCGGCTCTTTCGGCTCCCAAACGGCTCTTCAGTTTACTACATATTATACCTTTTATAATTCAATCAAATGTAGCCCTGTTTTGACTCATGATTTATATGTGTACACATATCACTTAAATTATTCAATACATCCTTTGTACTGAAGTATTCAAAAGTAAAAATTACATGTTTAATATCAATTATTTGCTGTGGCCAGTTTTCATTGCATTTACAGACCCTTGTATCTCTCTGATACCACCCAATGAATGCACTGACTTGCTTGAACCACGCTACACAAAGCAGATAGCAACACCTATAAAAAACCCGAGGTGACAGGGCTTTCAGTGTTGCAGCTCCTAGACTGTGGAACAGCCTCCCAGTATATATCCGGACTGCTGAGTCTATTGAACTTTTTAAATCTCAGCTAAAAACTCACCTCTTTGCACTGGCTTTTAATACTAGTTGAACATTACATTTTTACATTTGTATGTGTTTTTTTTAAATATTTTTCTAGTTATTGTGCTTTTTATCATGTTTTTAATTATTGTTTTATTATTGTACTCCCATTGTGTTATTTAATATGTATTGCCTGTACAGCACTTTGGTCAACTGAAGGTTGTTTTAAATGTGCTATATAAATAAATAAAGATTGAGATTGAGATAAAAACTTAAGCATAGACATTTAAATAAAGGGGCTACTGTATCGACATTTTAAAATTATATTTAAAGAAAAGGCCCTGACTAAACAGCAGGGCTCTATTTCAGTATTAACTATAGAAAAAAAGACAGCAACAGCTGACATCAAATCTTTGCTGAGCCCAAGGATAATCATAAATAAATGACATAGTGAAAATAAATATATTGCAATGCTCAGTACAGCAGCATCCAACAGTCTCTAATCCTTGGATATTACATGTCACTGCATGCATGCACGGAGCAGCTGTAGCGCGGAGATCATCATATCATTCTGTCTTGTATTACTTAACAACAAAATAACAAAAAAAAACGGCTCGTTCGCGGGCGCGAGCCGGCTCCCGTCGTTCACTTAAAAGAGCCGGCTCTTTGAGCCGGCTCGTTCGCGACCGACACATCACTACACGGTTAATGTATTATATTATTGGAGGGAGAATTGTCCGGGGCTAAAGAAAAAACATTCGGGGCTAAAGCCCCGAATGCCCAGGCCAGGCGAACCCACTGGTGACCCGACAGTAAAAATAAACATATTTATAACTAGTTTAGGTAGTTTGAGAGGTAATTAAAATAGCTAAGGGTGATGATCTGACTTGAAGTGTGTGTTTTGCTCCCGCTGCATCACAGCGGGAGGAGCTGCGTGTCTCTGTCCTGTCAGATAGGACTTCACTCGCGTTTATGTCCATATCGAGATAAAGATAAATAATCTGAATTCAGTGTACAGTGTACTTTTGCGGGGGTGAGCAGCAGAGGCTGCGGGGCTATTGCGTCGTCATTATCAGAAACGGATGACCGTATAGGCTACCACACGGCCCCGTTGGACCCCCCAGAGCGCTCCGTTCCCAGATCTATCCACCTTTGGACCCGTTGTCGTTTGCAGGGCCTGTTTCTACGTTTCCGCTACGGCGTCGTCTAGCTTAAAGGGCTATACGCATGAGAAATATGCGGATTCAACCCGTTTCGTTCCCGTGGAGCCTAGGCCTCAACCATAGACTGTATGGGACTCAACACTAGATAAAGTCAGTCTGAGTAAACAGAACTTCCGGCTGTCGGGACTTTCAAAATAAAACCAACGAACCTGGGAAATACATTAATTTTTGTCCAGCATTTTCAAATACTTTACAACACTGGAACTTTTCTCAAGTATTCTTTAGTGACATTCATTTCAATGTTCATTCATTTGTTCATTACATGATACACTAAACTATATACTATTTAACCATACTGTAGGTCGGTGTGTTGTGAAATACATGTATCTTTTTGGTGAGCGTTAACTTGATGCTTTTATTTTGGATTCATTCTCAGTCAACTTCCTGTTTATAACTGAACTGCTGCTTCTCTCTGACCCCATTCAATGTTTAACGTATCTAAGAAAATGGTTCATTATTTGTTGTAAATGTATCATTGTAAAAAAACTACCCTCTGCTTTAGTTATTGGTCCTTTAACAACATCAAAAAGATATTACTTTAACATTTTATATCAGTCAGGGTCAGGGAGATTTTATGGTGATTTATATATTTTTCGATAGTCACATAATAGGAATTCTGGATGTATAAAGGGGTCTGTGGGGGGGGAAGGTTGGGGTAATGTTTTATTTAAATGGTTATTTAGGTAGTGAACTAAGATACCTAAAGCACCAGAGACATACATGTTGGTTAAAATGTGGAATATGATAATTGTCTTGAGTTTTAAACTACTGTCGATTTGACCCCAGAGGATAAAGGGTGTAAAGTCAATCTGAGGATAACAGGAGGGTTAAAATACCTGCAAACTTAAACAAATATAACCTACTTTTTTAGACAGAATTAGCTTAATGATTATGACGTATATAATTACATTCACTGTAATTCTAGTGTTTTTGTACTTGTTAAATCTCATGCTTTTGCCCTTGACGTCCCCTTCACTGCTGCCTAAAGTGTTTATTTTGGCTCTGTGAGTTAACGTTTTTTATAAGATAAACAACTAAACACACATTTCTGTAGATGCCCTACTTTCCTCTGCAGCATGTTAATGTGATACTTTTTCCTTTTTAATAATTAAACTGCACTGTATTTGGCAGGTAAAGGTCAGTCTGTTTCAGGTTATTGAGGTTATGCTGTTGTGTTTTACGAGGAAAAAAAGCCAATTTATGCCAAAATAATATATCTTAAGATATGATCAATTTAAACAAAAGTAACATCCTGAGATTAAAAGTAACCTGTTCATTCCTGACATTAACCTAATTCTAAAAAAAGCTTGACAGCGGCTCTTCTTCCTCCGCAGGCTGAGGAGGTTCAACATGGACTCCAGGATACTCTGCAACTTCTACAGGTGCACCATAGAGAGTATCCTGACTGGCTGCATCACGGCCTGGTACAGCAGCTGCACCGCCCTCAATCGTAAGGCTTTACAGAGGGTGGTGAAAACTGCACAGAACATCACCAGGACGGAGCTGCCATCCATGGAGGACCTTTACTCCCAGCGCCTCAGGAAGAAATCCCTTAGGATTATAAAGACCCCCATCACCCCAGCTACCAACTGTTCTGTCTGCTGCCGTCTGGCAGGCGCTACCGCAGCATCCGGACTAAAACCACCAGACTCGGGGACAGTTTCATCCCACAGGCAATAAGACTGCTAAACACCTGAACTGTTGAAACAACATCCTTAATATTCATCTGGCTGCTACTTAAAAGTTATTTTAAAAGTATTTATCTATTTACCATATATCCTATTCCAATAACTTGCATATAGACTCTTATTGCACTATTTCACTTTTTAAACTATTTTTCTTTTTGTATTACTATTTACTATTTACTTATTATATTATATTATATTTTTCTGTTTATCTGTGTTGCTCTGTTGGAGAAGCCTGTGACACGAGATTTGTATCGGCATAACTACACTGTAGCTATGTTCGTATGACTAAATAAAGAACCTTGAACCTTGATACCACTGAATAAATAAAGAGGAAACACTGAGATAATATGTTGATTTTAATATTGTGCTTAATTATGTATTCTTCTATTGAAATAGTGATACTGGAGGATGAGAGCAAGGGCAAACAATTAAATTGCAATAAAAAATGTAACAATAAAAATTAGAAACGTTTCATTGGTTGGTTCAAAAGAACAGAGAAGGTTTATAGATCATTGAGTATAACTGTATTACTTCATTATTGTTTGTTGCGTTCATGCACTGCTTTAGTATTCACATACAAAGATTGACAGGTTGAGTTTTAGATGTTTAAGGCCCATGGTGTGAAAGATCCTGGTTTGCTGGCTGGAATCTGGGAACAAAATAAAACACAAACCAACAAATATCACCACTGGAGAATGCTAAATGTAAAATCTCTGGAAATTTACACCATGGCAGAATAACATTTTGAAATCAAATAAAACCAATGACAGAATAGCAGACCTTAAATAAATACCTGCTATTGGAGAAATCACAGTAAATTAGGCAGGTACAATGTAAAACAAACACTTCAACTGATCTCAACCACTGCAGTTTCTGTGTAGAAACACCCATATTTCTGCAGTTTTTACCTTCTGAGTCAACGGGGAGGCGCAGGCGAGGCAGATCCTCTCCGGAATCGCAGGGCTGTTTAGAGAAAACGGGCCAAATAACCCGGAGTCAGAGCGAGCTGCAGACACGGCGTCTTTGATGGCGAAGAACGCAGTGCTGCCCAGGAAGAGGACAGGCTCTCCAATACCCTGCAGAACCAAACACCAGGAACATTTATTGTTTTATTAATTGACACACATCAGAGAAGTGAGAAAAAGTCAAGACAAAACCACAGTATTATTTCTCATCAACAATGCAAAATAAATATTGAACCTTTGAGGAGTAGATGGCGTGGGGGTTGTCGGAGTTCGACAGCAAGTAGACGTTGAAGTGAAGCGGCATGTCGCACACCGCCGGGATCTTATACTGAGACGGACCGCGAGTGTACAGGAGCCCGGCGGGGGAGAACTTCAACTCCTCCAGAGTGAACAGACCCAGACCCTGCATGAAGGCTCCTTCAATCTGAGGAGAGAGGAGACAGGAAGGAAGGGAGGAAGAGACAAAGATAATATGTTAAACAGTAAAGAAAAAGGGGGAAATGGAGATCAAAATACAAATAAAAGAAACGAGTAAACTCGAGTAAACTCTGAAGAGCATCTGTTCCTAGTTATCCTAATTATGATCTATTGTTGCATTTAAATCAGCCACTCACTTGGCCGATGTCCATTGACGGGTTCACACTCTTCCCGATGGTCCGCCACAATGTCTGTCCTTACCGTCTGCAGGATAAAAAGAACCAATGTTATTTATTTATTTTATGCAGATTTATCTCTTAAAACATAAAACATGTCCTGACCCTGTAGTCTCCTGTGAGGCAGTCCAGCTCCACCTCACAGCAACACACTCCGAAGGTGAAGTAAGCGTACGGCTGCCCCTCCATCTTCTCCCAGTCCATGTACAGGGTCCGGTCCTCTGAGGACAGGGATGTGTTACAGTCACTCAGAGGTGCGAGTAAGTCCTACATGTGCAAGTCATGAGCAAGTCTCAAGTCTTAACCTACAAGTCTCAAGCAAGTCCCAAGTCACTGTGGTGAGAGTCAAGCAACTCAAGTCATTGCTCAGGTCAAGTAAGTCACAAGTCAAGTCATACGAAATTCTGATGAATAACCCAGTCCTCCGCATTTAAATCAGTTAAAATATTGTGGTTATGGAAAGTTTAGTTTTTATTTTTCACAACATAAACCAGCATGGAGAGTGGGGCGCTGAAATGATAACCCTATAAGTTCTAAAAGGGTTCTAAAAGTGATAACAGAAGTACAACACAAATATTTTACATCAACATGTTAAGCCTCCTGCCCTGGCTCCCCTTCAGCAGGGTCACAGCATTTCTCCATGGTCTGTCTAAGGTGCTCCCATATGACACTGTCTCATTGTTTCCTAAACTGTGTCTGTGCACAAAAGAAATATTGCATCCAAGCCAATACAACGGAATATGTAGGGTGCATGATATGTGTGTGTGTGTTTGTGTGCAGACAGTGCGACATTAAGATTAAACTAATTTCTTTAATTTGGGAACACCCACATATACATATGGAGTTGGCCAGATGTGTGTAATTACTGTTCATGGTCATTTGAAAACAAATGCCGTTGTCGGACACACACAAACACACAGAGCAGAGCTGAGCAGAGCACAAACACACACATCATGCACCTTAGTGACCGGACATCTCCTTCATAAAACGAGTAATAGGGGGATTAATCGGGCAGTTCGATGTGTGTAAAGGTGTGGTGTGTGTGTGTGTGTGTGTGTGTGTGTGTGGTGTGTGTGTGTGTGTGTGTGTGTGTGTGTGTGTGTGTGGTTAAACGTAGCAGCCTGCGGTCCGCTCTTTGGCTGTTCTAATGAAAGTAAACACAGTGAAGGCGTTGCGTAAAAGGCACAGCTCTTTGCGCGCTGGTGCTGCACTTCTCAGAGGCGGAGTTACACGTCCCGCTGCCTCCTGGTGCTGTAGAGATTTCATGAAGTGAATGAGAGTCCGAGTTCAAAATATATCTAAAATAATGTATGCACTGCCATTTCCCAACATAAACATAACAGTCTGTAATGAAACGGTTGTCTCCTGTGTGCTCCACTTCCTACTGGGCGGTAACTTTCTCGTGCGAACGAGATACAGTATGTTTTTTTTTCATTGCCCTTTAGGGGCTTCCGTACAATACAAAAACAAATGCAAATATTTAATTAAAAAGTCATCTGTCTCAAGTCAAGTCAAGTCTCAAGTCATGAATATCAAGTCAAAGTCAAGTCAAGTCTTTTATCAATGTTATTCAAGCAAGTCTTAAGTCCAAAAATATGCGACTCGAGTCTGACCCCCACCTCTGCCGTCACTTAATAAATACATATAAAATGATCAAAAATGTGAAGTCGTACCTGTAGAATCCAGTAACTGATAAACTGATTTTATCCATAAATGCTGCCATGACCTGAGAATAAATAAAAGAAAACAGAATTTGTGATAAAAATGCTATTTACTGTTTGGGTAGAATACCTATTTTTAAAGCTCAATCAAGGAGTTATCTAATTCATGTTTTCCATTATTGTGCAATTGTACCCAGCTCTCCCATGATCCTTGGGGTTCTTCTTCCTGATTGGCTCCAGGCGCTGGTACAGAATCTGGCAGGCATCCTGAATAACAGGAAAAATGTAAACAATACACGTAAATGATATGTCAAATAAACTACAACTTACAACTAAATCGTTTCATTTAAGAGACATTTAAAAAAATAAAAATAAAAAAAACACTAAAACAAACAACAGGAAGTGATGTTACCTTCACTGCCATGCCGTTGGCGTCTGTGCCGTAGGACGCAGCTGACGGGGTGGTGTTGGGGACGGTGTTGGTGCTGGTCATCACTGATGTAGATCTTAGAAGCGGGGATGTGGAGCTCCCGACTCGCAACCTGACAGGAAAAAGGGAACAGAACCGGACCTTTTTTGTTTTCAAAATCGTGTTTCTTGACTTATTTTGGGCTGGCAGATGTCACACATTTTGAGTCTTTTTCACTCACACTGAAGAACTTCCTGTACCTGTTGCATCTTAGTGTGCAGGGGCCCCTGACCCATCTCCGTCCCCCCCGTGAGAGACCAGAACAGAGCCGTCTTTATAGATGTGCACCAAAGCTGCAGCCTTTACACACAAACAAGCACACAATCACCATCAGTGTATATTAGGAGATTATACTGATATAAAGCATAATAAGCTGAACCTAACCATGCCTAAAAAAAAACAAACTGACCTGGTTTAGGAAGCTTTCTGAAAATGCAACCCCGAACTTAACGGGGACGATGGCCATGCCTCTCTTCCTCCAGCGGGTGCTGCAGGTTGAACTCCTGCACGGCGCTGCGGCGGGCGCTGAACTCACACTTCTCCTTACACTCCTGCCAGCAGCGCCGCAGGTTCTCCGGGCTGAACGCAAACTTGTAGTGAGTGATGGACGGACCCTCGTACATGTTCATCTCCCTGATCTGATACACCATTTGAAAACAGGAATTAGTGATTGTACCACTGATGATTAATACTAAGCATATTGATTGGATAATGACCTGGTCTGCAGGGCGTCCCAGCGCCATGGCCACGTCGTTGATCAGGTTCTCCATGACCATGAGGGCCTGTGGCACGCCGAAGCCCCTGAAGGCGGTGTTTGGAGGGCAGGTTGGTCCTGCAGGCGGCGGCACGGCCCCACAGGTTGGGGATGTTGTAGGCGTTGTCAAAGTGGAGCAGAATCTTCTCGACTACCTGCCAGAAGAAGAGAAAGAAGAAGAAGAAGAAAGAAACTCGAGGGTTACATTTAAGTCTCTTCATCTGGTAAATAAATATAAAAATATTTACGCACAAGGATAGATTCATCCACTGCGTTTCCAGCGTTGATGAAGTACTGGATATCTACCGCCACGATCCTCCCATCTTGCATGAAACCCACCTGAAAAAAACCAACAATATTTTATCACTTTTCCTGAAAACATTCACAATGTTCAATCCATCAACTTCTGGCAAGTGTTTTTTATTACTTTGTATTTGGCGAGGACAGGGTGGCGGCCTCCTGTGATCAACATGTCCTCTCCTCGCTCCAAAACACAGCGCACTGCTCGATTAGTCCTAAACAGAAACAGTCAAAGCAATTACCATAAATAAAAAGAAGAATTTAAGTCTACTCTGTTTCTCATTTAATTTCAATACACCTATTTGTTTTTGTATTAAACAGACATATTCTGATGCTGTGTGTTGTTGTTTTCCATTGTGACTTACTTCCACGCAGCCACAGACGTAATACAAGCCAGGATCGCGGTTTTGAAGACCTTCCCCTCCGAAAGCTCCTCCGATCCGTTTGACGTGACATGTGACTCTGTTGGACGGGATGCCCAACGTCTCTGCTATAGCGTCCTGCGCCCAGGAAAATGAGACAAATCCATCAAACCCCAGATATCTTTTGTAGGTGCCGTCATCATTTCAAGTGTTAATTGTTAAAAGATTGGTAATAGAAATGTTTTGATGATCACTAATGGCGCGTTTCCACTACACGGCCTCGCTCGGCCCCGCTCGGTATGGCTGGGCCTCGTTAGGACTGGCTCACTTTATGGCGCATTTCCATTACAGTTTAGGAACTGGGGTAGTATCTATAGTAACGCAGTGTAGGCGGAGCCGTGACGTGATCTTCAGAGAAACCCCAGAAAAACAACACAGCCGTTAGCTGTTAGCACTCAGAGCTCACAGCTCCTCTATATGTTCAGAAACTAGACAAAAGTTAAACAAGTACAAACCACAGACTGCGCCCAGGAAAATGAGACAAATCCATCAAACCCCAGATATCTTTTGTATGTGCCGTCATCAAGTGTTAATTGTTAAAAGGTCTAAAAATCGTCTGTGTACCTGAGTAAATGACAGATGCTGACTGGAGACGTAAACGTTGAACTCAGTCTCCTCTCCAACGGGAACTACCAGCATGCTTTGCGTCTCCATGTAGAAATGCTCCTGACCTCCCATCCTAAACTCTCCTGTGGAAACAATTAGCGAAACACAGTGACGTGCAAACACTTTGGACAAATACAAAACCTGGTTCTGTTTGATTATGTTCAGATATTAATATAACTAATATGTTTCAGCACAGACTCTTACCTTCATGAATCTGATCGACAGTTTTAAACGCTTCGGTACATTTCCTCTCTCGATGCTCCTCAGAGGCTCGTAGAAAGACGACTTCTCAATGGCTTCCTGTCACAGGGAGTGACAATAAAAAATTATGGAAAAAAAATGGATTGTGCAGAAAATTGATTAATGGATATTCTAAGACTTTGAATCGATTTACAACTCCTGAGATAGTTTTTTTTTTACAGCTACTACATTTTGTCTTAACTATGCCTTTTTGTGTTACATTATTGCAAGAAACTCCATAATTGTATACAAACTGTCGTGGTAAATCCACATAAAAAGCGCATCTCGGGTTGGATTTGTTATATGTCAGTAAATCTGGACTCAACTCACCTCTGTGGTGAAGATGGGCTCCGGCAGGTCTTCGTACCCGACCTTCACCGCCGCTGCTGCTCTTCTGGCGTGAGCCCTCGTATCAGCGACTACCGCACACAACATCTGCCCCACGCACGACACCTGCACAGAAAAAGCACATTAATCAGTGTATAAACATGGGGAACCTTGAAATTCAAGTGTTTTCCCATAAATAAGTTGGAATTCTGTTTGCTTTTTGAAGGATCTACACAGTGTTATTAGTAAAGAGGGTGTGACGGCCCGTCCACACAGCGGCGTGCGTTGAAGCTTGCTCCATTTTTTGGAATATGAGGAAATGACCTGCGGTGTGTCTCTCCCAGCATACACACGGTTTGATTGGCTGCATAAACAGGATTTGATTGGCTGACGCTTCCACCGAAGCTTCAGAAGCTTCAAAAGTTGAACATTGCTCAACTTTTGCAACCTGAAACGCCAGCAAAGCTCCGCTCTGCTTCCCACAATGCAGTTCGGCGAAAAGTGAGGCAAAGTGACGTCACCCCATTCAAAGTGAATGGGCAGAAGCGTTGGAAGATTTTTTTAACGCTGCTGTGTGGACGTACCGTAAGACTTGAGTGTAAATGATATGTCATCAGTCAGTTTTCTAACTATCACTGTTTTCAAAGTGTACACACACACCATTAAAAAGAGGTGTGCACACGCTCACACTGTACCTCGCTCTCAGCAAGCAGCTCCTCTTCATACCCGCACATTTCACGGACTTTCTTCCCAGGAATGTCTTTGACTGTGATGACATCCACAACACCAGGAAGCTGCAGAGCCTCGCTCACATCCAGCCCTCTGTCGGATTAAAAGTTAAAGTTTAAAAACGATGCAAGAAATCTAAATTGTAGTCAGAGATCCTTACTTTTTCCTTACGTGATTCGAGCCTTGGCTCGAGAGCTGGTGACCAGAGCGAGGAACAGCTCCCCGTCTGTCGTCGGGATGTCGTCGCAGTAAACCGCCTCTCCTGTGGCCTGGCTGAGGGCGGAGCGATGCATCATGGGACGCCCCACAGGGTCCTGCTCGCTCTGGCTCTTTGACACATGCTGAAGAACAAGCAGAAGAAGAAGTCAGGTTTGGCATATTAAAAGTGGTTTATCAAAATGCAAAATGCTTTAGATTAACATTTATTTTCTCACCTGGAACTCCTGCAGGCTGGGTTGGATCTCTTTGGGGAGAGGCTGCATTTTCTCAGGACCTCATCTGTAATCACATTCTGCACACAGAAACTCTAGTATACATATCTTACTGGTTTCTCGAGGGAATTAAAGCATGTTTTTTTATCAGTCCTTGTCCTACCATGTCTCTGAGTCTCTGCAGGACCTCCAGGTTGAACTTGAAGAGGAAGCTGAGAGTCAGAGAGCGACGGAACTCCACTTTTCCTCCAGGAGCCGAAGGAGGGAGCACCACTCCTCCAGGAGGACGTCATACGCCCGGCTCAGGGTCTCCTCGTCCCAACGCCTGAAGGAAACACGCTCTATAGTCATGCCTGTTATTGTTATTGAATAAAGAAATCAAGGATGACTAATGAAAAAAAGAAGTGGGAAACAGAGGAAAGAAAAAATCCTGCTTATCTACTTCTAATAATCAAACACCTTGAGATGATAGCCTGGCAGGTTTTGGGAGGCGCTAACAGTGGTGGGTCCCATCCCACCGTAGTAAATACTGATGTCCTGCACCACCCGGGACCCCTCGGAGAAGAACACCCTCATCCGGTGGTCACCGTGGAGAAGCTGCTCTCCTTCCTCGGAGCATGACGGAAAGCTCGGACAAACTCCCCCTGCAGGAACACACAGAGGAGATCAGATTTACCTTCTTATCAGCTGTTACAAAAAAACTACTTATCTATTTGAATACACTGCAAATGGGAGGAACTCTTAGAAACGATATGTGTACCTTCCTGGGAGAAGGGAATAAAGACAGAAGAGCACAATCTCTTCTGGCTTCAGGATGGTTTTCCCGGAGCTCGCGAAGAAGTTTTTGATCCAGAGGAACCTCTCGTCTTCCTCCTGGTAAAAAGGAGCAAAAGTGTCTGATATTAATCTTCATTTTTTGAAAGTTTGAACTGCGGATCTTCTACCAGAAAATCTACTCACCGTTAGAAATGACGCTCACTCCTGCAGCTCCCAGCAGCTAAAACAGGGTTCAGGTCTGAGTTTGGGAACGCGCTCATGATGTTGCCTCCAAGAGACTAAACGTGTAAAAGCAAAAATAAAAATATATTATCTATAATTCTTCTTCATGCTTTGTAAATACACTCCTCTAAATCGAAGGGACTAATATTTCTCTGATACTAGATAATAAATTAGTAGAGTGTTTTTACAGCAACGTTACGGATCTGCTGGCTTCCCAGGTTCCCCAGCTGTTGGATCAGAGCTCTGAACAGCTCAGTTTTCTCCTGCGGACTCTGAAGCAGCAGCTTCTCCAGGAGAGACTGAAGCTCAGAGAGACTGCAGCCCGCCCCCACCCAAAACACCTGAAAAGTTGTGGAGAGGATTTAGAAAAAAAACTCTGTACTTTTATACTCTGCACTGGCAGGCAGAATTATTATCTGTATGATAATTATGTACAAATATAAATTGTAAATGTGTTTTACCCACCTTGTGGAGTCTGAGTGACCTCAAAACAGCTCCATCACTCTGGTTGGAGAGATTATCAGCGGATGCACGGTGCCTTTTAAACTTTATATCTGGACCTTTAACAGGAATCAGAGTGTAGGTCAACTTGGACAGTAATGACTCACTACATCATGCCTACTTATGATCCTATGACTGTTTTGTACTTGTGATAAACTGTCAAAGGAACAACTGCAGAAAGTCTGAATTAACCTAAAATCAATCTGACCTATGTTTGTGTTCCCCATCACCAGAGGAGCTGCAGGGTTTCTGGTCTTCAGCTGCAGCAGCTCTTGCAGGGAGGAGGGGGACACCCAGCGCATCCTCTCCCCTGGAAGGTGAGGCTCGTGTGGCCTCGCGCTCTCTGACATCAGCTGTGGAGAAAGTTGCATTTAATACTGCAGCTTCATGATGGGAACAATATTGGATAAACACGACCTGGAATGACCCTCTGTGAGTAAACACTCTGAGCAGTGTGTTACATTTGAACTTATTGTTGCTTGAAAAAAGATCTCATGTCTTACGATCAGTTCAGGGGGGAAGATAAGCTCCTGGGTCGGGTCCAGAGGAAGAAAACTCATCCTTGTTGAACAACCGTGGCTTTTCCTGCAGAACATTGAGAGAGGAGATAAAACAAGCATTTAATGTGATACATGGGACACCATGGCAAGATTAGTAAGTGAATGTATTTTTCATTCCTCAGATCCTTAAAAACATTATTTGTTTTTCAAAATGCTTAAAAAAAGGGAAATAGAAAAAAGACAAATAACTAGAAAAGCAAGACATTTATTTTTACTTAAACTCACATGCTCTGCTTCATCATCATTTTTGTCTCCATTGAGGCAACAGTCTCCGCTCCATTAGCTTGACAGCAGTTTTCTTCCTGTTGGTTTTAGTTGCAGTTAAATTAATCACATACTTATGTTAATGTTTTTCCTTGTGTTTGCTAGCCCATGCATGGTGACACAGTCATGCAAAAACAGAATGATATAACTTGTATTCCCTGCAGAGCGGAGCTTTGTACTGACAGAAAGTCCTGCAGCCGTCGATAATGGGCCGATATCCAGTACAGCGACACAGATTTCCTGGAAAAACAAAACACAGAATAAGGAGGCATGACAGATTTGTGAGACTTCATTAATAATCACCTGGTGTTTTCACATGGATATAAATAGCTGGATTCATGGAAAAGGCACGACTGCACCAATTTCTAAAATCACAATCAAAACTCACATTTTCAGATCTGCTTTTAACATGTAATTCTTGTTGTGTGTTGTATTTTTAAAGGTGCGCTATATATGCTTATTATGAATAAAATCCAGCAGACGGACCGGCGAGGTGCTGTGTGATGTCCTCCATGCTGGGCTGAGGTTGTTCCTCAGCAGGGTGTACATCGACATCACCATCCCCGGGGTGCAGAAACCCGCACTGAGAGCCGTGAGCCTTCGCTATCCGCTCCTAAAAAAGCACAGCATCAAAAAGAAAATCTTTAACTCATACATTTGTTCCTTGACGAAGGTATGTTTTGCATTAAAAGGGAAGTGTGTTTGGGGCTGTACATCCAGAGGCATTTACAGTTGCTGTAACATGCATGCACATAACTTTGGGAAATGGAGGAAGCAAATGATCGCTCTCTTCCCCCTCAGCACTTAATGCTGAGGTGCTCATGAGCAAGGCGTCCCTCACTGACCTGCACCGGGTGGATGCGGCTCTTGGTGCTGCCGACCCCCTCTACGGTGGTGACAGCGGCTCCCTGCAGTGAGCAGAGCGGCAGCAGGCAGGCGTTCGCTGAGAAATGCCTGAAAGTAAGGTGAAGGGAAACTGTGTGTTCTTTCAATATACTCCAGTGGTCCTCCATTGTTATCAGAAAGGATACATGATGGTTTTGGTGGCAGGTTGGTAGCGGGACACCATGACGGTGCACGCCCCGCAGCCTCCCCCCCCGCAGCCAGACTTAGTTCCCGTTAACCTCACTGCAGGCCACCGTCAAGGGAAATAACCAAGATGCAAGCACACTTAATAACTAAAATCAAATAACTATGCATGCAATGTAAACAAATAAGTAGCAGCATTATTTTTTTTTAAAGTAGGGGAACATATACAAAGTAGTGTTGTTGCAGCCAGTAATACAAATTAATTGCAGAAGCCTGTGTATTGCACATTTCATTGTTATTGCACAGTGTTACAGTTTGTTTATTTTGTGTGTGTGTGTGTGTGTGTGTGTGGTGTGTGGTGTGTGTGTTGTGTGTGTGTGTGTGTTTGGTCGGAAAGGATACGCTTCTCTCTGAGGAAGGACAGCAGCATGGTCTCAGGGTCCGCATTCTTCTCTGTTACCTTTTAACACAAGGTAACTATTTCTCTTATTAAAGGTGGGGTATGTAATTTTGGAGAAACCAGCTCGAGTGTGCTAGAATTTGAAAATACACAGCCGGAAAAAATCTGCCACTTCCTTACAGAGCCCCTCCTCCAACACACACGAACGCGCACATGACCAATGAGGGCACGAGATAAGTTTGTGAACAGATGGAAGGCTGTACAGGCAGGTAGGCCATCTCCTCCCCTCCTCACCTGTGTCTTGTTGTGTGATTAGTCTTGTGTGTATAAGTTCTGGTTTTTCTGTCTGTCTTTGTTAGATCAAAATGAACTTTATTGTGTTTTTGTATCACTAGGGGCCTTTTTTCTCAGAAAATAATAACACAAAGTAGTTAAAGTTTGTCAAATATACAGTATTGTCTTCATAAAATGTAACAGTTGTGTGATGCTAAAACTGTTTTTCTGGAGCTATTTTTTAATCCATTTCCGTCCCAGATTCTGAGGGGTCACCGTTTGCAGTTCATGACTTAAAAACTACTTTTAGTTCAATTTAAGCATGTATTCTAATTCTCTAAATCCCTCACACTGTTTATGAGTCAAAAATACAACTTTTAACATTCGTGCAACTAATTTGCAGGCATTTGTGACAGACTTTAGCTGAAAAAAAACGACTGGCTAACAGCTAAAACTACCTCAAACATTGGTTATCTGTTTATTAAATGCTAAACGTACCTTTTTCCCGTTGATAAAAAAGCACAACATATCTCCCTCTTTCTCTGGCAGACATCTTCCAAGTGCAAGACATCGACTCAACCATAGACTGTATAGAGGCTTTGCATATGACGTCACGGGTAACGTGACGTCATATGCAAAGCCCCCCCCCCCTACATGTCTATATCAGTGGTTCCCAAACGGTGTGCCGTGAGGCAAGTCCGGGTGTGCCGTGGGATTTTTGTGACAACCATACGTTATTATTGCAATATACAACTACACAAAAATATTATTTTTTAATTTACTATATCAGTACTTTGTATGCACTCATTCATAATACAGAGGCCAAACTCTATACCTAAATACAATTCTTACAAAAAAAATCCTCACAGAACCCCATATTTCGCTGTTAAACGCAGTTGCAGGTGGGGAATTATAAGACCGTGACACATCGAAGGCTGAAGGACAACACTAGAACTGTGTAACTTTTTTCAATAAATATTAAAGTCTTCCAGTCCGTGACTTTTCCTGAAAGTGTGTTATGTAGCACCCTATGTTGTTAAAAATTGTCATATGAAGTAAGATTGAAGAAATCGCCCAAAAAATTGCCATTTATACCTATTTCCGCCCAGCGGGTCATATTGACCCCCACCCCTTTTCGTATAAACATGACGTGTTGCTATAGCAACGCTTTGTCTACTGCGGTTCCTTATAGATTGAGAGATAGATTGAGAGAGAGAGAGATAGATGGATAGATATATTGATAGATAGTTATAGAGAGAGAGAGAGAGAGAAGAGAGAGAGAGAGAGAGGAGAGGAGAGGTAGAGAGAGAGAGAGAGAGAGAGAGAGAGACACACAGACACACACACACACAGACACACAGACACACAGACACACAGACACAGTCTGTAGTGAAGGAGTGCGCTCCGCTCACGGGAGACTGCTCGCGCTGCGCTCCGCAGCAAACAGCTGTGGGGCGAGTTGAAAGTACGTTATGCTTCCGGGCCAGCGGGCCATTTATAATGTCGAGCCCTGAGAGTCCACAGATTATATTGGTATACATTTCATCCCTGTGCTTTGATGAAGCCTAATTTGATAAAGTTTCAAATTATTTCTGAAATATTTCACGGAGTAATATAGTTGTCTTTGTCACATTTTATTTGGCATTAGTAAATAATTATGCACATTTACAGATATTTTACATGATATGAGTGATAACACGTGTTATAAGGGCTATTTCGCACAATAGGTGTGCCTTGAGATTTTTACTTGTCCTTTGGTGTGCCTTGGCACAAAAAGTTTGGGAACCACTGGTCTATATCACAGAGATGGTATTCGGGTCCAATCTGACCCGGCAGTTGCAAGTGGAGGCTAAACACACACACACACACCACACACACACACACACCACACACACACACACACACACACCCACACACACACACACACACACACACACACACACACACACACACACCACACACACACACACACACACACACGGACTAATTTGGTAAGTGAACGGGTCAATTTGACCCTGAACAGAAGAGGTGTCTCGTCTCTATTTATCAACATCAACAATTGGAAACAAGTTGGAACATTTTAAAAGTAATTTAAAAAATGTTATGTTATGCAAAACTAATGTATTTTATATCAAGTTTTTCCAATGTAAAAAAGAAATAGAAAAATGTGTTTGAATGTATATGTTTTGTGAAAAACGAGTGACTTATTCTAATGGAACCATGATCTGTGAGAAGGTGAATAACACAATTGCACTAAATATTGATTTCATTGATAGTAATAAAAGGTACAAACTATGTACACAAAAAAAATCTGGATTTTGGGGCTTCTGACCATTTTTGGATAATTAAACATGCACTGGGTCAAATTGACCCACGAATATTTATTGCTGTTACAAAAACACGAATATAACAGGAGGGTTAACCCATAGTTTAGCCTCTAGCCTCCACTTGCACTGCTGGGTCAGATGACCCGAATACCATCTCTGTGATATAGACATGTAGGGGGGTGGTTTCCAAATGCATGACATGAACCATTTTCCTTTTACTTGTTTATTGCACTAATTAAGTAAGTAGAAGAAGTTTCATACAAAAAAATACTTGAAAGTATTTTTCGTAGATTTTCAAACTTTTCAAACGGGTCAATTTGACCCTGAATGTAACAGGAGGGTTAAAGATTGTTATACAATCATTTCTGTAGATGGCCTACATTCCTCTGCAGCATGTTATGTGATAAACTAAATACTAATTAACCTGCACTGTGTTTGGCAGGCAAACATCAGTCTTTTTCAGGTCATTTGAGGTTATGTTGCTGTGTGTCATGAGAACAAAAAATGCCAAATTTATGCCAAAATAATTGATCTTAAGACATCAGTTATTATCAAATTACAGTTTATATCGTATCTCTACCCTACCCTAGAAAGAAAAACAGTATCAGACATTTGCAAATAGCTAGTGACTTTAGGCAGTTTATTAATAAAGTGAGCTTTGACATCCAGACAGTGAAGCTTACAACAAAAACCAACAAGAACAATTGTTTTTTATGTTGTTTTTCCAGTTGATAGTAACATATAATCTAGGATGCACATATTAAAGTAGTTTTGTGCAATTTATCATAATAACAACAGGATTTTAAACAAAAGCAACATCCTGCGATTAAAAGTAACCTGTTCATTCCTGACATTAACCTTATTTTATACTCCTGTTTGTCCTTGCAGGGTTCATATAATGCATTGTTATAATATATTATTATATTTTTAAGATAAAGGGAAACAAACATAGGGCAGTTTATTGCCACTCGGGGTGTGGGACATAAGTGTGGCCACAAGAAGGAGCTAAAGTATCATAAGTCTGTTTAATGTAAATAGAAATATTACATTACATTACATGTTACTTGTTAGACGCTTTTATCCAAAGCGACTTCAATACTGTGGACAATCCCCACAGGAGCAATTTGGGGTGACGTGTCTTGCCCAGGGACACAACGACATGCTGACTGCAGTGGGGTTTGAACCTGCACCACACGCCTCCCAAATAAATCAAATAATAGAATGTATATTCTATTATTCTGTTGTTTCCCTGATTAATGCTTAAGTCTTACTTTATGTATACAAACTGTGCAACTTTGGGGAAGACTTCACTTTATCATTACATCCTGTTATTAGATATTTTGTGGGATATTGTCATAATGAGCAAGTATTTTTAAAGTTATGGTCCATACAGATGTTTTTGTGAGGTCACAGTGAACTCTAACCCCTCAAATCTAAACAAATATAAAGTTTGTATATGCACAGATGCTTTCTTTACCTTCACTCCGTACATTAAGTAGGCCTACATTATAAACAAACCTGCTCATGTACATTTGTGATTATTTGTCCGCTCCTGTGGGGGGTTGTTTTTCCATTTCCGTCACATTAAGTTATTCCAGGATGAGATTTAGTTGAATATTATCTGTCATCAGTTAATATGAATAAACCTTCTCCTCCTCTTGTATTTCCTGTTGCAGATATGATCAGTTATGTGACTTTAACCCCTGCCTACTTTCCTTCTGGACTTTTTGCAGCTATTAAGATATGTCTTCAGTTTTTCACATTTATTTATGCAATCATGATAAAGCCCTTCTTGGTTTAAAATACAGGTTATATATATAGCCATAAATCTGTTTCAGAGACGGTATCCTCTCCAGACAAATTAATTTAAAATAATCTGACGCAGTGACAGACAGTCTGAGGTTTGTTTCTGTCAACTCCCAGCATCCTTTGGGAGAGGGTCCCGCCCTCTGGGTTACAGAGGTGTGCCGTGTAATTTAACACGCTAATGACACGCTCCTCAAAACAGTCGTCATTAAGTCATACATCTTCAGTCTTAAAAGGATTTAGATTGGACTATATATTATATTAAAAAAAATGTTTTGTTATATTCTTTTTTAAATTTGAATACTTTGTGTTTTCTATAAAAATATATTAAATATTAAGTTATCTCTTTTTGTTTGTCCTCTTTTGGCCGACGCTGCAGCTTCATACTATTGCTTGAGCTTGACACAATCCGGTGTATATTGCAATATGGTCTAGCTGCGGCCCGCGGCCAGTACACGACACTACACGACACGCCCCCTACACGACACGCCCACCTGACACGACAGGTGGCTGAGAGACATTACCGTACATGGCAGATTAAAAGCGAATTGACGACACTTATTATTGAGATCGTACATGGCAGATTAAAAACGAATTGCAAATGTTATTGTAGCATTTTAAGCAACTATTAGGCAAATAAATTAATAACCTAGTCTATCCGTTTGAGACACAACAGTATAACTTTCAACCCAAATCATTTTGTCAACAAACGGTGGTTTAGTAAACTTTTTTTTATATATTAAAAAATAGGTATTAATGAGATAATCTATTGATTATGTTTGTCTAACTGCTACACATGTATTTTATACATAAATGTAGATATTTGTGAACATCTAAATATAGTTGTTAAAGGTTTTAAGATATACATAATCACATCATGGGGTCATTAAGGAACAAATTAGGAGGGCCAGTCAGTCCACTAATGAGCTCAATCATTCACATGTACAGTGGCGACTGGCACAGCCCCACCTAGTGTCAGCAGAAAGTATTACACATAATGATTACAAAAAATGCAAAGAGATGCAAAAAAAGAAATTAAAAAATATATAAAATATATTTTAAGGTCATGTTTAATCATCTGATTCGTCTGTACATTGCTGTTTTAGTCTGTGTTCTTCTAATTAGTGTCTACAGTGCCATTTTGAGCCATTTGGGACAAAACCTGACCATGCCCCACCCACTCACTGTCAAAGTGAACGGTGACTGTAAAACTACACTGCGCATGCTCAGAGTATTTTTCAATGTAATGTGTGTGGCAAAAAAAAAAAGACCATAGGGGCACAGAGCTGCCATCCCCCACCATACGTCATCTCACATCATTCAGAGCTGATTGGCTGTAAGTACGTGTGCCGCGAAAAGTGTGCTGTGTGAAGAGGAGCTGCAGTGACGCGTCCTAAACCAGGAAGTAAGCTGCAAAAAAGCAATGAGGTTTCTCCATAGGATTTTAGAAAATAGCTCGAAATAAGATCTGTGGGAAACGTACTGTACCTGTTAGATAAATGCACGTTTTGATCAGCCGGATAATATCTATCGATTAGATTTATGATAGACTTTTGAAACTACAAGAAGATAAGGAGGACTTTTACAAAAAAGTTATAGAATTTTTTGTCCAGAAGGATAGGCAAATGGACTTCATCTTCAAGTCAAGGTAAGACCGCAATTTTATTGAAAATGGGATCTTACTAAGAGAGAACAATTCAATATTTAAATGATAAAATTACATTTTTTGGGTATCCTTTTGTTGAACTGTCTGTTTAAAATTAATCGAAGCATCAGACAAAAAAAGCTTTTGAAAATAATATTATATTTTGGTTTAGGTCAAATATAATATTGTAAACCTGAAGAGTCAGTGCCAGTGCCTCACCAGCCATGAACCTCACTGCACGTCACTGCAGAAGCTTATATATAGACATCTAAGTTTTTTGTGCCCCACCACTTTTGTACATATAAAAACGCCACTGCACATGTATTATTACTTTATAAATTAAAAGTACTAGGGGTCTATTACAAAACCTTTGAAGGAATCGCATCAATTAAAATAAATGTATGGCAAGTATGATCAAATTAACATAATGTCAAGATATAGCCAATAGACAATCAACATGCTTTGAATATAAAGGAAGAAGAACAATAAACAGATGAACATTTATGTGTAAATTGTGAACAAACCATCTTAATACATCTGGCAGTCTAAGACAGCAAACTAAGCTTCTTTAACTGCTGCTAGAACACAGTTTTACCATGGGGTATTTCTAACAAGACCAAAAAGATATACAAGGCTTCCAAAACAGAAGAAACCAACTCAATAACAGTATTTTAATTTCCTTCAAAACGACAAAAGCACTAATAAAAACCAAATAACAATAACATAAAGGAAAAGTAATTGAAGTGGTTGCCTGTTGTAAATACCTTGGTATCTGGCTTGATGATTGTCTCTTCTCTTGCGTTCGGTCATACCCCCCTTCCCATACTATTATTGGTCAAAATTGGCCGGTGTGTTTTGCACAGTGATATTTCTGGAACCCCTTATCCCATTTTGATGGTTGACATCTCATTTGAACAGTCAAAGCCAGAATGACAGCAGGGGTGAATTTCATTTTATAATTTTGCAATAAGTCAAAGATATGTTTACTGTATATTATAAAAATGCTTGTCATGTAAGCATACTGGAGATGGGAAGGCTTTAGTCAGTGTTGTAGCTGAGATTCTTACCGTTCCAATGATGTATTAATAATAACTTGGATTTATATAGCGCCTTTCATGAGACCCAAGGTCGCTTTAAAAAGAACAGGAGTAGAAAACAAACATAACAAAAGGCAGTCAGACGAACAGTTAGACAGACAAAACAATAGATTTGGGGCCAAAGACCTTGGCAGACTTGAGGGCCCTTTTGAAGGCGTCAAGCGTGGGGATGTTGCAGATCTCCGCAGGGAGAGCGTTCCAGAGAGTGGGGGCTGCCATACTGAAGGCTCTGTCCCCGAAGGATCGCAGGTTGGTGCGGGGGGCCCAGAGTCTGAAGACCGCAGGTTCCGGGGTAGGGCATGTGGGAATTGTATTGACAAGCAAGCCAGTGTTTCATTGTGTACTTTCAACTACAGTATATGGTCCGGCAAGTTCAGCATTCACTGCATTCACTGTGATGAATATACAATAAGACACTGATACCTTTTTCCTCAATGAACATTTATTGAACAGAACATCATGTGGAAAATCAGAGGGGCACTATTCAAGCTGGTCTGCTTAAAAAAAAAAAAATAACCTTTTAAAATTGATCCCAACAGTAAAATCAACATGATTTTAAATAAAAATGTAAGCAGCCAGGATTGACCTGCAGGAGGTTAAAGCCTATTTAAATTGGTAGAGCACATTTTGTGTCTTGATATCTTGTTGAAAAAAAAAAAGAAGTTTAACTCCATCTGATTCAGCCAGCTCTACCCTCTACATCAGGGGTGGGCAATTATTTTTTCCATGGGGCCACATGAGAAACTGAAAATATTGTGGAGGGCCGGGCCAAAAGGCTGAACTCAATTCTGCATAATATTAATTGTATTTCTTTATAAAAAGCAGTAAATAGCATTGTTTTGACAAGCTGGTAAGAGTATATGTTATAGTTAAGCAATGAAAAAGTGAGGTTGCCTTACAAAAAAATGTCATTTATTAAATCAAATTTCCCAAAACAATGGTAAACAAAATGAACGTTTTTCACCATTTGTGACTCATATTAGTGAACATTTTCAGTCACATTCACTCAAACACATTTTGAGTTTCATTTACTGTTGGAAAGAGGTTCTTAGCATTCTAAAGACATCACAATATTGTCTTTGTACTCCAAATATTAAGCAAGATACATCATATTGAACTGTCACTAAACATCACTGAACTGTGATTTTGAGAAAAAGGCTTCCAAAGAAAGTGTCCCAGTTCACTGCTAGTTGGTGCCTTTACATGCCAACATTTGTAGTCTAACCACCTCATTTGGTGTTTTTAAGTTCTCTTTTCTTGTTCAGTGAGAGAAATCTAGTCTCTGCTGGGCTTTTAACGAGTGCATCAAAGTCAGGTTGAATGTCTGAGGTGGAGATGCGAAGCACAGCTGACAGATGATCATCAGTGAGAGAGGATCTATACCTGGATTTCGTAAACTTCATAATTGAAAATGTTTGTTCACATATGTATGCGTGTCCATGCACTCGTTTACCTCCGTGAACAGATCGCTCCCTGTCGTCGTCCCTTTCATCGACCGCATTGCTGCCAGCTCCTCCGTAATCTTGAAGTCCGGTGTTATCCCGCGGACGAATACGAGTAACTGGGCTGTGTCGCGGACATCACAGCTCTCGTCCAAAGCCAAGGAGAAAAAGTCGTAACTTGCCACTTCACGTTGCAGCTGAAGCTCCAGATTCCCCGCAATGTCCTCGATCCTTCTAGTCACGGTTCGCCTGGACAGCGGGACTTGCTCAAATGCGGCTTTTTTTTCAGGGCATATTAGTGCTGCAGAGTCCACCAAGCACTCTTTGACAAACTCCCCCTCCGAGAACGGCTTACTGTTTTTAGCAATTTTGTGGGATATCACAAAGCTGGTCATGGTTGCTGCATCACTGGATGTGTGAAGCTTGGTAAAAAAGCCTTGCTGCTTTTGCAGCTTAGCTAGCAAAGCTTCCGATGTCCGCGCCCTTTCAGCGTCAGTCAAGTTTTTTATATTCTTCTCCGCGTGTTTCGTCTCGTAATGTCGACTCACATTGTACTCCTTAAACACGGCGATTTGCTCCCCGCAAACTAAACACACGGTTTTTACCTCCGACTTCAGTAAATAAATACTTAGCAGTCCAATTTTTGTTGAAAACCCTGCATTCAGCATCTACCTTTCTTTTTTTTAGCGGACATTTTTTTGAGGGCTAAAGTCGTCTTGTGACAAGGATCCAATAATGTGCACGTCTTGATATACGTATTGCGTCATTATGCACGTGAATAAAAAACAACTTCAAAATAAAAGCAATGCAGCTTTAGTCCATGCATGAGGTAAAGTTAGAAAATATGTTTATTTTGTAATTTCCAATTAGCCTTACACGGGCCGGTCAGAGTCAACCAAAGGGCCGTATGTGGCCCGGGGGCCGTACGATGCCCAGGTCTGATCTAAACACTCAGAGAGTCCTTTAGCTCACCTGAGTCTCTCAGTCTGACAGGAGAGGGACTCTCCTCCAGCAGCTTGTTGTGGAACAAACAGCTCCTTATGTCTGTACAAGCACACGTTTATTTCCATGCAACTCTCTGATTGGTCTGGTGTCATGCCTCTGTTGCATTCACTGAACACGGGAAATTTACAGTCCTGCCGTCCCTCTCTTGTGTCATGATGAGGTTCACGTAAAGCACGGTTATAGTGATGGGAATTCCGGCTCTTCTTGGTGAGCCGGATCATTTGGCTCGGCTCACCAAGAAGAGCCGGCTCTTTCGGCTCCCAAACGCTCTTCAGTTTACTACATATTATACCTTTTATAATTCAATCAAATGTAGCCCTGTTTTGGACTCATGATTTATATGTGTACAACATATCACTTAAATTATTCAATACATCCTTTGTACTGAAGTATTCAAAAGTAAAAATTACATGTTTAATATCAATTATTTGCTGTGGCCAGTTTTCATTGCATTTACAGACCCTTGTATCTCTCTGATACCACCCAATGAATGCACTGACTTGCTTGAACCACGCTACACAAAGCAGATAGCAAACACCTATAAAAAAAACCCGAGGTGACAGGGTTTCAGTGTTGCAGCTCCTAGACTGTGGAACAGCCTCCCAGTATATATCCGGACTGCTGAGTCTATTGAACTTTTTAAATCTCAGCTAAAAACTCACCTCTTTGCACTGGCTTTTAATACTAGTTGAACATTACATTTTTACATTTGTATGTGTTTTTTTTAAATATTTTTCTAGTTATTGTGCTTTTTATCATGTTTTTAATTATTGTTTTATTATTGTACTCCCATTGTGTTATTTAATATGTATTGCCTGTACAGCACTTTGGTCAACTGAAGGTTGTTTTAAATGTGCTATATAAATAAATAAAGATTGAGATTGAGATAAAAAACTTAAGCATAGACATTTAAATAAAGGGGCTACTGTATCGACATTTTAAAATTATATTTAAAGAAAAGGCCCTGACTAAACAGCAGGGCTCTATTTCAGTATTAACTATAGAAAAAAAGACAGTAACAGCTGACATCAAATCTTGCTGAGCCCAAGGATAATCATAAATAAATGACATAGTGAAAATAAATATATTGCAATGCTCAGTACAGCAGCATCCAACAGTCTCTAATCCTTGGATATTACATGTCACTGCATGCATGCACGGAGCAGCTGTAGCGCGGAGATCATCATATCATTCTGTCTTGTATTACTTAACAACAAAATAACAAAAAAAAAACGGCTCGTTCGCGGGCGCGAGCCGGCTCCCGTCGTTCACTTAAAAGAGCCGGCTCTTTGAGCCGGCTCGTTCGCGACCGACACATCACTACACGGTTAATGTATTATATTATTGGAGGGAGAATTGTCCGGGGCTAAAGAAAAAACATTCGGGGCTAAAGCCCCGAATGCCCAGGCCAGGCGAACCCACTGGTGACCCGACAGTAAAAATAAACATATTTATAACTAGTTTAGGTAGTTTGAGAGGTAATTAAAATAGCTAAGGGTGATGATCTGACTTGAAGTGTGTGTTTTGCTCCCGCTGCATCACAGCGGGAGGAGCTGCGTGTCTCTGTCCTGTCAGATTAGACTTCACTCGCGTTTATGTCCATATCGAGATAAAGATAAATAATCTGAATTCAGTGTACAGTGTACTTTTGCGGGGGTGAGCAGCAGAGGCGGGGCTATTGCGTCGTCATTATCAGAAACGGATGACCGTATAGGCTACCACACGGCCCCGTTGGACCCCCCAGAGCGCTCCGTTCCCAGATCTATCCACCTTTGGACCCGTTGTCGTTTGCAGGGCCTGTTTCTACGTTTCCGCTACGGCGTCGTCTAGCTTAAAGGGCTATACGCATGAGAAATATGCGGATTCAACCCGTTTTCGTTCCCGTGGAGCCTAGGCCTCAACCATAGACTGTATGGGACTCAACACTAGATAAAGTCAGTCTGAGTAAACAGAACTTCCGGCTGTCGGGACTTTCAAAATAAAACCAACGAACCTGGGAAATACATTAATTTTTGTCCAGCATTTTCAAATACTTTACAACACTGGAACTTTTCTCAAGTATTCTTTAGTGACATTCATTTCAATGTTCATTCATTTGTTCATTACATGATACACTAAACTATATACTATTAACCATACTGTAGGTCGGTGTGTTGTGAAATACATGTATCTTTTTGGTGAGCGTTAACTTGATGCTTTTATTTGGATTCATTCTCAGTCAACTTCCTGTTTATAACTGAACTGCTGCTTCTCTCTGACCCCATTCAATGTTTAACGTATCTAAGAAAATGGTTCATTATTTGTTGTAAATGTATCATTGTAAAAAAAACTACCCTCTGCTTTAGTTATTGGTCCTTTAACAACATCAAAAAGATATTACTTTAACATTTTATATCAGTCAGGGTCAGGGAGATTTTATGGTGATTTATATATTTTTCGATAGTCACATAATAGGAATTCTGGATGTATAAAGGGGTCTGTGGGGGGGGAAGGTTGGGGTAATGTTTTATTTAAATGGTTATTTAGGTAGTGAACTAAGATACCTAAAGCACCAGAGACATACATGTTGGTTAAAATGTGGAATATGATAATTGTCTTGAGTTTTAAACTACTGTCAGATTTGACCCCAGAGGATAAAGGGTTGTAAAGTCAATCTGAGGATAACAGGAGGGTTAAAATACCTGCAAACTTAAACAAATATAACCTACTTTTTTAGACAGAATTAGCTTAATGATTATGACGTATATAATTACATTCACTGTAATTCTAGTGTTTTTGTACTTGTTAAATCTCATGCTTTTGCCCTTGACGTCCCCTTCACTGCTGCCTAAAGTGTTTATTTTGGCTCTGTGAGTTAACGTTTTTTATAAGATAAACAACTAAACACACATTTCTGTAGATGCCCTACTTTCCTCTGCAGCATGTTAATGTGATACTTTTTCCTTTTTAATAATTAAACTGCACTGTATTTGGCAGGTAAAGGTCAGTCTGTTTCAGGTTATTTGAGGTTATGCTGTTGTGTTTTACGAGGAAAAAAAGCCAATTTATGCCAAAATAATATATCTTAAGATATGATCAATTTAAACAAAAGTAACATCCTGAGATTAAAAGTAACCTGTTCATTCCTGACATTAACCTAATTCTAAAAAAGCTTGACAGCGGCTCTTCTTCCTCCGCAGGCTGAGGAGGTTCAACATGGACTCCAGGATACTCTGCAACTTCTACAGGTGCACCATAGAGAGTATCCTGACTGGCTGCATCACGGCCTGGTACAGCAGCTGCACCGCCCTCAATCGTAAGGCTTTACAGAGGGTGGTGAAAACTGCACAGAACATCACCAGGACGGAGCTGCCATCCATGGAGGACCTTTACTCCCAGCGCCTCAGGAAGAAATCCCTTAGGATTATAAAAGACCCCCATCACCCCAGCTACCAACTGTTCTGTCTGCTGCCGTCTGGCAGGCGCTACCGCAGCATCCGGACTAAAACCACCAGACTCGGGGACAGTTTCATCCCACAGGCAATAAGACTGCTAAACACCTGAACTGTTGAAACAACATCCTTAATATTCATCTGGCTGCTACTTAAAAGTTATTTTAAAAGTATTTATCTATTTACCATATATCCTATTCCAATAACTTGCATATAGACTCTTATTGCACTATTTCACTTTTTTAAACTATTTTTCTTTTTGTATTACTATTTACTATTTACTTATTATATTATATTATATTTTTCTGTTTATCTGTGTTGCTCTGTTGGAGAAGCCTGTGACACGAGATTTGTATCGGCATAACTACACTGTAGCTATGTTCGTATGACTAAATAAAGAACCTTGAACCTTGATACCACTGAATAAATAAAGAGGAAACACTGAGATAATATGTTGATTTTAATATTGTGCTTAATTATGTATTCTTCTATTGAAATAGTGATACTGGAGGATGAGAGCAAGGGCAAACAATTAAATTGCAATAAAAAAATGTAACAATAAAAATTAGAAACGTTTCATTGGTTGGTTCAAAAGAACAGAGAAGGTTTATAGATCATTGAGTATAACTGTATTACTTCATTATTGTTTGTTGCGTTCATGCACTGCTTTAGTATTCACATACAAAGATTGACAGGTTGAGTTTTAGATGTTTAAGGCCCATGGTGTGAAAGATCCTGGTTTGCTGGCTGGAATCTGGGAACAAAATAAAACACAAACCAACAAATATCACCACTGGAGAATGCTAAATGTAAAATCTCTGGAAATTTACACCATGGCAGAATAACATTTTGAAATCAAATAAAACCAATGACAGAATAGCAGACCTTAAATAAATACCTGCTATTGGAGAAATCACAGTAAATTAGGCAGGTACAATGTAAAACAAACACTTCAACTGATCTCAACCACTGCAGTTTCTGTGTAGAAACACCCATATTTCTGCAGTTTTTACCTTCTGAGTCAACGGGGAGGCGCAGGCGAGGCAGATCCTCTCCGGAATCGCAGGGCTGTTTAGAGAAAACGGGCCAAATAACCCGGAGTCAGAGCGAGCTGCAGACACGGCGTCTTTGATGGCGAAGAACGCAGTGCTGCCCAGGAAGAGGACAGGCTCTCCAATACCCTGCAGAACCAAACACCAGGAACATTTATTGTTTTATTAATTGACACACATCAGAGAAGTGAGAAAAAGTCAAGACAAAACCACAGTATTATTTCTCATCAACAATGCAAAATAAATATTGAACCTTTGAGGAGTAGATGGCGTGGGGGTTGTCGGAGTTCGACAGCAAGTAGACGTTGAAGTGAAGCGGCATGTCGCACACCGCCGGGATCTTATACTGAGACGGACCGCGAGTGTACAGGAGCCCGGCGGGGGAGAACTTCAACTCCTCCAGAGTGAACAGACCCAGACCCTGCATGAAGGCTCCTTCAATCTGAGGAGAGAGGAGACAGGAAAGGAAGGGAGGAAGAGACAAAAGATAATATGTTAAACAGTAAAGAAAAAGGGGGAAATGGAGATCAAAATACAAATAAAAGAAACGAGTAAACTCGAGTAAACTCTGAAGAGCATCTGTTCCTAGTTATCCTAATTATGATCTATTGTTGCATTTAAATCAGCCACTCACTTGGCCGATGTCCATTGACGGGTTCACACTCTTCCCGATGTCCGCCACAATGTCTGTCCTTACCGTCTGCAGGATAAAAAGAACCAATGTTATTTATTTATTTTATGCAGATTTATCTCTTAAAACATAAAACATGTCCTGACCCTGTAGTCTCCTGTGAGGCAGTCCAGCTCCACCTCACAGCAACACACTCCGAAGGTGAAGTAAGCGTACGGCTGCCCCTCCATCTTCTCCCAGTCCATGTACAGGTCCGGTCCTCTGAGGACAGGGATGTGTTACAGTCACTCAGAGGTGCGAGTAAGTCCTACATGTGCAAGTCATGAGCAAGTCTCAAGTCTTAACCTACAAGTCTCAAGCAAGTCCCAAGTCACTGTGGTGAGAGTCAAGCAACTCAAGTCATTGCTCAGGTCAAGTAAGTCACAAGTCAAGTCATACGAAATTCTGATGAATAACCCCAGTCTCCGCATTTAAATCAGTTAAAATATTGTGGTTATGGAAAGTTTAGTTTTATTTTCAACATAAACAGCAATGGAGAGTGGGGCGCTGAAATGATAACCCTATAAGTTCTAAAAGGGTTCTAAAGTGATAACAGAAGTACAACACAAATATTTTACATCAACATGTTAAGCCTCCTGCCCTGGCTCCCCTTCAGCAGGGTCACAGCATTTCTCCATGGTCTGTCTAAGGTGCTCCCATATGACACTGTCTCATTGTTTTCCTAACTGTGTCTGTGCACAAAGAAATATTGCATCAAAGCCAATACAACGGAATATGTAGGGTGCATGATATGTGTGTGTGTGTTTGTGTGCAGACAGTGCGACATTAAGATTAAACTAATTTCTTTAATTTGGGAACACCCACATATACATATGGAGTTGGCCAGATGTGTGTAAATTACTGTTCATGGTCATTTGAAAACAAATGCCGTTGTCGGACACACACAAACACACAGAGCAGAGCTGAGCAGAGCACAAACACACACATCATGCACCTTAGTGACCGGACATCTCCTTCATAAAACGAGTAATAGGGGGATTAATCGGGCAGTTCGATGTGTGTAAAGGTGTGTGTGTGTGTGTGTGTGTGTGTGTGTGTGTGTGTGTGTGTGTGTGTGTGTGTGTGTGTGTGTGTGTGGTTAAACGTAGCAGCCTGCGGTCGCTCTTTGGCTGTTCTAATGAAAGTAAACACAGTGAAGGCGTTGCGTAAAAGGCACAGCTCTTTGCGCGCTGGTGCTGCACTTCTCAGAGGCGGAGTTACACGTCCCGCTGCCTCCTGGTGCTGTAGAGATTTCATGAAGTGAATGAGAGTCCGAGTTCAAAATATATCTAAAATAATGTATGCACTGCCATTTCCCAACATAAACATAACAGTCTGTAATGAAACGGTTGTCTCCTGTGTGCTCCACTTCCTACTGGGCGGTAACTTTCTCGTGCGAACGAGATACAGTATGTTTTTTTTTCATTGCCCTTTAGGGGCTCCGTACAATACAAAAACAAATGCAAATATTTAATTAAAAAGTCATCTGTCTCAAGTCAAGTCAAGTCTCAAGTCATGAATATCAAGTCAAAGTCAAGTCAAGTCTTTTATCAATGTTATTCAAGCAAGTCTTAAGTCCAAAAATATGCGACTCGAGTCTGACCCCCACCTCTGCCGTCACTTAATAAATACATATAAAATGATCAAAAATGTGAAGTCGTACCTGTAGAATCCAGTAACTGATAAACTGATTTTATCCATAAATGCTGCCATGACCTGAGAATAAATAAAAGAAAACAGAATTTGTGATAAAAATGCTATTTACTGTTGGGTAGAATACCTATTTTTAAAGCTCAATCAAGGAGTTATCTAATTCATGTTTTCCATTATTGTGCAATTGTACCCAGCTCTCCCATGATCCTTTGGGGTTCTTCTTCCTGATTGGCTCCAGGCGCTGGTACAGAATCTGGCAGGCATCCTGAATAACAGAAAAATGTAAACAATACACGTAAATGATATGTCAAATAAACTACAACTTACAACTAAATCGTTTCATTTAAGAGACATTTAAAAAAATAAAAATAAAAAAAACACTAAAACAAACAAACAGGAAGTGATGTTACCTTCACTGCCATGCCGTTGGCGTCTGTGCCGTAGGACGCAGCTGACGGGGTGGTGTTGGGGACGGTGTTGGTGCTGGTCTCACTGATGTAGATCTTAGAAGCGGGGATGTGGAGCTCCCGACTCGCAACCTGACAGGAAAAAGGGAACAGAACCGGACCTTTTTTGTTTTCAAAATCGTGTTTCTTGACTTATTTTGGGCTGGCAGATGTCACACATTTTGAGTCTTTTTCACTCACACTGAAGAACTTCCTGTACCTGTTGCATCTTAGTGTGCAGCCCCTGACCCATCTCCGTCCCCCCGTGAGAGACCAGAACAGAGCCGTCTTTATAGATGTGCACCAAAGCTGCAGCCTTTACACACAAACAAGCACACAATCACCATCAGTGTATATTAGGAGATATACTGATATAAAGCATAATAAGCTGAACCTAACCATGCCTAAAAAAAAACAAACTGACCTGGTTTAGGAAGCTTTCTGAAAATGCAACCCCGAACTTAACGGGGACGATGGCCATGCCTCTCTTCCTCCAGCGGTGCTGCAGGTTGAACTCCTGCACGGCGCTGCGGCGGGCGCTGAACTCACACTTCTCCTTACACTCCTGCCAGCAGCGCCGCAGGTTCTCCGGGCTGAACGCAAACTTGTAGTGAGTGATGGACGGACCCTCGTACATGTTCATCTCCCTGATCTGATACACCATTTGAAAACAGGAATTAGTGATTGTACCACTGATGATTAATACTAAGCATATTGATTGGATAATGACCTGGTCTGCAGGGCGTCCCAGCGCCATGGCCACGTCGTTGATCATGTTCTCCATGACCATGAGGGCCTGTGGCACGCCGAAGCCCCTGAAGGCGGTGTTGGAGGGCAGGTTGGTCCTGCAGGCGGCGGCACGGCCCCACAGGTTGGGGATGTTGTAGGCGTTGTCAAAGTGGAGCAGAATCTTCTCGACTACCTGCCAGAAGAAGAAGAAGAAGAAGAAGAAGAAGAAACTCGAGGGTTACATTTAGTCTCTTCATCTGGTAAATAAATATAAAAATATTTTACGCACAAGGATAGATTCATCCACTGCGTTTCCAGCGTTGATGAAGTACTGGATATCTACCGCCACGATCCTCCCATCTTGCATGAAACCCACCTGAAAAAAACCAACAATATTTTATCACTTTTCCTGAAAACATTCACAATGTTCAATCCATCAACTTCTGGCAAGTGTTTTTTATTACTTTGTATTTGGCGAGGACAGGGTGGCGGCCTCCTGTGATCAACATGTCCTCTCCTCGCTCCAAAACACAGCGCACTGCTCGATTAGTCCTAAACAGAAACAGTCAAAGCAATTACCATAAATAAAAAGAAGAATTTAAGTCTACTCTGTTTCTCATTTAATTTCAATACACCTATTTGTTTTTGTATTAAACAGACATATTCTGATGCTGTGTGTTGTTGTTTTCCATTGTGACTTACTTCCACGCAGCCACAGACGTAATACAAGCCAGGATCGCGGTTTTGAAGACCTTCCCTCCGAAAGCTCCTCCGATCCGTTTGACGTGACATGTGACTCTGTTGGACGGGATGCCCAACGTCTCTGCTATAGCGTCCTGCGCCCAGGAAAATGAGACAAATCCATCAAACCCCAGATATCTTTTGTAGGTGCCGTCATCATTTCAAGTGTTAATTGTTAAAAGATTGGTAATAGAAATGTTTTGATGATCACTAATGGCGCGTTTCCACTACACGGCCTCGCTCGGCCCCGCTCGGTATGGCTGGGCCTCGTTAGGACTGGCTCACTTTATGGCGCATTTCCATTACAGTTTAGGAACTGGGGTAGTATCTATAGTAACGCAGTGTAGGCGGAGCCGTGACGTGATCTTCAGAGAAACCCCAGAAAAACAACACAGCCGTTAGCTGTTAGCACTCAGAGCTCACAGCTCCTCATATATGTTCAGAAACTAGACAAAAGTTAAACAAGTACAAACCACAGACTGCGCCCAGGAAAATGAGACAAATCCATCAAACCCCAGATATCTTTTGTATGTGCCGTCATCAAGTGTTAATTGTTAAAAGGTCTAAAAATCGTCTGTGTACCTGAGTAAATGACAGATGCTGACTGGAGACGTAAACGTTGAACTCAGTCTCCTCTCCAACGGGAACTACCAGCATGCTTTGCGTCTCCATGTAGAAATGCTCCTGACCTCCCATCCTAAACTCTCCTGTGGAAACAATTAGCGAAACACAGTGACGTGCAAACACTTTGGACAAATACAAAACCTGGTTCTGTTTGATTATGTTCAGATATTAATATAACTAATATGTTTCAGCACAGACTCTTACCTTCATGAATCTGATCGACAGTTTTAAACGCTTCGGTCACATTTCCTCTCTCGATGCTCCTCAGAGGCTCGTAGAAAGACGACTTCTCAATGGCTTCCTGTCACAGGGAGTGACAATAAAAAATTATGGAAAAAAATTGATTGTGCAGAAAATTGATTAATGGATATTCTAAGACTTTGAATCGATTTACAACTCCTGAGATAGTTTTTTTTTTTACAGCTACTACATTTTGTCTTAACTATGCCTTTTTGTGTTTACATTATTGCAAGAAACTCCATAATTGTATACAAACTGTCGTGGTAAATCCACATAAAAAGCGCATCTCGGGTTGGATTTGTTATATGTCAGTAAATCTGGACTCAACTCACCTCTGTGGTGAAGATGGGCTCCGGCAGGTCTTCGTACCCGACCTTCACCGCCGCTGCTGCTCTTCTGGCGTGAGCCCTCGTATCAGCGACTACCGCACACAACATCTGCCCCACGCACGACACCTGCACAGAAAAAGCACATTAATCAGTGTATAAACATGGGGAACCTTGAAATTCAAGTGTTTTCCCATAAATAAGTTGGAATTCTGTTTGCTTTTTGAAGGATCTACACAGTATTATTAGTAAAGAGGGTGTGATGGCCCGTCCACACAGCGGCGTGCGTTGAAGCTTGCTCCATTTTTTGGAATATGAGGAAATGACCTGCGGTGTGTCTCTCCCAGCATACACACGGTTTGATTGGCTGCATAAACAGGATTTGATTGGCTGACGCTTCCACCGAAGCTTCAGAAGCTTCAAAAGTTGAACATTGCTCAACTTTTGCAACCTGAAACGCCAGCAAAGCTCCGCTCTGCTTCCCACAATGCAGTTCGGCGAAAAGTGAGGCAAAGTGACGTCACCCCATTCAAAGTGAATGGGCAGAAGCGTTGGAAGATTTTTTTAACGCTGCTGTGTGGACGTACCGTAAGACTTGAGTGTAAATGATATGTCATCAGTCAGTTTTCTAACTATCACTGTTTTCAAAGTGTACACACACACCATTAAAAAGAGGTGTGCACACGCTCACACTGTACCTCGCTCTCAGCAAGCAGCTCCTCTTCATACCCGCACATTTCACGGACTTTCTTCCCAGGAATGTCTTTGACTGTGATGACATCCACAACACCAGGAAGCTGCAGAGCCTCGCTCACATCCAGCCCTCTGTCGGATTAAAAGTTAAAGTTTAAAAACGATGCAAGAAATCTAAATTGTAGTCAGAGATCCTTACTTTTTCCTTACGTGATTCGAGCCTTGGCTCGAGAGCTGGTGACCAGAGCGAGGAACAGCTCCCCGTCTGTCGTCGGGATGTCGTCGCAGTAAACCGCCTCTCCTGTGGCCTGGCTGAGGGCGGAGCGATGCATCATGGGACGCCCCACAGGGTCCTGCTCGCTCTGGCTCTTTGACACATGCTGAAGAACAAGCAGAAGAAGAAGTCAGGTTTGCATATTAAAAGTGGTTTATCAAAATGCAAAATGCTTTAGATTAACATTTATTTTCTCACCTGGAACTCCTGCAGGCTGGGTTGGATCTCTTTGGGGAGAGGCTGCATTTTCTCAGGAACCTCATCTGTAATCACATTCTGCACACAGAAACTCTAGTATACATATCTTACTGGTTTCTCGAGGGAATTAAAGCATGTTTTTTTTTATCAGTCCTTGTCCTACCATGTCTCTGAGTCTCTGCAGGACCTCCAGGTTGAACTTGAAGAGGAAGCTGAGAGTCAGAGAGCGACGGAACTCCACTTTTCCTCCAGGAGCCGAAGGAGGGAGCACCAACTCCTCCAGGAGGACGTCATACGCCCGGCTCAGGGTCTCCTCGTCCCAACGCCTGAAGGAAACACGCTCTATAGTCATGCCTGGTCATTTTATGGAATAAAGAAATCAAGGATGACTAATGAAAAAAATCCTGCTTATCTACTTCTAATAATCAAACACCTTGAGATGATAGCCTGGCAGGTTTTGGAGGCGCTAACAGTGGTGGGTCCCATCCCACCGTAGTAAATACTGACGTCCTGCACCACCCGGGACCCCTCAGAGAAGAACACCCTCATCCCGGTGGTCACCGTGGAGAAGCTGCTCTCCTTCCTCGGAGCATGACGGAAAGCTCGGACAAACTCCCCCTGCAGGAACACACAGAGGAGATCAGATTTAACCTTCTTATCAGCTGTTACAAAAAAACTACTTATCTATTTGAATACACTGCAAATGGGAGGACTCTTAGAAACGATATGTGTACCTTCCTGGAGAAGGGAATAAAGACAGAAAGCACAATCTCTTCTGGCTTCAGGATGGTTTTACCGAAGCTCACGAAGAAGTTTTGATCCAGAGGAACCTCTCGTCTTCCTCCTGGTAAAAAGGAGCAAAAGTGTCTGATATTAATCTTCATTTTTTGAAAGTTTGAACTGCGGATCTTCTACCAGAAATCTACTCACCGTTAGAAATGACGCTCACTCTGCAGCTCCCAGCAGCTAAAACAGGGTTCAGGTCTGAGTTTGGGAACGCGCTCATGATGTTGCCTCCAAGAGACTAAACGTGTAAAAGCAAAAATAAAAATATATTATCTATAATTCTTCTTCATGCTTTGTAAATACATCCTCTAAATCGAAGGGACTAATATTTCTCTGATACTAGATAATAAATTAGTAGAGTGTTTTTACAGCAACGTTACGGATCTGCTGGCTTCCCAGGTTCCCCAGCTGTTGGATCAGAGCTCTGAACAGCTCAGTTTTCTCCTGCGGACTCTGAAGCAGCAGCTTCTCCAGGAGAGACTGAAGCTCAGAGAGACTGCAGCCCGCCCCCACCCAAACACCTGAAAAGTTGTGGAGAGGAGTTTAGAAAAAAAACTCTGTACTTTTATACTCTGCACTGGCAGGCAGAATTATTATCTGTATGATAATTATGTACAAATATAAATTGTAAATGTGTTTTACCCACCTTGTGGAGTCTGAGTGACCTCAAACAGCTCCATCACTCTGGTTGGAGAGATTATCAGCGGATGCACGGTGCCTTTAAACTTTATATCTGGACCTTTAACAGGAATCAGAGTGTAGGTCAACTTGGACAGTAATGACTCACTACATCATGCCTACTTATGATCCTATGACTGTTTTGTACTTGTGATAAACTGTCAAAGGAACAGCTGCAGAAAGTCTGAATTAACCTAAAAACAATCTGACCTATGTTTGTGTTCCCCATCACCAGAGGAGCTGCAGGGTTTCTGGTCTTCAGCTGCAGCAGCTCCTGCAGGGAGGAGGGGGACACCCAGCGCATCCTCTCCCCCTGGAAGGTGAGGCTCAGTGGGCTCGCGCTCTCTGACATCAGCTGTGGAGAAAGTTGCATTTTAATACTGCAGCTTCATGATGGGAACAATATTGGATAAACACGACCTGGAATGACCCTCTGTGAGTAAACACTCTGAGCAGTGTGTTACATTTGAACTTATTGTTGCCTGAAAAAAGATCTCATGTCTTACGATCAGTTCAGGAGGGAAGATAAGCTCCTGGGTCGGGTCCAGAGGAAGAAACTCATCCTTGTTGAACAACCGTGGCTTTTCCTGCAGAACATTGAGAGAGGAGATAAAACAAGCATTTAATATGATACATGGGACACCATGGCAAGATTAGTAAGTGAATGTATTTTTTCATTCCTCAGATCCTTAAAAAACATTATTTGTTTTTCAAAATGCTTAAAAAAAGGGAAATAGAAAAAAGACAAATAACTAGAAAAGCAAGACATTTATTTTTACTTAAACTTACATGCTCTGCTTCATCATCATTTGTGTCTCCATTGAGGCAACAGTCTCTAGCTCCATTAGCTTGACAGCAGTTTTCTTCCTGTTGGTTTTAGTTGCAGTTAAATTAATCACATACTTATGTTAATGTTTTTCCTTGTGTTTGCTAGCCCATGCATGGTGACACAGTCATGCAAAAACAGAATGATATAACTTGTATTCCCTGCAGAGCGGAGCTTTGTACCTGACAGAAAGTCCTGCAGCCGTCGATAATGGGCCGATATCCAGTACAGCGACACAGATTTCCTGGAAAAACAAAACACAGAATAAGGAGGCATGACAGATTTGTGAGACTTCATTAATAATCACCTGGTGTTTTCACATGGATATAAATAGCTGGATTCATGGAAAAGGCACGACTGCACCAATTTCTAAAATCACAAATCACATTTTCAGATCTGCTTTTAACATGTAATTCTTGTTGTGTGTTGTATTTTTAAAGGTGCGCTATATATGCTTATTATGAATAAAAATCCAGCAGACGGACCGGCGAGGTGCTGTGTGATGTCCTCCATGCTGGGCTGAGGTTTGTTCCTCAGCAGGGTGTACATCGACATCACCATCCCCGGGGTGCAGAAACCGCACTGAGAGCCGTGAGCCTTCGCTATCCGCTCCTAAAAAAGCACAGCATCAAAAAGAAAATCTTTAACTCATACATTTGTTCCTTGACGAAGGTGTGTTTTGCATTAAAAGGGAAGTGTGTTTGGGGCTGTACATCCAGAGGCATTTACAGTTGCTGTAACATGCATGCACATAACTTTGGGAAATGGAGGAAGCAAATGATCGCTCTCTTCCCCCTCAGCACTTAATGCTGAGGTGCTCATGAGCAAGGCGTCCCTCACTGACCTGCACCGGGTGGATGCGGCTCTTGGTGCTGCCGACCCCCTCTACGGTGGTGACAGCGGCTCCCTGCAGTGAGCAGAGCGGCAGCAGGCAGGCGTTCGCTGAGAAATGCCTGAAAGTAAGGTGAAGGGAAACTGTGTGTTCTGCAGAAAACCTTTCAATATACTCCAGTGGTCCTCCATTGTTATCAGAAAGGATACATGATGGTTTTGGTGGCAGGTTGGTAGCGGGACACCATGACGGTGCACGCCCCGCAGCCTCCCCCCCCGCAGCCAGACTTAGTTCCCGTTAACCTCACTGCAGCCACCGTCAAGGGAAATAACCAAGATGCAAGCACACTTAATAAACTAAAATCAAATAACTATGCATGCAATGTAAACAAATAAGTAGCAGCATTATTTTTTTTTTAAAGTAGGGGAACATATACAAAGTAGTGTTGTTGCAGCCAGTAATACAAATTAATTGCAGAAGCCTGTGTATTGCACATTTCATTGTTATTGCACAGTGTTACAGTTTGTTATTTTGTGTGTGTGTGTGTGTGTGTGTGTGTGTGTGTGTGTGTGTGTGTGTGTGTGTGTGTTTGGTCTGAAAGGATACGCTTCTCTCTGAGGAAGGACAGCAGCATGGTCTCAGGGTCAGCATTCTTCTCTGTTACCTGTTTAACACAAGGTAAATATTTCTCTTATTAAACTTACTTTGCATCCAAAGAAAATATCACACATGCAAACCAAATCCCACCTTGACAGAAAACTGAATACAGTTGAGACAAAACATATTTTCTCTATCATTAAGTAAAAAAAAGAACAACATTGAGAAACATGCTCAATGTCCAGAGCTTCCCGAGCTTAAAGTATTGCAAGGATGTCTATATAATCAATAGATACACATACATTTATATTGATATGTTTGTATTAAATGCTTTCTTAAATTCTGCTTCTTATACCAATATAATTTCCCAATCTGAGATCAATTAATTACATCTAATCTCAATGAATTCTGCTATTCTGCATTTTCTATTATATTGTATTTTATTTTTATTTACCTGTACTATGTTATCTGTTGTATTGTGTTGCACTGTTGGAGGAGCCTGTGACCTCAGAATATCATTGTCCTAACTGTAGCTATAAAGACAATACAAGCCTTGAGCCTTGAACCTAATGTAATATATTGCAATCTAATATTAACTTTATTGTGGTTTTTGTATCACAAGGGCCTTTTTTTTCTCAGAAAATATAACAAAAAGTAGTTTAGGTTTGTCAGATATAAGTATTTCTTCATAAAATGTAACAGTTGTGTGATGCTAAAACTGTTTTTCTGGAGCTATTATTTTTTAAATCCATTTCCGTCCCAGATTCTGAGGGGTCACCGTTTGCAGTTCATGACTTAAAAACTACTTTTAGTTCAATTTAAGCGTGTATTCTAATTCTCTAAATCCCTCACACTGTTTTATGAGTCAAAAATACAACTTTTAACATTCGTGTAAACTAATTTGCAGCATTTGTGACAGACTTTAGCTGAAAAAATTACTGGCTAACAGCTAAAACTACCTCAAACATGGTTATCTGTTTATTAAATGCGTACCTTTTTCCCGTTGATAAAAAAGCACAACATATCTCCCTCTTTCTCTGCAGACATCTTCCAAATGCAAGACACGACTTTGTCAACGCTAGATAAAGTCAGTGTGAATAAAACAGAACTTCTGGCTGTCGGAACTTTCAAAATAAAACCAACGAACCTGGGAAATACATTAATTTGTGTCCAGCATTTTCAAATACTGTACGACACTGGAACTTTTCTTAAGTATTCTTTAGTGACATTCATTTCAATGTTCACTCATTTGTTCATTACATGATACACTAAACTATACTATTTAACCATAAGTGTATGTTGTTGTGAAATAAATGTATCTTTTTGGTCAGCGCTCACAGTGAAAACCTGATGCTTTTATTTTGGATTCATTCTCAGTCAACTTCCTGTTTATAACTGAACGGCTGCTTCCTTCTGACTTGATCCACAAACGCCCACCTTTCACCTTAAAGGACCTGCAAAGACACAGAATTAGCTTAATGATTCACAGTGAATTACTACATTCACTGTAATTCTAGTGTTTTTGTACTTTTTTTATCTCATGCTTTTGCGCTTCACGTCCCCTTCACTGCTGCTTAAAGTGTTTATTTTGGCTCTGTGAGTTAAAGATTGTTATACAATATATACCTATAGGCCTACAAACATTTCTGTAGATGGCCTACATTCCTCTGCAGCATGTTATGTGATAAAATAAATAAATAATTAACCTGCACTGTGTTTGGCAGGCAAACATCAGTCTTTTTCAGGTCATTTGAGGTTATGTTGCTGTGTGTCATGAGAACAAAAATGCCAATTTATGCCAAAATAATTGATCTTAAGACATCCGTTATTATCAAATTACAGTTTATATCGTATCTCTACCCTACCCTAGAAAGAAAAACAGTATCAGACATTTGCAAATAGCTAGTGACTTTAGGCAGTTTATTAATAAAGTGAGCTTTGACATCCAGACAGTGAAGCTTACAACAAAAACCAACAAGAACAATTGTTTTTTATGTTGTTTTTCCAGTTGATAGTAACATATAATCTAGGATGCACATATTAAAGTAGTTTTGTGCAATTTATCATAATAACAACAGGATTTTAAACAAAAGCAACATCCTGCGATTAAAAGTAACCTGTTCATTCCTGACATTAACCTTATTTTATACTCCTGTTTTGTCCTTGCAGGGTTCATATAATGCATTGTTATAATATATTATTATATTTTTAAGATAAAGGGAAACAACATAGGGCAGTTTATTGCCACTCGGGGTGCGGGACATAAGTGTGGCCACAAGAAGGAGCTAAAGTATCATAAGTCTGTTTAATGTAAATAGAAATATTACATTACATTACATGTTACTTGTTAGACGCTTTTATCCAAAGCGACTTCAATACTGTGGACAATCCCCACAGGAGCAATTTGGGGTGACGTGTCTTGCCCAGGGACACAACGACATGCTGACTGCAGTGGGGTTTGAACCTGCACCACACGCCTCCCAAATAAATCAAATAATAGAATTTATATTCTATTATTCTGTTGTTTCACTGATTAATGCTTAAGTCTTACTTTATGTATACAAACTGTGCAACTTTGGGGAAGACTTCACTTTATCATTACATCCTGTTATTAGATATTTTGTGGGATATTGTCATAATGAGCAAGTATCTTTAAAGTTATGGTCCATACAGATGTTTTTGTGAGGTCACAGTGAACTCTAACCCCTCAAATCTAAACAAATATAAAGTTTGTATATGCACAGATGCTTTCTTTACCTTCACTCCGTACATTAAGTAGGCCTACATTATAAACAAACTGCTCATGTACATTTGTGATTATTTGTCCGCTCCTGTGGGGGGTTGTTTTTCCATTTCCGTCACATTAAGTTATTCCAGGATGAGATTTAGTTGAATATTATCTGTCATCAGTTAATATGAATAAACCTTCTCCTCCTCTTGTATTTCCTGTTGCAGATATGATCAGTTATGTGACTTTACCCCTGCTACTTTCCTTCTGGACTTTTTGCAGCTATTAAGATATGTCTTCAGTTTTTCACATTTATTTATGCAATCATGATAAAGCCCTTCTTGGTTTAAAATACAGGTTATATATATAGCCATAAATCTGTTTCAGAGACGGTATCCTCTCCAGACAAATTCACTTAAAATAATCTGACGCAGTGACAGACAGTCTGAGGTTTGTTTCTGTCAACTCCCAGCATCCTTTGGGAGAGGGTCCCGCCCTCTGGGTTACAGAGGTGTGCCGTGTAATTTAACACGCTAATGACACGCTCCTCAAAACAGTCGTCATTAAAGTCATACATCTTCAGTCTTAAAAAGGATTTAGATTGGACTATATATTATATTAAAAAAAATGTTTTGTTATATTCTTTTTTAAATTTGAATACTTTGTGTTTTCTATAAAAATATATTAAATTATTAAGTTATCTCTTTTTTTGTTTGTCCTCTTTTGGCCCGCCATACACTGTAAAAAAGCAATACAAAAAAAATCTAATGCTAAAACATTAAGAATTGAACACATCTTAAACTTGCAATTTTGATTTGATCTATTTTCTTATAGACAGTAATTGACTTAAAAAATAAGTGACATTTTTCAGCTGTAAACGTTCAGCGCCTCCCGTTCTCCTCTGCTCGCAGCCTGTAATTAAAATGATAATGAACGTGTTTTAAATGCAGCGTGACGTCAGCACTGACTCTGGGTTCACCCTGAAAACTCAGCTGGATTATCCTCCGCCTGAACTGCACACACACTCCTCACTCTGTGTGTGTGTGAATGAATTCTGATGCAAAACCAACTGGATCTATCTGCAGCACAATTTGCATTTTAATACGCAGAGTTCATTTCCAACGTGTCTCCATTTGGAACAAACAAGAGTCTGTAAAGCTTTCAGAGTGGGTTTTAAACAGCCTGCACAATAAAGAGGATTTTCTCTCCATATGTATATGCAACATTGGTTATTTTTAGGACAGTGTTATTGGAGAAATCATCGAAACAGAAGCAAAGCAGAGATTAACGTTTATCAAGATCAAGAAAAGCTTAGGGAAAAAACTTGAATCGCTAACTAATCAAATTGCAGTTTAATGGAGAAATATGATGATATTGTAGATCATTTCTGTGTAAATGTGTAATCTGTGAATCTAAAACACTGCTTTGACCTTTGACTCCCAATAAGGTTGCATGTGAGTTCTCCAAAAAGCGATCAAAGCAGATTTCTTTGCCTTTTCTAGACTTAAACCAGTGTTGTTTTGTCTATAAACACAGTTCCTGAGATTTTAAATATGTCTGATTTCCAGATAAATGCGTCCCCTCCTTTACTTCCAGACACTTACATCCCTGAGGAGAGATAAAACGTCTTATTCTAGGAACACAAAGTACATGGTGCAATTTCCCAAAACAAGTAAATAACAGTCGTTTCACACGTCAGTGGTTCCACTCTGACATGACAGCGGCTCACAGTCTCACAGACCATAATAATAAGAGGTTAGGAAGTCACGCAGCAGACACTGCAGAGACGGAGGGGAGGCACATTTATCTCGAGACAGAAAACATGTTATTCATGTTCCTGGAAATTCTTGACACTGCATATTTGTAGCATACATATATTTTACATTTACTGTTATACAGCGTACACATTTTGATCAGATCTTCTTATGTGTATTTAAATATTTTATTTTTGCACATGTCCACGTTTTTAACCTAATTTCTTATGTCTGTATTACTATTTTATTCAATTTGAAAGTTATAGCATGTTGTTAAAGTGGGTCATATGAAGAATGTACTTTATATTGTGAGTAATAAAGTAAATAATGTTTAATAATAACTTACAACAGTACACACAACTGGCACTTATCTGTTGGGAAATTCCCGCCCTGAAGCTTTAGAATAATAAAACACGCGCCAGACACACACACACACACGTTAATTACAAAGACTTTAATCCCAAAAATATTTTTACTTTTTTCCATTTTTGGCACATTGTTTGGTCTTGCTGTATCTTGGCTGTAACACTGTACTGTATAATTTACATTGTGTGTCATGCAATGTTGACAACAGCTCGATTACTTCAGAGAAAAAGATGCTACGTTCACGTCGGATTCATGTCGGGAATATCATGAAATATCTTGCCCCTTGTGGTTATTATAAATGGGCATTTTTTCAGCATTCTTAAATATTAAATTACCAGATTAACCTAAAAACATGCTGCAGTTTATCACTTAAAATCCATATTATTTTGTGAAGATGGAGCTGCAGCAATTCCTCTTTTTATTCTGACGTGAACACGGCATTAGAAATGACTCCATCTGAGACATTCAACAGTCCTGTCAGTAAGACTAATTCTATTTTCTGTGACATTTCTTTATCTTTTCTGCAAGCTGCAACATTATCAGGGTTGTGGACTGAATTACAGGTACTCATTTAACTTTAAAACTAGTTTATAACTCAACTGGAAGACCACTTTATGATTGAATATCATTCAATAAGAGAACAGGTTCCAGCCTGTCGCTGTGTTTCATCGTTACAGGAAGACACTTTGATCTTTCTGATAAAATCACGACTACACTGTGATTTCTTCTTGTGTGAAACACTCACAATGCACAATCATAGTTTGCATTTGAAGTCCATTTGTTCGGAAGCTTATCATGAGATAAAATGGTAATTTAAACAAGAATAAAAAGACCCTTCCCAGCCATGGCACTAATCTTTACACCTGCATTTTTGGCTCACATGTACGGTGGCCGACAAGTGCAAACGTGTTACAATACAAAACATTTACACTAGGAGGAAACTATGCAAATACAAAAAGTGCCAAAACACATCCAAATGGAGAAACATCTTCACCAACTTGACAACACATGAACAGCGTTTACTAAAAGCGCTGGATAAACAAAACACTGCACTCAAAAGTGACGCACACAGCTGGGAGCGGAGCGCTTGTTGAGGTTCGGAGATTCGAAAGCTGCCCAGCTGTCACTGTTGTAAAATGTTTTATGGTCTTATTTTAACAATGTCCTTCAGATATAATAGCCGCTGTAAGCTAGCTAGCTAATTTAACTAACTTAATCATTTCAAATATACTGAGAGACTGACTAACTCTGCCAACATTGATAGTTAGACGACATTATAATCCCAGAACATCAACAAGCCGCTCCCAGCTGTGTGCGTCACTTTTTAGTGTCCCCGTTTCCGTCCCCGTTTCCTTCTTGCAGTGTTTATATGCAGCGCTTTTAGTAAACGCTGCGCATGCTTTGTCAAGTTGCAGAAGATGTTTCCTCATTTGCATGTACTTTGACACTTTTGTGTTTTTCTATTTGCATCGCTTCTGAAGCTGCAGTGTGTTTCTCCTAATGTAAGGACTGTTCAAATGCGTTTGCACCTGTTGGAAACCGTACAAATGAGAATCTTCTGCACATATAGCTACATTAATCTGAGTTTCCATATCCCTGTATATACATTTGCAACAAATCAAGCTTTTTTTGATGGCCACTGGATGAGCTCTCTGCAAGTATTTGGCAGCAAACTGCTTCTGGAGATTAGTTAGCATTAATTGATGGTGCAGCAAATTCAGATTGTGCGACTAGTTGTTACTTTTCTTGGAAGAAATGAAGTGTTGCTGCTAAAATCAAGGAGTTAAATGCTCATGTAAAATATAAAACGCTTGTTATGGACTGAGGGAAACAGTCAAAGTCAGACAGGAACAAATACAAGTGGAGGATGGATGGAAGAGGTTTGTCTTCTCTGGGAATCTTCTTTGGTGCAACACCATCTCTCAGCATCACATTAACAACAGTCTCGTTATATTATCTATAAAGTATCCCTAATAAAACAGTCTTATTTGTATATTTCTACATCAGGGACTTAGAGACACTATCTGCCTGTAAGGAAAGGTTCAAACTGTTTAACAAGGCAAGAAGATGACATTTATAATCACTTTTTTGTGTGTTTCTGTCAATCATATTTTTGATTTAGTTGTTTTCTGTCCATTTAAATGTTGGTAAATGGAGTTAAGACAGCTCTCTTTCCTTATGTCCCTCTAAAACATTCATATACAATCATATATCCTAATGAGTGACAATATGTTTTAGCATCACTATATTAATATATTTATGTAATATATGGAGACTATGATGATATTTCTGCTTCATTGTGTTTTTTTTTAATATATCTGCTATATGTAAAGCTGTGAAATTAAGAAACCACTTTTTTGCTATCTATAGGTATAAAGTTGAGTTAAATTAACGTTTTTGTTTTATTCTCTAAACTACTGACATCGCTCCCACATTTCCAAAAATAGTAATTCAATTTGCATAAATAAATGAATGCAATGATGCCAATCAAAATTGCATAAATAAAATAAAAGATAAATAAATATAGATGTATAAAAACATACTTATATTAATTGTAAACATAACTGTATTTGACGTTAAAGCAAAAAGGAGAATTTGGGAGAAATGTTGTCAGAAGTTTAGAGAATAAAACAAAAATGTTAATTTACTCAAATAGATTCCTATAGATAGTCAAACCAGTTGCAGTGGTCACTTTATTTTAACTGGAGCTGTATCTATATTTCTGCAAAGTTCTATATATGTCTACGCCATCACGGCCTCTTCTTCTTCTGCTTCAGAGACTTCCTCCTCTTCACGATCATCTCGTACAGTTTATCCATGCCCTCCTCCAGCCCCTCGCCGATGATGGCGCAGGACGGCTGGACATGGAAGGGGGTGGAGGGGGGGAGCTCTGAGAGGGCCAGCTGCTTCTCGATCTCCCCCACATCCAGAGCCCGGGGCAGGTCCTGCTTGTTGGCGATGACCAGCAGCGGGGTGCCCTGGTTCTCCACTGAACGCGTGATCTTGTGCAGCTCGGTGCGGGCCTCCTCCAGCCGCTCCGCGTCCACCGAGTCCACCACGTACACGATGCCGTCCGTGCAGCGGCTGTACGGCTTCCACAGGGGCCGCAGCTTCTCCTGGCCCCCCACGTCCCAGAAGTGGCAGCTGATGCCCCGGGAGGCCCCCGCTCCTCCCAGCCGGATCTTCTCCGTGTTGAAGCCGATGGTGGGCACCGTGTTGACGAACTCGTTGAATTTGAGCCGGTACAGCACGGTGGTTTTCCCCGCAGAGTCCAAACCGAGCATGACTATGTGCAAAGACTGGAAGGCACCCAGGTTAGTGAAGCTGTTCCCCATGGTGCAGCCTGGGAAGGACACGCAGGAGATGCTCAAATGTCCCGGGAGTGATCCATAGTGCGACCAGACCACAAGGTGTGACAACGCGCCTGATCCGCGCCTCTCCTGCTCAGCACATGTGGATGGTGCAGCCCCGTGTTGCGCGGCGGCACTCCGGCAGCCAGATAAGCCGCAGCATCCTTGGACTCACTCCAACAGGCGCACAGACACAGTCAAAACATCGCATGCAAAGCGGTGCATGCACGGTGCGCACAGCTCTCCAAATGCGCCAAATTACGCGTGGCCAAATGTCACATCGTGTCTCCAAGTGCGTAGCAGCTGTCCTCGTGTAATAACACACACAGACAAACACGAGTGATGGTGTGTGACGCGTGGATCAGCCTCTAAATTATGCCATGAAAAGATGCGTAAAGCTGAAGTAGAACACTACAAAATAAGACTTCTGGTTAAGCAATGGCTCCTAAAAAATAAAAGCCTCTCCTGTTCTGATGTAAACCTCCCTGACGCATCTTGGACAGGGTTTTATTTTGGAAAGCATTCATTCCTGTTTTGGTTTTCGTGTTTCCTCTGCGCACTATGAGTTGCTAAAGTCTGACACTTCGTGGTGAACTATATAAACTGCAGGCTGCTGATGCTGTGTGTTTTTATAATAACATACCGTTTAAATAGTTTATGTGACAAAGAACCAGTTAGGACCCCATGTTTGCATGAAAAGGAAAAGGACAAAACTAGTTGGAAATACTTTTTAAACAATTGTTTTATAGTTTGCGCATTTGTAATAGATATAATTATATTGAATTCGTATTAGTTTATTTGGAAAACGCATTTAGTTACTCTTTCCATAGGAAGAATTGTTCTGCTGCTCATATCCTCTAGTCTAGGCAATACAGGTCAATACATTTTATCAGTTTGCACTGGTCTAACTAATACTATTGGGGGGGGGAATGACCTTGTCGTACATGAAATAAACTGCCGAGGATGCATATAATACAATACTGGAACATCTGACAACAATAAAAAGGATTTTAACCATCTAATTTAAAAATGTCACTTTTTTTGTTCAGTGTCCTTGCATGTGTCTGCCACTAGAGAGCAGCAGTATGTTGCATAACAGGATTAGACCCTTATCAACCACAGGAAACCAAACCATTTTTGATTCAAAGTTTTAAGTTTTTGCATTAAAGTTAGACTTAAAATGATAACATCGACCTGGGGAGATTTTGGGAATGTGAAAACAACATTTATGTGAATTCTGTGTTCATACAGCACCTGTCTGTCAAGTTTTTCTTTGGTGTTTGAAGACGTGTCCAAATCGAGGGTCTGCAGATAGATGGGGCCTCATAGTGCAGGACACAGACTGTAAATAAACTCTAAGGCTGTATAATTGTTATTAACTTGACTTTAATGTAGCTTTAAATCCCCCAAAACACACACACGGAGGATTTTTTCACCTGGCTTATTTACTTCCGCATTGGCCTATGTGGGCGTGGTCAGATCCGGCTTGATTGACAGACTCCTGTTAGATGATTTATAACTTTATTTAAACAGCAACTTTCAGACTACTGCTTTGCATTACAGCAGGTTCGAGTGTCTTTGCAGCCATCTGTACATTACGTTTGCTCCAAATGCACAAATGAAACCTTCAACACGCTCTCATTATGTTGAAGAATGGAGTAAAACACCTGGAGAGGCTCTAATAAGTTAAAGCAGTCCCTGAACACACACACACAAACAGACAATAACACTGACGCTAATTGTCCCCCCTGCCCTCCTCCTCCATCGATCCCCCTGCTAATGAGAGTGTGTGAGATCGATGAAAGGAATTATAAGCAGGGCGTAGACATGCACACACACACCCTGCTTTTATAAACTCACACACTTTCCCTCTAACAAGGCTCCTGAATGTGTCTCCTCACCCACCGCCCACACATCGTCTCATCCATAAAACAAGAGGCCTATTTACCTCTAATGTATTCCACTCGTCCTCGCTGTTCCTCAGGTAACAGACGACAAGCGGCTGGCAGATGTTGAGAAAGGTTAAAACACGACATGCTTCTCCCACTACAAGCAGGTTAACCCTCTGTGCTTCACCTGATGCAACAAGGGGGGATATACAAATAATTAAGATCATACTGGAAATATTTGAAAGAAAACCCAAAGCAATACAAAAAAGCACAAGAAGATTTAAAGACTAAACCTGGAGGGAACAAAAGCATTTGAACCTTTGCAGACCAGCAACACCTTACTGACACACCACGGGAAAGGGAACATCCTAAAAGCAGAATAGGGCCCCTTCAAAGTCAAGTTTTCAGCACCAATACTCCTTTAGCAGATAAAGGGCTTTTCTTTATTCTTTCTCCAGACCCACAAGGTGAAACCAGCCTGGCCTGCTTCCACACAAACACTTGATAAAAGCAGATGAAACAGGCCGGCGGCTCGCCCCAAAGCTTTTCATCTCACCACCTGCTCTCCTTTTCAACTGTGTCTCCAATTTGTCCAGAATATAGAGCGGCTTGTAAAAATCACGTTGTCCCCTCTCACATCACTCTGATCGTCTGATTAGATGAACTGCAGATTAATACCTGTGAGCCTGTGGGTAGATTTTGTGATCAATTAATTGATTTCTGCACAATGTGCATCTTCTTAATTCATGCAGAATCTTCAGGAGGTGAGAAAGCACCAGGTTTAAGTTTCCATCTCCACATACATATTTCTTTTTGGGTGCAAAGGGAATCTGTAAACAGCATGCCTGTCTGCGCACAGTGCGAGGAGATTGATGCACTCTTTTTAATATATAGCAGCTTATTAAGTGTCTTTTTTATTCCCTTGTGCATGCAATAAAAAGGGTTTCAAGTATCCAGGCAACAGGAAGGAATGCTGAGGGTGAGTCAGCGAGGCTCGGTCAAGGTGGCCTGTCCTCTCAGGGTGAATAATTATCTGCTTTAATTAAAGCACATTAAGTCTGAGTGTGTGTGAGTGTGTGTAGAGGATGATTGTGTGGCTGGGAAAGAGAGCATATGAGGATGGATTCGGGTGCGTTCACATGTAGTGTTTGTGCATGTGTGATATTTTGACGTGTTTTCTGTGTGTGTTTACATGCAGGAATGTGCTGTATTGTCTGTGAGGATTTGATAGAAAAACATGATACAATTCACTCATGAACGCTCTCCTGCAGGCAGTCACAGTGGAGGCATAATCTGCACATTCTGCAACCCTTTGTCAGTCACATTTTTAGCAACATATGTTTGCTGTTTTAGGCACAGCTAGAGGAGTAGATGGAATTCAGTTTCATCTCATAAATACAGAGATGTCGGTATAAGCTTAGCATAAAGACTGCATAGGAGGGAAACTGCTAGCATGGCAACAAGAACATATGCAAAATGCATGCAAACTTCAAATGCAATTATAGTATGCAAAAAAATGTATTCCAGTCATAAAAACACTTAAAAGGTGTAAAAACAAGAACTTTAACAGCCAACTTTGTTTTGGACAATTTCATTAGATCTTCATGTAGTTTTACTACAAATATTACAAAATATCAGCGTGATTTAATGTCCAGATAAACTTAAAATAAAGTTGAAATGGCCTTTTCCTCTTCTGCATGCACACAGTGATTGTTCTTGCATATTATTTTTCATTTCCAGTTTTATTGAAACTTTCTGAACAGAAACAGATCAGAGACAGGCTTTAGTACAAATATATAAACTCCTCGCACATTTCTCTGTTCATAATCCAAACAGATAGCAACACTGCAGCAGTCACAAAACATATTGAAATGAAACAAGAACAACAAATACTGAATGAGAAATGAAAACAGATGTCGAAATGAACAACAAAAGCATCAAAGACAACTCATTATACTTGCTGAGAGCACAAAATCAGAGAAAATGCTCAAAAACACAAGTTAAGCTTCTTTAAATATACAGTTAACAAAAACTAGATATTTTCTGATACTAGTTTTCACAGTTTAAAGTCACATATTTCATTTATTTAAGCAATAAACTGTGGTCGCCTGTTAATTCTGACTTATACTGTTTTAATTCAAACATGAACTCTCCATGAAATGATAACAATTGTATTCATGCTGCACTTTTAAGATGCACTTTAAGTCAGAAGTTTAGAAAATACTGATTTTGCATGAAAAAAGTGACATGAAATCACCTTCAGCAGGACTTAAATGCATTTAAGGTCTATCTTTATCACATCATCTTTAATTAAAGAGAACATTTGTGTGTGCAAAAGTTGGAAATCTGGAAAATATTGGATGCACTACGAATAAATGCAAGAATTTAATACTCAAACATTTTATTATCTGGATGTTGTTGGCTTAACATCCAGGTGTGCATGCTCCTTTTGGTTTTTAGTTGGAAAGAACATATTAGAATTTCGATTGTGATTCTGTAACACAGCTGAAACGTGGTGTGAATCACAAAACATGTCCACAATAACACTGTGGATAACACATCCTCTGTATTGTTCTTCTTCTAAGTATATCTTGCATAAGATAAACTGTAAAAACGACACTGGGTCACATGTAGAGTTAGCATTGTTTGGCTTGCAAACAAATGTTCAGTATGGGGATCAAATGAATGTTTACAGATGGCCAAAGGTCACAGTTTGTGAGGTTATGTATTGCAGTGGTTGAGGTCTCTGCTGTTGTCCTGAGGAAGGTTTGGAGACGGAAAAAACGACTTAAACAAACTGTAATAAATTCGAAATCTTGAAAAATATATACAGACAAACAGTGAGTTGACAAAGAGATGAAGAAGAGTAAAAAGGTAGAAGGATTCATGTAACAAGACGCATCACTTTCACTTTGACTTTTTCATTACCAACTACCTTTCGACGGTGTTTGAACATCTATTAATCGATGATACTGAATCCAATACTCCAAAAAGAAGACCAGGACCTGCAGATCTGACCTGAAAATTGAAGACTTTCCGCCCTGAAATTGTCTTCAAAGTCCAAGACGCTGATCTCCAGTGTCCCTCGAAGCAGACAGGCTTTTCAAAAGTTCTGCAGGTGGATGTTCACACGGCGAAGTCGCCGTACCCGGTGGGGCAGAAGGCGGCGCCCCGCAGCGGGTCCAGGCAGTTGACGAGGATCAGCGTCCCCGTCAGGTGCTTCCACCTCTTGGTGATGGGGGTCCTCATCCGGTCCAGGCCCAGGTGCAGCTCCTGGATCACGTCCCGGTAGCTGTCCCCCACGTGGGCGGCCCACGTCAGGAGGAAGTCGTAGGCCGGCTTCCACATGGACTAAACGGTGAAGGAGACAGAGGGGATTGTATTTTGTATTGTTTACCGATACAGGAACACCGCAGCAGTCACAAACTGAATGAGAAATCAATACATAGCACTCACCTCATTGTCCAGTTGTCCGTTCTTGTCTCGGTGCGGAGCCTCGTACGCCTCCATCTGCTGTCGGGAAACTCGGGCCAGCTTCTCTGCGAGTTCCCTCCATCGGGACGCCACCTCCACCGCCGTGGTCAGCAGCACGAAGTCCAGCACGAGCTTCGCCACCAGACCCTGACAGTCCATCTTCAGCAGCGCCTGGAGGAGGGGAGAGACACAGAGGGATACATTCAACATTTGTGTAGGAAATGTGTGTTTGTGGTCCTCTCCTATCCTGCATGATGCCTCATTAGATAGAGTCCTGTTTGTCACAGGGCTAAATGTCAACGTTAAGAGGTTAAACACAGTTTCTAAAGAAAAACCTCTTTATGAATATAATCCCCCTGCTGTAAGTAGTGCTGACCCTCAGGCTGTAAATATGCAGCTAACCCGGTTTAAAGTAGAGTCTGAGAGTTAACAACAGCAGCTGACTGCAAAACACACTGTAGGCGAGATTAAAAAAAAAAAAAGTTTTATCAAAAGCAGAAAAGGCAGCGTGTGTCCACCCGGAGATAAGATAAAAAAGCAGCTGCTGCAGGCATACTGTATCTTCACACACACACACAAGGACACACACACACACTTCAAAGTGAAGCTGTGTCCTGCAGTGATACCTTTCAGGCTCATTGCAGGAGATTTCTCTCTGCAGAAAGCAGCAAGCGAGCGGATACACTCTGGAAATGTGTCTCCTCCTTTTTCACTGTGATCCGGCCAAGCTCTAACAAACATTTCAGGGGATTTTACTAAAAGATATTTCAAATTATACTCAAAAATATACATGAAAAGCTAGAAATTGAGACTAAATATCAAGAACAAGGCAGCCCAGACTCCAGGGAAGTTCACAGATGAGGTGCGGCATTTAGTTTTGCAGACAATTATACAGTGTTGGTGCTTAAAGCATGGCAGTCAAAAAGATGCAGGATGTACAATAATGTAAGAATTTCAATATGCGTTAATAAAATGGCACAAGAAGAAATAAAATACTGCAAAGGAGCAATAAAATGCAGGAATCAAATGATGCACTAATAAAAATGGAGGAATCTGAAGTGATGGTAAATGTAATGGGACTTCAGTTGTCAACATAATAAGCATGGGAACATATTGATGGATTATGCGCTGCTTTATGAAATAAATAACTCTTCATTCCAGCTCAGCAGTTGCGTGAAACTCCTCAGAAAAGATTTGTCTTAATGGCCTTTAGGAAAATAATAAACAGCAGCACCCTGAACGCATCACGATGTGATTCATCCCGTCTGATTACTCACATCCACGAGAATATAGAAAATACATTTATTTCAGGGTCTGTTTCGAGAGATGTCCTCAATCACTCCAATCTGATTTAAAAAGACAACACTTTATACTGATTTGTCCCTCCCTTGTTACATTCATATTTTTGTGTTTTTTGGTCATTTGTTAAATGAAAACATTGAGCAAATAATAGAGAAAATGTGGAATCAGAAGCAAATAGACATTTTAAAATAAAGGTGTATTTGAGTTGCTTTTCCTGAAAGACGACATGTTATGGAAGCGAAATAGCAGCAAAATGCCAAATTTGACCAATGCATGACTATTAATTCATGCTAGTAAACGTTGATATATGACATAAGGTTGTTGCATGTATGAATCATGCCATACATTTAGAAGTAAACACATCACACATATTTTATCTCCGTTTGCAGCCTGGTTTTGGTCGGTGTGGTCCACGTTATTAGCTGACAACATGATTCTGCTCTAAAAATAGATAAATCTGCTCCGTTTGAGACCAAAGCGTCTGAAAATCATCCGATATGCTGAGACCTGCAGGAAGCCTCGGAGCAGACGGACAGACGGAGCTGACAGCTGACCGCACGCCTGTCACTGAGCGAGCTGCATCTCCAAAAGCTATTATGGGATAACACTCACAGGTAGAGAAGCAAAGAAAAGGGAAAACCCAGAAGAATGAGAAGTTATTTTGCAATTCTGAAACTCCCCAGTTTCATTGTAATATGACATACTTCACATTGAAGCTATGCAGAAGAGCTCAAATTTCTCAGACACATTTTTATTGTTTGGTGCACTTAACTGAAATATTCAGCGCTTGATCAACATGTTCACTATGTGTCACAGCAGAAAGATAATTATCTGTTGAGTCTTCTGACTGAAGTCATTGGTTTAACGGGAGTCTCCAGGCAGAGGATGGATTACGGCCTGCAGGATGTTTTATTAAACAGCTCTCTCCTCCAGCTGAAAAACAGCGGAGGCTCTCTACTTTGTCCTCTGCCCCAGTAACTCAAGCCGTGGTGATAAAAGATCCACAGGGCGGTGTCGGATGCCCCCGAGGCCCCCAGCCCGTCCTGATCAATGCCTGCTCACATTTCACCTGAGAACACCTGTCGCTGCTTTTAAAACACAAACCCTGAGAACCTCTCCCACAGAAACACCAACACACTGATTCAACTGATCATATCAATATCTTTTTTAAATGTATTCTCTTATAGCTCGTTTTTACTTTAAATTCTTCCCTCACATCCGTTGGACTCCTTTGTTTACTTCTGTAACATTATGACATCACTGTGTAACACTTGCGCTCCAACAGATTGTGCGTGATAGGCTAAGGGGTGGGACCAATCACAACAGAGTGTCTGCCTCCTCTCTCATTACAGAAAACACATCACTCCTTGATTCTAAAAGACTATTTCATTCCAATAAACTCAAATAAAGCAACATAATATCTCCTGGGAAACACAGAATAATATATTGGGTAACTTTTATTCTGAACATTTCTCAGTGAATTTTTGAAGTGCAGAATAAAAGCCTCATTATTAGAAGAATGAAAGGTTTGTTTGTTAATCGAGGATTTTGAACCCAGAGGTTCTTCACTGCAGGGTTTTATTCTTGAGCAACAATTACATAAGACGGCTTTTCTCTCTTTCTGGAAGATTTAGTAACTCAAGCCTGTGTGATTCACTGGACCCTGATCCTGCGGCATGATGACAATTTAATGCTCTCTGGGGAAAATGTCGCAGGGGACACACACTCACACACTTTCACACACACATCCGGATCCAGGAGTGGTTGATAGTGCGGCAGGGAACTGAGCAGCAACTTTTTGTTGCGGGAAACAAGTTTCAGATGCAGTGTAAATCCCAGGACTATTTGCTTCCCGCAGGGAGTGGGTGCTGACTTAGAAAAACACATCAAGGCCGACGTGTGTTTCTCTCAAACTGCAGATTGAAGTTTTATTTCTTCGCTTCCCTTTAAAGGATTTTCTCCCCGCTTCACTCCTCCTGTGTCAGCCTCCTCAGGCACACAAGTTATTTACCATTCACGTGATGGAGCATTAAAATGAAATCCTTCCAGTTTACACTCAGACTGTGTCTCGACTGCTGAAGGGGAAAGAAATCATGTTGCAGAGAAGCTTTAATCAATCAGACAGCGATTGACTCTGACTGTGTATGAAATTACATTTTTGTTCTTTTTTCGCTCCAACAAAGCTTAACTAACGATGAAGCAGCCATCCGAGGAATGCTCTCTCTCTAATGGACATCATTTGAGCATAATAGCTGTTGCAGCAGTGTCACAATAATGCTGGACAATTTACTTTAACATTTATCGGTGCAGGAAATGCTTTTGCCAAGCATGAATGCCTTTACAGCAATCTAACAGTTGGAGGGCAATGATAGTGTTTCTAGGACTTTAATGACTGCCATTGTTCTGTTCAAGGACAAATTAGTGATCCTGAATTTACACTCAAATACAAAGAGAATAACAAATTAAGTAATTCAATAAGCAAAGATGCAATATACAGCCTGTTTTCAGGTCTCAAGTGGGAGCATTTACAGCTTTTCTCTGTTTAATATCATCGGATTCACTGTTCAAGACATGGATGAATTACTATTGAAATGTAGACCTCATTTAGGCAGCATCCCATTGCTTTATGCAGGGGGCAGTACAGTATTCATCCCCCTGGAAACACTTTTAAAGGTCAGTTGTGTACTTTCAAACTTAAGGGAAATAAGGATTCAGCTTCAAAGTTCATGATTGCTTAATACCACCTGGAAGGCAAGAGATTCCTAAGTCTCATTGACCAAAACACAAAGCTTGGATATCCATATGTCCTAGATGTATTCAAACTGCTGCTCAAAAAGACTTGTCTGTTTCTCAAAAAAACACAATCTGGTTGAGGAACAGAAAGTTTTAAGAAATAAAAACCTGATTGCTCTTACCATCATCAATTCTCTCTGGAAGGACTTCCTCTCCTTGCTCTCCGTGTCCGTACACTCCTCTTTGAGTTTCTCCAGTACCGAAGCCACTTTCTCCGGCTCGTTGTCCAGCTCTGTTCTGCAAAAATAATTCAGCGGCAAATTCCCGTATCCTAGTGCATCTGCAAACGCCCTCCAGCTGCCCACGTTCTCCATTAACACCGTCCTCACTGTTGCGTATATGTACGTAAGAAACTTGCAAGGCTTCAGGATCTGCTCCAGCAGCACTGTGGTCGTTAGATCCGACCCGATCCAATAAATGGGCTTGACTTTACCCAGAACTAAAACGTTCTTGGCATGGACGAGTCCCATCTTCCCCTGATAGTATCCAATGTACCACTCTTTAGTCCGCAGCTGCCCTCGCAGTTTGATTTTCTCCTCGCTGAGCAAAGCAACAACATCCCCCTTTTTGTACTCCAACAGATACGTGCTCTTGTGCTGCCTGATCACTGTTTTGATCAATTTGCCAAATTTCAGGTTGATGATGCACCGGTCCTGAAACTTTGGGTGTTTGGAAGTGGCGGCTAGCGGTGATAAGACGATCTTATCCACCTCTCTCTTTTTTAGAAACCTCCTCTGGCCTGATATCCTTGCTTCGGTTTTGGGTGGCGGTGGTGGTGTTTGGACGCAGAACTGCGTGAGGATGCA